>NW_022103920.1:1099725-1108909 GCF_000313985.2 Echinops telfairi | reverse complement strand
GCGTGTCATGAAGTGAGGGGCTGCTCCTGCAAACATCTAGAAGTGTTCTGGAATTGGGTTGTGAGCAGAGGCTGGGAAAGGTCGCAAGGCTCCTAATCATGGAAATATGGATTGCCTTCAAGAGACTGTTGGTAGAATCATGGCAAAAAAAATTCTAGGTCAAAGGGCATTCTCAGGAGGGCTCAGAGGACAATGAGGAGAGTCGTAGTTCTGTCGTTGTAGAGCAAGGGTGGGGAGCGCCCAGCCCTCAGCCATGAAAGCCATTCACACCAGCTCACAGCACATGCCTCACCAAAAAGCAGTCACAGCCAGCACATTTGGCGTGAGTTAATTCAACGTTTGACCAGTATGACCTGAGAGTGATGTTCTGCATACTCAAATGACCCTTGGCAGAGAAAAGACATCACAGGATGTATGATGTCAGCAATAGACGCTTGCTCAAGACGGGGAGATTCAGCATGGTGCTGGGGGGGCTTAAAAGACAGTGATGAACATGCGATTGGGCCTGGAGGAAGGGGGATGCTCTTTATGCCTGACTTGTGTTCACTTGCTTGGTGGAAGACAGAACTTCTAAGGATGCGTTGTCAACTGGAAACTCCAGGAGATGGCGCTGAAGCCCGGGGCCATGGGGTCTGCGCAGAGTTGAGAGTGTGCACGGACAACAGGAGCATGGCCTGTGGCCTCGGAACAGAGAGCGTTCTGTTCAAGCCAGAGAGCAAATGTGAATCGTTTTGGTGCCTTCTCACCGCGGGCCCAGGGAAGTAGATGACGTGCGCCTACATTCATACGTCCCCAGAAGGAACTCCCCCGGAAGTCTCCACTATAGTTCACATCAATGATTCAGAAGAGGGGATCTTGGACTTCGAGTAGCTAAAGGCTTTTGGGGGGTGGGGGTGGGGTGGGTGACGGACAGCTGCGTTCTGCTTGTGGCAGGGAGCCAGGGGCTTGCTCCGGATGGCATGGTGCCCTCCACAAGTGCCCCTGTGCCTCCGGTGCTGCTGAGTTATCCACTCGTAGCAGCCTGTGAGCCCCTCCCATCCCTTCCTCCTCCACGCTGTCCCGCTACTTTTCCAAGCAGGCTGTCCTTCTAGGGGGCTGGTCTCCCCCAACCACACGTCCAGTGTCCACGAGGCGAAGTCTCGCCATCCTTTGCTCTGAGGCGCTTTCTGACGGTGCTTCTAGCGAGACAGCCTCGTTCATTCTTTGGGCAGGCATGGTGACCGTTCTTTGCCCACACCATCGCTCCAGCGTGTCAAATCCGAGGTTTTCCTGTTTCACGTCCAACCATTCCATTAGGCAGCAGTAATGTGTCTGACGAGGCTTCATGAAGTTCCAAGAGCTGCTTGGAAGCAAAGGTAATGGGATTTTTCCGCCGACATTTGTAAGTGTCCTGGTATTGATCCTGCTTCCCCCAGGCTGTGTGTTGGATCAGTGGCTCACAGCAAGGACGCCAGGGGCTCCCATTACAATGCAAATGGCCTCCCTGGAACATCTCCATGGGCCTTGAGCAGTGGCAGAGTCTGGGGGCTCCGGTGTGGGCAGCTGCCACCTCCCCTCTTCTGAGCAGTGCGTTGGAGAGTTGACACAGGAACACGAGCTCCCCGGGGAATGGGGGTTGGGGTGGTGACTGAGGATCAGACACGGACATCATTTCCATCTCAGACCACAGGCAGCCTGTCATGCATCTTTAACCATCACTCCAGAGCCTGGTGGCGCCGCGGTCTAAGTGCCGGGCTGCTCTCTCCCTGGGAGACGAGGCCACAGAAACCCCAGTGAGGCACTGTGAGTCAGGAAGGTGGTTTAGGTTTTACTTTTGGTTTCAATTGACATGCACCTGCAAGGACGCCTGGTGGTGTTAGCGCTCAGGCGCCAGCTGCCACCCCAGCTGGTGGGAACCCCAGCCCCTCTTTGGGAGAAAGAGTGGGCTATCTGTCCCCTCCCATAAGGAGCAGCCCTAGGGAGTAGCTCTGCTCTGTCCTGTAGGGTGGTGACAAATTAGAATTGACTGGAAGGCAGTGGCTTTGGGGGCTCGGGGGAGTCTGTGCACCTGAAGCTTTTGAAGCTTGCCCGTCTCAGAGATATACTGCTCATCCCCCACAGAGTTGGAGACAGCCCTGGTCAGGCTCAGCATTCCTTGGGAGACTGTCAGAAACCCAGATCATGCCCATTGCCTGAGCTGCCCCAGTGTCCACAGACACTCCCTCTGCGAGTGGCGTGGTCTGTATTTAAATCTTCTTTGACCCAGGGAGATGAGCTCTGCTACCGTCCAAGAGTCTCATTCACCACGGGGCTGCCGGGTGGCAGACGAGGCCTGGCAGCTGCTGAGGAGTCCTGGTGGTGCACTGGTCGTGCATTGGGCTGCTACAGGCCAGCAGTTCGAAACCACCAACCGCTTTTGCCAAAGCAGAGAGATGAGGCTTTCTACTCCCATAACAAGTTACCGTCTCAGAAACGCCCGGGGGTGGCCCGGCCCTGTGGAGTGAGAATACCTGCTGAGTGTGGGGCCTAGAACAGTCTGGCTTCCTGAAGTCGGAGCCACAAATGGATAAACCACAAACGATACAGCCCCTGCATGCTTGGGGCCAAGTGCAGCAGGCCAGCATCCTGTCCAGCTCCTCACTGCTGGCTGAGCGTGGTTACGCTCTGACCTGCTCAGACCCCCCAGCTCACCAGGCCAGAGCAGGGTGGGGAGAGGGTGAATCAGCTGGGACACATGACACAGGTAAACAGAGAGAGGCCCACTGGGGTCAGGATGTCCACGACCAGTGGTGCCCATGGGCGGTCAGTGAGTCCATCAGGCAGACGGGTGGACCCCAGAACCTCCTTCTCACGGGACCCCGCCTGCCATCTCCGCAGGAGCAGGCTGCCTCTTCTTCCTCCCAGGGATCGGCTGCTGGCTCAAACCGCTGACCTTCTGGTTGTCAGCTGAGTGCCTTAACCACTGTGCCACCAGGGATACGGACAGCATGTGGGAGAAACAGGCACGGTGATGAGGGAGGCTTTCCTCAGAGGAGGAGAAGCAGGGTAAGGCCAAAATAAGAATAAGTATCTTGATGATAAAATGTCGCTTAGCTAAGGGCTGGAGCCCTGAAGCTGTAGTAGTTTTGCGACAGGCTGTTAACCACAAGGTCAACTGTTCAAAACCACCAGCCGCTCCGTGGAGAAAGACGAGAATTTCTACTCCCACAAAGAGTGACAGTCTCAGAAGCTCACAGTTCTACCCTGTCAGGCAGGGTCGATGTGAGTCAGCATCGACTCAGTGGCAGAGATTTGGGGTTTTTGGATCTTACGGTGTCATGACCAGTATGTTGGTGCCGTGGGGGACCCACCTGGGGAGGGAGACACACCTGAAATAGGGGACACACCTGCTGTGGGTGACACAGTTGCAGGGTGTGGGACACCTGCCTGGCCACTCCCTCCCCTGTCTCTGTATCCAGTGGCAACCCTAGGGTAGTCCCAGGTGACCTGGCCTCACAGTTTTTCATCCAGCTGTCTGAGGGTGGGTTTTCAGGGGCATACACCTAGTGGGTAGTTGCAGGCTGCTGGTCACAAGGTCAGCAGTTCAAATCCACCAGCTACTTGGCAGGAGAAAGATGAGGCCGCTTCTCCTGGAGAGGCTGACCGCCTTGGAGAGCCTGCACAGCAATGGAGCCAGTGGCCGGGGTCTGGTCAGTTCCCTGCAGGGGGCCCATCCTGTGTGCACATGCCTGTCTGCAGAAGGACGTATTTTCCACTGGAAGTCAAAGAGCTGCACATGGCTTGGGGCCAGCCGAAGGTGGACGTAGCTGAGGTCCCGTCTCCTGTGAGTGAGGAAGCTCGGGGACCAGAGGCTTTGGGGGAGAAGGTCTGGAGGGTGTGCCTCAGGCCCCAATGCTCCCAGGTCAGGCACAGATACCTGTTTCAGATCATGCTGCCTTTGCCTCACACACCTGAGTTCCTGCTCTTCCCAGATGCCCCTGCCACGGAGACAAGCTGCTTGCTCAGAGGGATTGCACATGTCCCGAGGGCTGGGGCAGGCCTTGTGGGACAGCAGAAGCCCACTGGGCCCCAGGAGAAGAAAGTAAGAAAGAACCTGTGACGGAATGTAGTATCTACACATTTGGGGCACAAATCGAAAGTGTCTGGGCATTGGGACCCTCTCCTGGTCCCTCTCCTCTTCCTTCTCCTCCTCCCTGTCCTCAGATCCGACGGCCAGTAAGCTTCTGGGATACATGCTAGGGGAGCAGGATTTATACCAGCTGTGCAAAATCCAAAAAGGAAGAAGAAAGGAAACTCTACCTGTGCCTGCGTGTGTACGTGTGTGTGTGCGTGTGCAAGAGAAAGAGATTTTGGGTAACCCAACCCAATAGAAGGGCAGTGGCGGCTTCTCAACACAAAGACGCTCACCGTGAGGAAGAGCAGGCAAAGTCTGTCCTTCTGCCCCTGAACATGGGCCCGCTGGACAGACTCCACATTTGCCAGCGATGGGGCTGCATTTCGTCCGCAGCTTGGATGCCGCACCAACAACTTGGTGTCGCCCTTGGTGCAGAGAGCCTCCGAGTCCGAGGTGTGGCTCCATCTCACTGTAGAAGGGTCCTCACCCCAGGGCCCCCATGGTGGCTCTGTGACCCGGGACGCAGGTCCCTGGGGAGTGACCACTGTTGCTGAGCTCACGTTGGCCTCTCCTTTCAGCGATCTACGAGCCGTCCTGCGAGGCCTACAAGCACCTGGGCCAGAGTTCCAACTACTACTGGATCGACCCCGACGGCAGCGGCCCCCTGCCCCCGCTGAGAGTGTACTGCAACATGACAGGTAAGCCCTGCCCCCGCTGAGAGTGGACTGCAACATGACAGGTAAGCCCTGCCCCCGCTGAGAGTGGACTGCAGCATGGCAGGTAAGCCCTGCCTCCAGAGAGTGGACTGCAGCATGGCAGGTAAGCCCTGCCAGAGGCCCACCTGCCCTGCGTTAGCTTCTCCCACCGTGCCCCTACCCAGCACACCTGCGCTCCGTGGACTGCTCAGAGGAAGTGGAAGGTGTCTTCCTGAAGCAGCAGTGCTGCCTGCCTGCCTTCGACAGGTGGTCAGCGGGTAAAAACAGATAGACAGGCATAGATGAAAGCAGCTTCGATGGGAAGCAGCCGGGTGGGTCAGGTGAAACGTGGTTGTGGAGTAGCCTCCACTGGAAGTCCCACAGGGGTGCCCGGAGGGTGTCCCTGCTGAGTGTCTCCAAGACTGTGAGGAAGCCAAGACCCTGACTCGCTCAGACCCTGCCCATGGTCACTGCATGCCGCCTGGTCACAGAAACCCACCACCTCCTCCCAAGGATCACAAAGAGCCCCGGCAGCTCCCAAGGAATGTGTTGGGGGTGGGGTGGGCTGGTGATGGGCTGGTTTTCCTGATTCTGTATCCACTTAGGAGATAACCCCCACAAACCTCCTCCACAGCCAGAGCTGGGAGGGAGCCCCGCTTCCCTGAGAGCTCAGTCCAAGAACACGCTCACCTGGGGCTTGGGACTGTCCTCGGATTTTGTGGGGCTTGTGAGCACCTGGGGGGTGGGGGCAGTCCTTGTGGGATTTGGAAATGCCTGGGTCCTTGTGGGACATGTAAGTGCCCTGGGACCTTGGTTGTAATCTCGCCTGAGCTGAACGTTCCCCACGGGAACTCGATCAAAGCCCGCTGTTCTTGGTGCCCCTGGTGCTGTGGCAGAGCCGGCGCCGGGGGCAGTTTCAAGCAGCACACCCGGCGCCGGGGGCAGTTTCAAGCAGCACACCTGGGTTTTCCCCCGTGGGGCCCTGACTCCGGGGCATAGTGTGTCTCTCAGCTCCCCCCTGTTCTTCTCATCGTTCCTTCAGGGATCCTACACAGCACCTCGTTCCCCCCATGTGTCCTGCCCTCTCTGTCTCTGGGCTGCTCTCTCGGGTCCCCAAAGCTGCGTGGTTTAAGACGCAGCACGCTGCAGCGCAGATTGGGCTGCGGTGACCTGACAGGGACCTGTTGCCACATCAGGTCCAGGAGGGTTAGGCTCTGGCATCTTTGGGAGGACACAGCCCATGAAAATCACCCATCTTGACTTCTGTTTTGCCCAATAAGTAAAAGTGATCAGGGCACAAGGTCAGGTGTGAGCCCTACAGGAAACGGGGATGCGCTGATTGGGCCGGGGCAATCAGGAACTTGATGTTTCTCCTATAAGCATCTCAAAGTGGAGGTAGATCAAAGGCAAACACCGGTGACCCCATGCCAGGCTCACCCCAAAGGCAGGGAGGGCCCTTTGCGGGACCAGAGGCCTTTGTTCAGAAGCTTTGCAGACCGGCCTTTGTCCGCATCTCCCTGGAGAGCTGTGCCGGAGCTAACAGGAGGCTCTGGACAACGGCAGCTCAGCTCGCCTCTGCAGCTGGGCCCGGCACAGCGGCGCTGTGTCTGTCGTGGGTGCAGCTCATTGCACCCAGAGGGGCAGCCTGGTCCTCTCGTTCCGCGGCTAGTCCCCCCCCAGGCCCCCAGGTGCGCTGCCCACCACCAGCTTCTCCACAGCTCAGTGGCCCTGCTGCCAACTGGGAAGCAACACAGCACTGCTCAGCCACCCGTGGCCCTGCGACTCCATGGAGCCAGCCCTCAGCAGCACCTTCTCACCCAGCACCCTTCTCGGCTGCAGCTTGGTGACCCGCTTGGAGGAGGGCTCGTCTCCTGAAGCAGTGATCCCCCAGGCTGAGGGGCGCAGCTCTCAGGATGCATTTTCAAATAAGACCCATCATACACACACACACACACACACACACACACACACACACACACACACACAAGGGCTGAGGCCCGCACTGAGTCTCGGTGGAAGGCGAGTGTGGGAGGCTGGGTTTTCCAGAGAAGCAAGACCAAAGACCCAGGTGTATAAGAAAGGACTGTATACCAAGAAGGAATTTCACATCCACCAGCCCAGCCCAGGCCAACTCAAGTCCCTGAGGTCGATGCTTGCTGGCCGGAGGCCCTCAGACTCACGCTGCACCCATCAGAGGAAGCAGGAACGTGAAGCTGGCGCTGAGAGATCACAGGCTGGTGGACACAGAGCTGGGTGGACCCAAGGGTGCAGGGCCTGGCAGGGTGCTGACAGCTCCCAGGGTTGGCAGGCCACATGGGCAGCCAGGTGGGTCCTGAAACCCAGGACACAGGTAGGCAGGAAGGCAAGGGGCAAGAGAGGGCCAGTCCTCCTCCACGTCTCATCAAAAGTCCACAGCCCAAGGAGATACTCCACTGCTACCTGCACACAGGTGCATCAAATGGACATCAGATCTGACCACCCAGGGGCACTGGACTGGGAAAGGGCAGGGGGTCAAGCAGAACCACTTGCAGAGTGCCCTTGTCCTGAGGGTCAGTGGTTTTAGGGGAGGAGCAACTCCCCAGACCCGTGTTCAGAGGGTTCCCCGAGGAGACAGGGATGTCCAAGAGGGGGAGCCCCTGGGAAAACCCCAGCACTGACTTAGATGCCCAAGGTCACAGGCCTGTGGTGGGAGCCGAGGGGCTTGGCTTGACGGGCCTTGGGGACATTGAGTGGGTCAGGATGTGGCTGGTGGGGGAGAAGGATGTGGAAGTGATTCCCAGGGGTCTGCCCAGTGAGCCTGGAGCCAGAGCTGGAGCCTAGGGGCTGGAGCAGGTGAGGATCGTCAGGCCTGCATTAGCTGGCTCCCCACGGCACCCAGCAGGTCCAGCGGCCAAACATTCCAGCAAGCGTGTGTGTTCTCGCACAGAGCGCTGGAAGTCCAAATAAGCACGAGTGCTTTGGACCACCGCACTCCTCCTCGCTTCAGCTTAGAAGTCTTAGCGAAAAGCCTTCCCTCCGTCTGGCAGCAGGATGAAGCACGCACATGACCCCAAAGGCTCCCAAACCACAGGGTAAAGGAGCCCCAACGGTACCTCAGACCATGGGGACCATATGAGCCCCAGAGACAACCCCCCAAATCGTGCGGCTATATGAGCCCCAAAGGTACCACAAACTGTAGGAACTATATGAGCCCCAAAGGTCCCCTAAACTGGGGGAATATGAGCCCCGTGGGTCCCCCAAACCACAGGGCTTTATGAGCCCCAAAGGTCCTCCAGACTGTGGGCATGCATAAGCCCAAAGGGTACCCCAGAGACCCCCAGACTGCGGGCTCTGTTCTATGGACACACACAGCACAGCTCTTGTTGAAGACCATCCCAGGACACTCCAAAGCTCCGCGTATCACACACGGAGCCTCGTCTACACCACGGAGACTTGCCACCAGCCACCTTTCTGAGCTTGGGAACCGCACGAAGCCTGGGTTAAACCACGGCTTCTCCCTTTCCTGCTGAGCCATCCATTCTGCACGTCTCCAACAAGTGGATCCCTGAGTGGTCAGGACCCACACCCACACCTGCTCACCAGGCGGAGGGGGGTGGGGGTGGGGCGGGGATTGGGCCCAGCAGAGGTACCTTGGAAGAAAAGGCCTGGTGGTCAGTGCACCCCTGAGAAGGCAGCCCCAGGAAGCAAGAAGGCTGTGAAGCACAGCTCACTCACTCGGATACACACGGGGTTACCCAGGCTCTCAGTGGCAACCAGCTTCATACGTGGACGGAAAGCGCACTTCTGAAACCTCTTGTAGGCCCATCTCGTTGTGTTATAATAAGATCGATTTGTGAGTGAGTATTCCCATTCCAGCCATGTCCACATGTCCGACAGAGCCACCTGTGGTCCCCAGGACGCTGTCGAGCCTTCGCACCACCCCTCATCAGGGGAGGTCAACACTCTTCTAGAACCAACCCCCCGCCCACCAGCCCCGGGAAATCCTGGGGCTTATGCATTTGCTGGTTCTGGATAGTTCACATCAGTGGCATCAGATGACAGGAGGCTCAGTCCAAAAAGTATTGCTCCAGGATTTCGGTTGATTGCAAACAGAATGCGTGTGAAACTGTCCCTGTGACCAGTGGGAAGCTGCAGACTCGTCTCCTCAGTAACACGCAGTGGTGGTCTCCACAAAACGGTCCAGCCAAAGCCACGGCCCGGCCAGGCGGGGGGCAGCTCACGCGGTTATTGTGACTGTTCGTTGTCATTGAGGATTCTCAAGGGACCATCTTTCTGGTCTTTCCCCCACCTTCCCTGGTCTTTGAATCACCACATGGTGGTCCTGTGTCATGTGCGACACTGCCAGGATCACCCCTTGGTGTTGTTGTTGCTAGTGGTGGTGATGGTGGTGGTGATG
>NW_022103920.1:1077903-1093866 GCF_000313985.2 Echinops telfairi | reverse complement strand
ACGTGGCTCCCCAGCTCCGGGTTCTGGTTGCATCAGTGTCTTTCCATGTGGCTTGTCAACAGCAATGTTTCCCAGGGAGTCTGCATGGATCCTGCCTCCAACGAGCTATTTGTCTCCTTCACACCTCCAAATGGGGTCATCCAGTTGCAGCCTGATTGACAGGCTAAACTCCACCCCTTCACTCATAATAGTCTCAAATTGACGACAGATTATGTAACTACCATATTCTGGTGTTTCACATTCGCCCACTTTTGAGGGTGTTTTGGCGGGATTGCCACTTGAGTACTCCGTAGATGATTCCTAAACAGAGGCTGGAGAGTGAGTGGCAGTGCCAGAGACACAGCACTTAGTTAGAAACCTGGCATTGAGGGCCAGAGATGCCCTCCGAGGATCAATGGCTCATCCACATCCACCATGCAAATCAGCGGACACATGATGCCCCAAAGTATCTGACATACAGTGCAGTGGTTTCTGTACTCTGCGTGATAGGTCATCATCAGAATTAATTACTTACTTAGGTCGTTGCTCATTACAACCACTTTTGATTTACAGATCTTTTCCTTCCCTCCCTTCTTCCCCTCCTCCTCCCTCCCTTCCTTCCTTCCTATCTTGGTAATGGTGACACTCCTATGTCTGCTCAAGTTCACAGCCAGGCAGCCAGACAAACCTAGACCTCCACGCAGGAGATAACATTATCCCCATGCCCATTTCCAAGCACAATGTTAAAGCTACTTTTAAGCATAAGAAGCCCCGAGAAGGTTGGCTGTCTCATTTTATCTGGGTACCAACCGCCCTTCCGTCCACAGAGAGAATGTCCCCTTAACTCAAATCACACCCTGATTTCGCCAGCATCCCGGCAGCAATGACATAAGTACTGGCCCCAACCGCCACCTTGTGTCCGCCTGGAAAGTGCTCGAGAATGACCTGTTTCTTTGACCTTGCCCCCAAATCGGTCCGGTCACAGGTTTGCCAACCCTGCCCCGGTGTTTGGGGGAAGTTGTAGTAGGCCTCTTATTCCGTGACGCCTTGTGGGGGTTCAGGTGGCCTCGTGCCTGGGAGGCACCGTCACACTGACTGTGAAGCCAGCATATCGCCAGTGAACACGGGAGCCCTGGTGGTGCCGTGGTTGAACATGCAACTGCTCACTGAAAGGCCGGCGGTTCAAACCCACCAGTCACTCCCAGGGAGAAAGATGTGGCCGTCTGTTCCCATGACATTGTGTAGGAAAGTCTAGGTGGGTCATCCCAATTCCACGAATCCGAGAAATTTGGATTCCAGAGGAACTCAACTGGGTTTTTTTCAGGGCTCATCCTACAGTAGTATGGAACAGGGGATATTATCATTGCTGGATCTTGGCTAAAAGCTGTGTGGTTGGCAGTTCAAAGCCACCAGCAGCTCTGTGGGAGAGAACTGGTCTTTCAGCTCCTGTGAGCAGTTACAGTCTTGGAAACGCACAGGGGTCGCTAGGAGTCAGCATGGACTCGATAGCTATGAGTTTGGTTTTGGGGGTGGGATGGATAGCACTGAGAAAAAGGAGAATTCGGAAACACTTTGTTGTGTTTCCCAGGACATTTACATGGAACATGAGACAGCCATTCAACCAGAACAGGGGGCATCCTGCTCGGTGAAGTGGAGGGGCGGGGAAAAGAGGCAGCCCTCGGGGAGATGCATGGACACAGTGGCTGCCACGATGGGCCCCCGCGTAGCACTGGTCCTGAGCGTGGTGCAGTGCTTCATTCTGTTCATTGCGGGACCTGATGAGTCGGAGTCAGCTAGGGACACCGAACAACAGCAAAAACAACACCTCATCTCCCGGCCAGGGTCAAGTGTTCAGGACAGAGGCTTAGAATTTCAGTTCGTCTTTGGGCACACTGTCCATTGCATGGCAACATCTGGTCGGGCTTGGCCAGTGGTTGGAAGTGGGAAGTGGTTGGAGCTTGGGGGAAAGGGCCCTGCAGCTGAGCCTAAAAGCACGAACGTTCTTCTGGAGGGTGTGCAGGTGAAAGGAGAGAATTCACCTACTGCTGGGGGACGGCTCTGGACCAGGCCGTGGTTCACTCTGTTGTACACAAGCCCCCGATGAGTCAGCGCTGACCCAATGCCCCAAATAAGAACACCCACTGGGGGGTTTCCTCGGCGCAAAGTGGGAGTCCACTGGGAGCCCTTTGAGGACCTGAGCTCCACTGTCCTGAGGTCTTCTTTCCACGGAGCTGTGGAGAGCTGGGCAGCCCCACTAAGGACCTGGTCCACCAGGCTGTCGGGCTAAAGGGCCACTTAAAGGGCCGCTTGAGGGCGCAGGAGAAGGGTGAATGGGGAGCATTAAAAATGGGAAGGAGGTGATTTTTCAGGGATTCTCCTCTAGCTGAAAAGGCCCTGGTGGGGTGGTGGGTTACGTAGTGGGCTGTGGACCACAAGGTCAACAGTTTGAAACCACCAGCCTTTCCACAGAAGATGAGGCTTTTTACTCTCATGAAGAGCGGGTCTCAGAAACCCACAGTGCCAGTCTATCCTGTTCTGCAGGGCCGTTAGGAGTCAGAACTGACTAGATGGCATTGACTTTGTTTGTTGGTTCGTAAGTCATCAAGAATCTTCCGCTGAGCCTCAAGCCTGGAGAGGCGGGATGGCGGGAAGGCCCTCAGCCCCCAGGGCAGTAGCTTCCACCACCATAGCTCCTGGTACCCACGGACCTGGATTTCTGGGCAGGCTTTTATCCCTGCCCCACCTCACCCCTGACTCCAAGGCAAGTGGGAGGTCAGCGTGAAAGACTGTCCTGTCCATGGCCAATCAAATGCCGTTTCTGGCTATCGATCTGCTGCGACTTCAAAGCAGTTCAGACAGAAGCACCTGAGCAGGGTAATTTCCCAGGTTAGCCTGTTAAAACTTCAATTAAAGTACGTGCTGGTGGATATAATTAGCTTTGCTTGGCCCCTTGACCCGTGTGTAACTGGCTTGACTGTGTGTCATCTTCCGCCATCCTTCGGACTGGGCTGTTCTGTGTTTTAGTGTGTTGTTGCTGATGGGATTTGGGGGGGTGCTTTTCTGTGTATGGAATCCGGGAGAAGTAAGTCTAGAGGCAGGAACTAGACGGATAGCTCCTCAGGGTTCTGGCAGGGGCTTGGGGGGAAAGGAGGAGCTAATAATAATGGGCCCGAGAACGAGAATGATCTGAAGTCAATTGTGGTGAGGCTTGCACAACTCTTTTTACACATTTAAAGCACTGGCCTGCATTGTGCACAGATTGTATGTCTGTAAAGCAGCAATGACCAACACAGCTTGCTGTCATGGAGACCTGCCATGTGGGGAGCTGGGTAGAGAGGGTGGTGCTGGTGGATACCACGTGAGACAGGTTGAGGTGGCTGGCTTGTGCACACGTCCACTCAGGCTCCCCTCATGAATGACGCCCCAGGAAAGCTTTTCGGAGCAGAACAGAGGAGGCAGGCTGTCCACCTTGGGGTTCCAAGCTCCTCTGGGGGCCCCACTCTCAGTTTCTGGGGTTCGCTTACCAGGTTATTGCTCAACTAAACAGGGAGCTTCAGGAAAGCAGTTCCTTCAAGACTGCAGGTTGAAAAGAGCCCCTAACGGGGACGCCTGGGTAGTGCATCCCAACTCTACGGCCCCGGGGTCTGGATTAAAGCTGGGCAGTCAGAGGGAGGCACACAGGCCCATCTTCAGGCGTCCTCGAAAATGCCCATCTGCCCCAGCGGGTGCCCCTCGCCTTCATCACGCAAAAGGAACTAGGTGGAGAACCCAGCTGACTCTGGGTCAGTGACCTCAGTGACCTCAGAGAAGGCACCCTCTTTCCACTGTGGGCCATGCACTCAGGCCCAGTTGCGAGGACACTGCATTCCCCAGAGGGACAGTATGGTCCAACCCATCACAGAGCAGTGGGTGCTTTGAGAAGATTAATTTTTTAAAGTTTATCACAGTCAGATGCCTTGGACTCTAGAGTCTACAGGGAGTGGGGGGTGGGCAGACCCCACACCTGATGAGTGAATGGTGGTGTGAGTGGAAATGGGCCAGACAGCATCTGTGTTCGTCTGGGTAGACTAGAAAAAATCCAGGAGACTTACATAGGTCTAGGAAAGAAATCTATATCAAAGAGTAATTGTATATTAAGAAAACATCCCAGCACAGTCCAGATCAAGTCCATAAGTCTGATATTGGCCCATATGGCCTATACCAGTCTATAAATTCCTCTTCAGACTCATGCAACACATGCAATGATGCCGCATGCATGAGTCTGAAGAGGCTCGTGGGTGGAAAATCTTGTGGATCCAGTGGTGGTAGAAGCATCTCAGCGCTGGCGTGGGTCTCTACAGGCTCTTCCAGCTCAGGGCTCTGGCTCCATCAGCATATCTCTATGTGTCTGGTCAACAGGAATGGCAAGCAACGAGAATGTGTGTCCCACCTCCAGGGAGGAAGACAGGAGTTCCCAGAATCCTCAGGAGAAGGCCATGCCCATAAGGCCTCATTGGCTATGACCTGATTGACAGGCTAGACTCCACCACTTTGCTCAAGTTGACAGGAGATTACGTAATTGCCACAGTATATAACAAAACCAGCAAGACCACGCTGGGAGGGAGAGGTTTAAATTGGGGCCAGCAGAGACATGGGGTGGGGTGGGGTTGGTGGGTAGGATGGAGTGAGGTAGGACGGGCGGATGAGCTTCAAACAGGACTTTGCTCCTGACTGGGAGTAGGGTGGTCAGCTTTGGGTCCAGGGGAAAGGCCTTCCAGTTGGACAGTGGTGACCAGGACAGAGATGGGGCCAGGAAAGGAGAGTAGCTACCGGAAAAGACAGATTATTAGGTTACAAGGGGACTACCACCTACACACACAGATTGTTCCCTTCTGTGCAGAGCAATTGTTTTGTCCACATGTGTGTGATGCGTGTGTTTTGGCATGGGAAGCAAAGCTACTGCTAACTGCCCACAAGAGAGGCCAGGCCTTGCCCAAGGCCCGAGTTGGAATCGGATCAGAAGCTAATGACTATAAGAAAACAAGCCCCAAGAGACATCTGTTGTTGTTGTTATTGCTGCTGCTGCTGTTAGTTGCCATCAAGTCCCTTGCAAATCATAGTGACCCCACTTATGAAAGAGCGATCCTCACTTTCGCTCTTCCGTGTGAGACACTGTGCAGCCACTGTGTCCATCCCCTGGGCAAGGGCTGCACTGCCTCTCCACTTTAGCAAGTCTGCTGTCCTTCTCCAGGGACTAGTGTCCCTGACAATGTGGCCAAGGTCTGGGAGACGAAGTCTGACTCTCCGTCCTGGCTGCACTTCTTCCACGGCTGATAAGTCGGTTCTTCGGGCGGGCCGTAGCTGGAACTTGCAGTACTCTTTGCCAGCACCGTAGTGGGAGTATGTCCATTCTTCCTGATCTTCCTTGTTCCGTGTGCAGAGGAGACAATTGAAGACACCCTGGCTTGGGTCAGGGCCACCTTAGTGCTCCGAGGAATACCCTTACCCATCAACTCTTGAAAGAGGCATCCACAGCAATAGCAATGTCATCCTGGGAAAAGGCGCACACACACACACACACACACACTCCCAAGTGTCTTCAGGTGGGTGGGGAGGCGCTGACGTTACCCAGCTTGTCCTCAGACTTCGCACACCCCCCCTCCATCTGTGGACCTGTCAACACCCCCATGGGCTGCAGGTCCACCTCTACACTGCTGCCTTCATTCCTTGGGGCCTGCAAGACACCATCTGCTATCTGCGCTGAGTCTCGAAGTTTGCACACCTGCGTGCCACAGGATGGCATGGAGATGGCTGTCTGCCCCCACAGGAGACTCTAGGCTGCACAGGTGCTTGTACCTCTCACGACCTGCATCTTGGCGAGGAGGAAGAGGACACGGCAGCTAAGGTGTAGACGCTTCATCTAAGCCTCCAGGAGCCGAGAAAAGACAGTCTGAACAGGGTGCAGGTCTGGACGTCAATGGCCGTTGAGATAGACTCACCTAAGTGAGGACGGGACCAAGAGAGTGACCTCCAGTCAGAACTGACCAGGTGGCCGTCGGTGGGTCTTGAAATCACTAGCGTGCTCTGCCACGCCAACCCAACCACTGGGGGTTCAAGGCCACCTGAGGCATCTCTGAAGAAAGGCCTGATGGTGTAGTTCTGAAAGTGAGCTCTGGGAATCCCTGTGGCTGCTCCGAAATGGACCACATTAGAAGGGCCTCTATGGAGTGAAAGAAAAATGTGGAACAAAACTCAAAATGATAAGAGGCCAGGCTTACTGGTCAGATAGAGCCTGGTGGAACCCCCAAGACAAAGGCCCTTCCTCACCCTTCAGGTCTGGACCCAACTCGCTTCTGGCAAACTCTTCAGAAAACAGTAGAGACGTCTGTACGGGGAAGAATAACACCGGGGGAGTAGACACAGCGTCGCCCATGTACCCAGGGGAGACATTCAGAAGGGTTAGAACTGAGGGGAGGGGGACACAGGAAGCACCAAGAAGAAGCAGAAAAGAGAAATTACACTGAGGTGCATCAATGTGAATAGTTGAGTGGAAAATGGGTGATCTGCTCCCTGAAGCTTGATCCAACTCACAAAGAAAAATTTGAAACAAAGCAAGAGGAAAAGGGATTTTCCCTACTAGCCTCCTCCTAGTTCTCCTTGATCTGTTTGCAGACCCTTTTCCATCTTCCATTCTCTGATCACAGCTCCGTTTATTTTTGATGAGCCTTTGGGCTGGTTTGGTTGGTTGACTCTCGATGTGCTCCCTGCAGTATGCTTTCTGTACAGATGGCCACACACACACCAAGGGAAGACGACCGCTCCCTGGGGCCAGATCTGCTGGCTGGCACCAGGTCACTCCCCAAAGCAGTTGCCGCAGCAGGCTTTGCTGGGCTTCAGGCTTCAAGTCCCCCACAGTCAGTCAGCACCCAGACAGATGTGAAATCAAGCCTCATCCCCTGGCTGGCAAAGAAGACGTGTGTCCCCATGGTCTGTGGGTCATGGGTCTCCCTGTCTGAGAAATCCTGCTTCATGTTCTACTCCCATTTCCCTCGGGTCATGTCTGTGTATTACTTTGGTAGAATGGGAACCGCGTATGCTCTGCATCCTACTTTGGTGTGTCGTGACAATCTCCGAAACAGTCATCTCAGGCCCAGCTACTGGCCGTGCCCCACTCAGAGGAAGGAAGCGTGGTGGCAGTTTAAGACACTGGGAGCAGTGAGTGCGATGGGTGGTCACAGAGCGGGAGACCCTCCACGAGAAGGATCGGCACAGCGCTGGTGGTCGGCTCCCTGGTACACGGGGTCTCCGTGAGTTGACCTCACAACATCATCGTCAACAAGAGCATCACCGACACCGCTCCTTGCCCGCCCACTTCTCCCCAGGGCGTCCAGCTCTCTCGTGGTTGATGCTGCCTTGATGAAGAAGCTCTGTTCGCAAGCACGCGTCCCTCCCAGGATGCCACAGCGGCTTATTTCATGCGTTTATGAGAAGAAGTAGAAACCATATTCTATGCTTGGCTCTACATGTTTGAAGAGCTGCTTCTGCATTAGGTCTTTAAACCATTGGGATTCATTTTTCTATGTAGGGGTTAGCATAGAGATCTAATTTTATTTCTCAATGAGACTAGCAATTGTGCACGTCTCAGTGATTTATAATGCCAGCTCTGGTTTAAATCAAGTTTCCATCCATCCATGGATTTCGCTTTGTTTAGTGTTGCTTCACTCTTGCTTTCCTCTCTGGTTGTCCACTCCTGCGCAGAACGGCCGTGAGTCCTGAGCGGCCATTTCCGCCCCTGAGCATTCTTCTCCGTCCAGAGTCTCGCGGCCATTCCTAGAGCAGGTCTCTGTCCGACACGTCAGCTGCTGTGAGTCCAAGCACCCCCAGTAGCAGGGGGGGTGTTTGGTTTTTGTCCTACTCGGTTCCACTTATGCACAGAGACACCAATTCATTCTTGAAATTTGGAATGAGTTTATTTAACGTATAGATCCATTGTCGGAGAAATGGATATATACGTATGATCTATTATACATGTATGGATCCCTCCAATCCATAAGTATGGTATATTTCTTCATTTATGTGACTTCTTTAATATCATTCAATTAAAGTTAATTTTTCTCCGTAACATCTTATCTATCTTGTGTGAGATTTTACTTCACTGAATGTATTATATTTCATTACAAATGCCATTTGTAAGACATTATGCTTTTGCATTATTTGTTTTTCGGCAATACAATTAATTTTTGTGAATTGTTCTTTTATCAATTGATCTTTATCAAGCTAAAAATATTTTCTCATTAGGCCTGAAAACGTGCCCCTGGCCTTTATTCTAGACAAGATATAAATCATTATTATTATTTCCGATGAGGACGGCTTCTCTTTTTTCCTGGCTGAGCCTGCAGCACCGCCCAGGCAGGCAGTGAGGACCACGCTCCTGTGCAGATGGGGTCAGGGGCTCTCACCAGAGGCTGCTTCCTGTTTGCTCCCTTCACTGTGTCCAAGTGCCTGTTCCTTTTGGGAGAGGAAGAACTTCAGCTCCTCTTGCCCGTAGTCATTTCTGAGGAACGTAGACAACTGCAGCCGAAGGAGGAGACATGAAGAACATTTTTTCGGCAATGCCCTGACAGGTGTCCTGTGGAAGTCACTTTTCACCCTGGGACTGAGTCTTCGATCCCATGTGCCCAGCCCCTTCACCCCGCAAGGTGTCTGGTCAGAGAAACAACAGCAAAACCCAAGCCCACTGCCATCAAGCCAATCCCAACTCACACCAGCCTATGGGCCAGAGTACTCCCTCGGGGGGTTGGTAAGGGAGCAAGCAGCCTCCTCTTCCCTGAAAGGTGGCCGGTGAGTCTGAATCACCAAGCTTGTTGTTAGCAGCACCCCCTTTAACTCCCAGTGTTATCAGAGCTCCAGTGGATTTATTTGCCCCTTCCACCGGCCCCTCCTGCTGTGGCTCTTCCCTGCCTAGCTGTCCTGATTTGGGACAAACGTTCCTTCTACCGGGGTACTGGTAGAAGTAAGGCCAGAATGCCCCTTAGAGGCAAGGATGGTGAGGCTTCATCTTCCGTACTTTGGACATGTTGTCAAGAGAGACCAGCCCTGGAGAAAGGCGCCGTGCTTGGTAGAGGAGGGGTGGCAGGAAGGAAGAGGGCCCTTGATGAGATGGGGTGACGGCTTGGCTGCAACACTGGGCTCAGGCAGAGGAACACTTGTGAGGATGGTGCAGGGCGGGGCTGTGGGTGGATCACTGTACCTCCGGTCACTGTGATCGGAATGCACTCGATAGTACCTAGCAACCCACCAGGTCTCTCCGGGCTTCCGACTTGCTCGGCTGCACGGCCCCAGCCCAGGTGGCTCCTGTCTAAGACGGGGACACAGTGCTTTGTGCTTGCTCGCCTTCTCAGACTGCCAGCTCCTTGAGGACAGGAGAGGCTTGTCATCCTCTTGGGACCCCAGAGCCCTGCCTGTGCAGCAGCACCCACAGCTGAGTCTTCACTTGGAGCTGTAGCCGTGGGCCCAACGATGCATGAGGAGCTGCGCCGGGGCCCAGGACCTTTCTCCTGATGTGGTACTCTGCCCAGTCTGGTCACAGGCAGACTCCAGGGAGACATTGCAGCAAGCCATGTCTGGGGATGTCTCATTCCCTAGGTATGTCCACACTCTACTTCGGTCTGAGGAAGGAGCCCTGCTGGCATAGTGAGTTACATGCGGGGCTGTGAACTGCGTGGTCAGCAGTTCAAAACCACCAGTGAGCAAGCGAGCGAGCCAGCAAGAGAGAGAGAATGCGCTGGAGGAGGCTTCCTGTGCTCACCCATAGATACACGCTCAGAACCCCCTGCGGTAGCTGTCCTCTGCCCTCCAGGGTCTCTACAAGTCAGGGTGGACCTGGGGGTGGTGAGTTTTGGCTGTAGCCTCTTCAGTGTGCAGGAACGTTGTGGAACAAATTTAAAATATCGCGAGAACAGCCAAAACCAGGCACAGACACACAACGTGAGCTCATGGTCTTAGTCAGATGGGGCCCACAGACCAGATTCACAAAGAGCCACTACACAAGTTCAAGTAGAACCGCATGCTAAGGTGACGTGCATTAGGCTGCCTACAGGCCACTCCCCACATCAGCCAGTGCTGTGGGGGAAGACGTGCCAGTCCCGATGGGTGGTCGCTCAGAGCAGCACAGGGTGAGGGAGCCCCTGGGTTCTGGTTGGCGAAGGGCAGGCAGGCAGGCAGAACAAGGGCCCTGCCTCTTAGCACCCTCCAGGACCTTGCTTCTCAGTCGGCAACTGAAGGGAGTTCAAACCCATGCCATGCTGGCCACTGGCTGGTTCGCAGAGCGGCTCTGAAATGAAGCGCTTCCTGCCAGTGGGAGGTGTGTCCCTGTGGCCAGACATGCCTGGAAGACCGGCTTTCTGAGCTGCAGGCACTGGCTCTCTGTAGAGCGAGAGGTCCTGGCGCAGAGCTGGCATGCCGCTGGTGGCCCTCGCTTGATGAACGAGGGGGAGTCCAGTCCCTGGAGGGCTGTATGCCCCCAGATTGGCTACGGCTCATAAGACTGCAGTGAGGTTTGCAGGTGCACCGGATGGATTCATTGGCTTAGCTCCCGAGGCTGCGGGTTCCCTGCTGCTGTTGTTAGTGTTGTCCTGTGGGCTCGGGTCCCGCATGAGCCCATTGTTGCAGCCACTGTGCGGTCCTTCTCCTCAAGGGCCTTCCCTGCTTCCCCAAGCCTGGTGTCCTTCTTCAGGGACAGGGCTCTCCGTTGAGCTCACTGCCAGGAAGCCGGTGCTGACTCATCATTGTCCTACAGGACAGCTTGAGACTCACTCTTTATGGGTGTAGGAAGCCCCAGCCTTGTCCCTCAGAGCGGCTGGTGGTTTCAAACTGCTGATCTTTCGGGTTGTAGCCCAATGCGTAACCACTACGCCATAGGCACCCAAAATAAATGGTGTCTGTCACAATCTGGGTGAATCTGCCCAGGGTCAGAGGGAAGGCATCGGACCAGGTGAAGTGTCCTACTGCTGTGCATGGGGCCATCCTGACTCGAGGGACAGGAGGGGTCAGATGGGGTCGGGTCAGGTCAAGTCGGGTGCACTGGCCGAGTCCTGGGTCCCACTCTTGTGGGCACTGTGACAAAGGGAGGAGCCCTCACAGCCACTGGACGGACGCCCGAGAGCTTCCGACTGTGCCACAGCTGATGGTGGGAGAGAGAAAGGCGTTGGACCCAATCCGATGAGCAGAGCTTTAATTAGGTGGGGGCAATGCAGGGGACTGGATGTAAATGACAATTAGCTCACTGTCAGATCTGTGTTGGGAAGTCATGGAATGATCAGTGACGTGCTGGAGGCCACGAGCCTGGGCAGCAGGGCCAGACAGCCCCCCCGCCCCCATCCCTGTCGTGCAGAAACAGCATGACCCCGTAGCAACCCACCCCCGGCCTCCTTCTTGCCTAACACTGTCTTCAGAGCCCTGTGTCCAAGCAGGGACAGCCTCAGCGTGTGTGAGGTGACACTGTCTGGGACAGTTCCTTTCCAGAAGGTGGGCGTCTGTTCCGAAATGCTTGGCACTCTAGATCCCCGTGTGTTTTAACCATTGAAGGAATTCTCGTCCTGGTCCAAATCGCCCTCTCTTTGACCGATGGGAGCCTATTCCAGTTGGCCTGCCCTCGTTCTCCCTGGTAGCTGACCTGTCTCTGTTCCGAACTCACTTGTGCATCAGCTCCTCCTGCAGGAAGCCCTGATTCATCTTGATGGGCAGTGGTACCCAGTGGTCTCACTTGGGACTGGGCTTGGTCCTTGCTTTGTGGTGTCCTCAGTGGACATCTCAGGACACAGGTGCACGTCGTGAAACAATCCAACCTTGAGTCCTTCAGGATGTTCCTGATTGGTGCCCAGTGCAGAGCTGTTAGTCAACCACATGTGTCTGCCTGGGAGAAAGACGGGGCTTACTACTCCTGTCAAGAGACCCGGGGGGCAGGGCTACCCTACCTGACCCGTAGGGTTGCTATGCAAGGGAGTCGACTGGATGTCCGTGGGGGGGTCATAGATCTGAAAGCTCTGGTTCTGCCTTACTTTCCTCGAGCTCCTGTGGCAGGAATCCCACACGTGGCCAGTCCAGCAAACTCCATTCTCTCACAGGTGAGGAGGCTGTACGCCTGAACTCGGGGCACCAGCCTCAGGAGGAGGCTTGGCCCTTGCTTCCCTTCAACATCAGTGGGTCCAGTATTCCTGGGGGCTCTCCTTGGGTCTTGGAACTCTGACTTCTCTTGGTCTAGATGGTTCTCAGCGCAGAGATGCTGGGTCTGAAGGCCCCCCACCCTTCACTCTTGGCTCTTGTTTCTTGGTGGTTCTGAGGTCCCTCTCTGAGGTAGGACGAAAGGTGTTACAGGTCACACCTCAGGAAACCTCCCCTGGCATTGGACCTTGGAGGTGACTGAGTAACCCCCTTATACCTGATTGGGTGATCACCTCAGATGACATCATGGGGTGACTGCATCATCGCACAACTGCTGCACCCTGAGGGTCCTGGCCCAGCCAAGCTAACACACCTGTGGCAGACACAATTCAATCCATAATGGTACCTAACTGAAGGTCAGCAGTCGAACACCACCACCCCACCCCACCCCCCCGTGGGGCCTTGCAAGATAAGGGATCACACAGTGGGCCCCCAGAGGCGAGGCTCAGGGAGCACAGCTCCTACGGGAAGGAGCCGGTGGGGGAAGCAACCCCTCTCCCGGCCTCAGCCAGACACCTGGCTGTTCCTTGGTTTGCTCCCGTCTTTATCTCCAGGATGCCTGGCCTTGCTTTCAGGAAGGGCTCGCTCCCCTTTCTGTCTAGACAAGGAGGGCTCCGGGCTGAGGCAAGGCAGGGCGGGGCTGCCAGGGGACCCCGGAGGCATGTCACTCCTTACCCGCCTGGCAGGTGAAGGTGCGTTTGCCTCCTGACATGCTGTCCCCACTCTCCCCACAGAGGACAAGGTGTGGACCATCGTGTCCCACGACCTGCAGATGCAGACAACGGTGGTCGGCCACACGCCTGAGCGGTTCTCTGTGACCCGGCTGGTGTACAGCGCCTCGCTGGACCAGATCAACGCCATCACCAGCAGCGCCGAGTACTGCGAGCAGCATGTGTCCTACGTCTGCAGGATGTCGCGGCTGCTCAACACCCCAGGTAGGCGAGATCGAGCCGTGTGCCACGCGCCATGTGCAATGGCAGTTGCAGCTGGGGCCTGCATGACCATGCCCATGACCAGGACAGCCCTACCAGGTGCACACGCAGGCTCTGTGTCCCAGGCCCCCCAGGCCCACCTGCAGATGGTTGCAAATAAGCAAAGCCTGGTAATGAGCTTGTTTTGCGAGGAGGAAGTCTGGAAGATTCAGCCAGCAGCTGTCTGGCTCTCAGCATCTCCAGGTTTCGTGCTCATGCAGAGGTGGGGGACGGAGGAGGGGGGGGGCGTGTGTGTGTGTGTGTGTGTGTGTGTGTGTGTGTGTGTGTGTTTGTTGGACTCCGTAGACATGGGTTTGAGTGTTTTGAGCATGAGGTGGGTGGCCGTGGAGTTGACTGTGGTAGGTTCTATATTCCCCGTGGGGGGCCTCTGGCGAAAACTCGATTTTGCTGCCGGCATGAAGGCGTCCTGTGGGGATTTGAGATGCCAGGCCCTGGTGTAGGAGAAGATAGGGATGAATCTGAGGGCTTTTCTGGCCCATTGAAACAAGATGACAGATAATTACCTGCTTCTCTAACTAAAGGCACGTCTCCAGATTGCATTTCTAATCCGCTGATAGGTCGGTTTCTGAATGCTGCAAAATGCATTGCCGTCTCGTTCTCTGAGTCAGTTTCCGTGATCCAGCCTCTGTCTGCCAGGAGAGCTGATCTGGGGGGCAGCTGATGTAGAGGATGGGGCGGTGGCGGACAGACCCAAGCTTCCTGGAGCCTTGTGTTTGGTGCCACCAAAATAAGAAGCCACACAATTTGATTAAAAGTCTTTAATCTGCAGCGTTAAAAGCTCGTGTTTGCTGTGATTGGTGTGTGTGTGTGTTTGTGTGTGTGTTAATGCTCCATTCCAAATATCCATTTCCTCAAGCGTAACTAAGACTGAGTTATACGGGGCCTTCTGTAGTGGTACTGGTGGCATCTGTCTGAATACAATTAAAACCAGTATTAAATGATTCTATAATAGTTGTGTGCTTCTATTGAACGGGTGAGAGCCTCGCCCTCAAGAGCTCGTTTGGGGATATCTGGTTTCTAATATTCCTTCTGGGCATGGATTTTGTGTGCGTGGAGAACTTGTTTTAATTTGATTGATGTTTGGGTGTGCTGTGCCAATAACTAAGAAATGTGGGATTTCACACCGCCGACTCCTCTCAACTTCTACATGGATCAGCCAGGCCATTGTCAGCAAGCAAGCATGCTCTCTCTGTCTCCCTCTGTCTCTCTCTCTTTCTCTCTCTCTCTGCTATGAAAGGCAATCAATTTCAAGGTCTGAAAACTGTGGTTTTGTCAGTCTGTTCTGGAAACGTACCTATCGAGTCTTCCATACTTGGCCTTATCAAAAGCATAGAAACTAAGAAAAGTGGCCTTATCCCAGATGGGAGCACCAGTGGAGAGTAAGGCACGCCCACTTGAAAATGAGAGAACTCGTTCTACCTAACAGTCAAGACCTGCCTCTCATGGCTGCCCCACACCGTGGCAGGCCAGCTTGCTCTGAGCCTCTACCGTCAACATGCAAATGATCGGCCACGTGCAGACTTCTAGAAGGTAGGCACCACGACACAGGGGACCCCGCGTTTGAAATGAACGCCTCGAGAAGTTGGTCTGAGAAAGCATCATTAGAGTCACTAGGGTAAGATCCCCATCAACAACTGGGTGCTTTGGACGGCCAGTGCCTCTCCCTATGTGGACAAAACCCATTAGCTTGCTTTTGAAATGCACATTCGCATGTCTTAAGTGGCCTGCCATCGTATACTATTGTATAAATCATATTGTACTTGCTATCTGGTAATTTTCCGTGGCGGTATTTACCCCTACATTTATAAAGATTTATTTAATTGTAGGCTATGAAATCGATTCTCTCTGTGTTTCTGACTCTATTTAGTGTGGTTGTTGGCTTCCAGATTCTCATTTGTTTTAATTTCTCGATGTAGCCTAATTCTCCTAAGTCACTGTTTTATTGTTTCTCTTGTTGAAGGAGCAATATGAATTATCTGTCCTTCTGGGTAACTGACTATTAGATTTTGTATCTATTGAAAAGGAGTTATGTTCACAATCTTGGGCTTCAAAGTAAGCTGTGTAAAATTCAATATACTTTGATGACACTAAGCTGTGATTTAGGGGCATCCTGAAGAAAGGAAGCGGGG
The DNA here is from genome assembly GCF_000313985.2 of Echinops telfairi. Lineage (NCBI taxonomy): Eukaryota > Metazoa > Chordata > Mammalia > Afrosoricida > Tenrecidae > Echinops > Echinops telfairi. The sequence goes on along the minus strand of NW_022103920.1, from coordinate 1,078,565 downwards.
CCTGGGCTGGGTAACAGATAACCCGTTTTCAGCCCGCCTGTCTGAACTTGGGGGCAGTTTTCCAAAGATTGAATTCTGAGTGTGTGCTATACATGACAGGAAGCTGTGACCTTTAACTCTTGGAATGACATATAAAAAAGCAAAAGAGAAAAAAACTGCCTCATTGCAACTGAAGATGAACATTTTCAGTAAATGAGATTTATCGGGAGTGGTCAGTATATTAATCAAAAGCTTAATCATGGGATCTAATTAATCATTGTATTCCATCGCTGTCTGAGAACTGGAGGGTAAATTTAATTGGACAAGCCCGAGAGAGAGCAATAGCGAAAAGGGAGAAATTAGAAAATCAAGTCTGGTGAGCTCTGGCAGGCAGGGAGGCGGGTCACGCCATGCTCCTGGGGGCTCTCTCGGGAGCTCTGATGCAGCAGCTCAGGGGTCCCATCAGCTGGTGTTGGTGTGGCTAGCGCTATTGAGTTGGGGCCAAGCTAAGCAGTGGCACACACACCCTGGCTCCCCTTCTGGGGCTCTGATGTCCTGAGCTCAGTGGCTGGACTCCAGGGTGCTAGGAGGGCAGTGTTGTGGGAGGGACAACTATTGACCCCACCATGTGGCCTCCAGGCAGTGGAAGGGGCAGCAAGGAGCGGCGGGCGGCGGGAGAGGGG
>NW_022103920.1:1066976-1077803 GCF_000313985.2 Echinops telfairi | reverse complement strand
ACAGAGGGTCTGCAGCAGTCGCTCCTGAGAGCCAAGATCACTGAGAGAGCAGCGGAGTCCAGGTGGGTGTGACTGTTTGCTTTTAAGCAGGAGAAATTCAGGGGTGCCCCTGTGAAAGGAGGAGAAGGCAGTCGAGAGCACATGGCTGAGGAAATGAGGCAGCAAGGGAACGGGATGGATTCCAGAAGGGGATCCAGGGCTTGGGGATCCTCCTGGTGAAGCAAGACCCTCTGTGATAAGGAGGGGGGTAGAGACTTTCCTCAAGTCTAACTATTAGGGGTACCCCCCAAAAGAAGCCTTTTCAAAGCTATGTATTTCTTTTTTCTTTTTTTTTTACAAAACAACCTTATCACCTCCAAAGGACTCTCTATTACACTTAATACATTTGTCAAATCTGTGATTACATTCTTGGAAACATTTTTTTAAATTCATCTTTGGCTGGCTGACAACGCCGCCCTCGTTTTTTTCTTCGCCTCTTCTACATCATTCTATCACTGTCTTTTCATGTCCCTCTTCATTCTGGAAACAAGAACAAGCCTCGTGGGGAAAGGTGAGGTGAGTAAGGTGCTGGGGCAAGAGAGTCATTCTGTTTTTTTACCAAAACTGGGGCACTGAGAAGGCTGCGTGAGCAGGTGCATTGTCTTGGTGACAAAACCAGTCCCCCGGCTCCCACAAATCAGGCCTTTTCTGTCGCACACTGCTACGCAATCTTCAGAACCTCAAAATAGAAAGATTGATTAACAGTCTGACCTGGTGGAACAAACCCCAAATGCTCCACGAGTCAGCATGTTCGACCATTCGAAAAGTTGACGGACGTCCAGAACAAGGTTTATCATCAATTGGCATTTCACCTTTTTGAAACAAGAAAACCACTTGTACACCTGAGTTTTTCCCGTAGCGCTGTTCTTTGGAAGCTGTATTCAACATGACAAGAGTTGCTGCAGCATTTTTCCTGAGCAGGAAACAAAATTCACAGCCACACGCTGTTCTCTTAAATCAGCCTTCGCATAAAACAAGGTTCAAGTGAAACTGCTTTTGTGAGAAAATTCACTGTGACCAGAGAGAGCCTTCCAGGCGGTCACTGGGTGCGCTAACAGAGCGAGTTGCTCCATGCCCACCTAGCAGGAAAAATGCGTACTATGAAAGCTCCGCTCGGCCCAGTGGAGCTTTTTCTGGGTTTGTTTGTGTGTTTTTTTTTTGGGGGGGGGGGGTACACCCTTGTATTTTGACTCATTTAACCTTCAAAGTTGCCCCAAGCAGACCCCATGGTCTTCCCTTGACAACAGCAGTCAGAGAAGTCAGTAATCTCATGACACCCGGTATTGGGAATGAGGAAGTTGAATCTACATTTGTGTCTTACTGACTTACTGAGTCTTTCTTTCTGACACGCCAAGTGAGTGGGACAACACAGGGAGCTGGGGGCCCAATGGCACCTGTAGAGGACAGAGCCAGGCAGCAGGTCCACCACCACCTCTCTCTTCTCCCGTACCACCATGGACCTCGTTCTCCTCCGTTACGGACTCTCCACCCATGAGTAGTGCATCTTGCCACGTGACACCACGAGGCAAGTACTGGTCTGTTCCGATATTGATGGTCCGTGCACTCACTTTAGTGCCCCCTGCTGAAACCCAAGCCCACTGCCTTCCCGTTGACTTCAATGCACAGCAGCCCTTCAGCAGAGACTAGCGCTGGCCCCAGGGTTCCCCAGGCTGTCCACTCTGGGGAGCAGCTGCCTCACCTTCCTTCCACGGAGTAGCAGCTGCTGACACTTCATTGTTGTGCCTCCTGGACTCTGTCCCAAGTCACACTGAGCTGTGAGGCAAGGCTTGGAAGCGCATCCACCTTCTAAACACAGACGCAGAGGGTTTTTCTTTCTGCATCTTATTTTCTGAATGCCCCTGTGTCGCTGAGCTTTTTGATAATGAAAATAACGATGCGTGAGAACTGGGTGACGCTTTCCTACCATCCTGGGTTTGGGAAATCATTTCTTTATGTTCTTCTGCTGTGAAACCAGAGCCTTCTGATTCTGAAAGCCAGATTCCAATCGCGTCTTATCCCAGGAAGAATCAGAGCGTGCAGGAATGCCGTGCTAGCATGAGAATTATGACTTGTAGTTTTGCTCCCTTGGCAGATAAGCTGGCCGTATGTTTTCTTAAGTTTTGTGCAGTCCGGTGCCCTATTGCAAGTCTTCTTTCAATGAAGATCTGACATGAAAATGATGGCACCTTAGAAGTGACCCTGGAGCAAACTGTCCCTTGGACGCCGTGGGGCCTCTAGTGTGTGAGGCGTGGGTGGAGTGCCACCTCACCAGCTAGACTTCCGTGCTCTGACACCCGTAGAACCATGTCTTTTTAGTTGCGCTGTAGCTTGTCATAAAGATTGTGCAAATGAGCATGTGGCCGATAGCCGGTTCTAAAGATGTAAAAACTAAGTTTAAATGGTCCTCACAGCCCCGTAACTCATCTTTCTTCAGCTCTGGAAAAGGAAGAGAGGAGGGGAGGACTCATCAAACGTCCTCCGTAAAGATTGGCTTAATAAAGTGACAGATGCTTCCACGTTCCTGAAATGGTCAAGCCGTGTCATAAAATGTAAGGGATCTGAAGGGAAGAACACTGGCTATTCTACCATATTCCTCCATGAATACTTCTTTGTGGTTTTCCCCTACATATAATGCCTGTGTCTCCCCCATATTTTTTCACAAGTTGAATCCATTGCCTGTTAGTCTTTTTCTACCTGACATCAAATCATTCACATTGTACATCATTTTTTAAATTATCTACTGTAATGACAGTATAAAATGAAGATGAAGCTCACGGATGAGATTTTGTTAATTAGGTTGAAACCACAGAGAAGATACTGAGTAAAAGAATCCAAGTTTTCCTACATGATCCCTTGAGAGTGAGTGTTGTGGGGTGCCCTGGGGACCCCCTCCCTTGGCAGGGTAGAACTTCCCCCATCGGGTTCCCTGGGCTGCGGTGGTCACAGGAGCAGATCGCCCGGGCGTTTCTGCAGTCCTGAGCTGCAGGAAGTGCACTAAACCCAGAATAATCTGCCGGGTGCTATGAAATTACAGCAAGGACGACGATATCTCCAAATGCACGGCTCTTAACAACAACCCTATAGGAAAAATATATTGATAATGACAACCACCCTGTAGGGCAGAGTAGAAGAGCCCCGTGGGGTTTCCAGTATGGTGACGCCTCACCGAAGCAGAAACTCTTCCCTATCCCTGGGCAAGGTCATTGCTGCCTGACTGGAGGGAAGTAGCCATCGCTCTACCATTATTGAAGATACCATAAGGAGGTCAACTTTTGATTGCTAACTACCAGGTCAGTGGTTCGTGCCCACCAGCCACTCTGAGGGAGAAAAGTGAGGCCCCTTCTCCTCTAAAGACTACAGTAGCACAAATTTGGGAATGTAAAGTCAACGTGACCCAATTTCACATAAAATTGTGCAGGAACAAAATAAGCCCTACGTCTCATTGCAAAGGCTGGTCTCTCAAGCTGTTCGATTCCTGCCATTTAGTGTGAACACGTCAGAGGAGAGAGCGAGACTCACACAGCGGAGCGGAGCGTTGTCTGCTAGCAGCCGGAAGACGAGCCCCTCAGGTCAGACGACCTGTAACTAGGACTGAAACAAGCCTCCCTCCTCCAAGCAGAGCCCCCGCCGTGACGTGGCTGCAGCTCAGCTCCGGGGTCTTCATCTGCTGTGGGGCGTGACCCCACGTGAGAAGAAACGGCCGCACGCACCGACTCCAGGGAAGGGCAGTGACAAAGTGGGGGGCCCTCAACAACACGGCTGGACAAAGCGGTCGCAGAGTTGGGTGCGGACACCAGTGTGAGGATGGCCCAGGACCAGGCAGCGTTTACTTCTCGTGCAGGTCGGTCGGTCGCGGTGAGTCAGAACCAGCTGGACCGCCCTGACAGCAGCCATGAAGCTCACTGACCCGCAGTGGCACCGTGGGACTGGCTCGGGTGGCGTCTGCAGTTACATGCAGCCTTCACAGGAGCAAATTGCTAAGTTTCTCACCCAAGGAGCAGGTGAAAGAAAAAAAGAAAATCTTTCCTTTTCCAAAGAAGTGTGTCACCTTTATAAATGTCTATTTTGACCTATTGCCCAGAGTCCTGGTAGTCCGGTGGTTACAGCACTCAGCTCCTGAGAAAGACTGGCGGTTCAAACCCAGCATCCGCTCCTCGGGCTACAGACGGGGCCATCTGCTTCAGTCAGCATGGTGCCCTGGAGAGCCTCGGGGGCAGTCCCGCCCCACCACAGGGCTCTCCGGGAGCTGGAACCTCCTCACCTGCACACCACCGCAGCGGCCCAGTGGGATGAACTGGGCTTCCCTAGAATGCCCCCGGTCAGATCGTGTTATAAATGGGGGTCCTCGCTGTGTACCCAGTGCTCCCCGGGGACACGTCTGGAGAGTGGTCCGTTCGGTCCACATAAGAGCTTGTCATTACGTAGCGTGATTCCCACATTGTGTCTGAAGACACTTCACTTGGGGAGGATTCATTCCCTCGCCCAAAGCCAGTCAGCAAACATGGCAGTGGGATGCCCCGCCGTGGTGAACGCCGCACGGTGCCGCTCTGTGTCTGTGGCCACGCGGCCCTCTCAGCCACGTCCGTTCCTGGGACTCCAGACCCCACGTGTTCTCTCCGCGCACTACAAACAAAGGGAGAGGAACCAGAACCGAAGGGGAACAGGGCCCACGGGTGACCCAGTGGCTGGGAAGCTGCAGGGAGTCCCACGCCTTCTCTGCGGCGCCACTGTGAGCCTTCAGCGTAATTGACGGGGAGGCGGAGCAGTTTCATCAAGCCCTGCGCCGAGAGACATTTATAAGCGGCCCAGCCACGGCTCCTGGAAACGCTAGCTTTGTGTTTATTTATTCATTTCGGTATCTCACATTTGGTCCTGACAAGTCTGTTATAAAAACTAGGGTGTCGTTGACAGTTTGTTTGGAATGAGACTCGGAAATGTTTGATGTGCAAGAAATAAAACCAGGCCTATCTTAGTATGCAGCACTGGTCTTTCATGCTTTTACCAGCAAGGTCTTTCCACCAGAACAGGTGGGTTGGAGTTTGATGAAATAAGAAAGGGTTGCAAAAGGTTGCTGCGTCTTTCCTGACAGGAGATATGGAAATGAAACACTGCGGCTTTCTGCTCTGGTCTTTCAAGAAGACCCTCCTACAGAAGCCCCCCCGCCCGACCCCCCTGCACCGGGCGGCATGGCCCGGAGTGTCCAGATCTGGCTCCTGTGCTGCTGCTCTTCTGGGGGATGCCCCCAAGTGAGGAAGGGCAGAGAGCCCAGGCAGCCAGGTGCCTGTTGCAGGACACCAAGGAGCCGTAAAAAGCAGCCTTTGGGGGCAGAGGTGTACTTACTTATTGGCTCCACAGAAGGCTAGCGGTTCAAGTCCACCCAGAGGGCCTCAGCAGAAAGGCTGTGGTCGACCGAAAACACGCGTCCCTGGAGCGTGGTTCTTCTGTGACTTGCAGGTCGCCGTGAGTCCTGCCAAATCCGGGCAGCTGGGCCTGCTGCTCATCCTCTTGGGGCAGGGGTCGTTTCCTGAGGGAGAGTACAGTAGCTCTGGTTCAGTTCTGTGGTGGCAGGAAGAGACAGGGGATATGGACACTGGTCACAGGGCCTAGTGAGGATGGCACTGGTCACAAGAGGAGACGGGGGAGAGGAGGGAAGGGCCTTTTCAGAGGCAGCCCCAGGACCAGACTGCCTGCTCCTCCGTTCTGTGCAGAAGGTGCTGACGTCGGTGGGACTGTCTCCCTGTAGGTGGGCTCCATGGGAAGCCCACGGCAGCTCCTTCATAGGAGGCAGTCACTCCCGGCTCTCTAGAAACCAAGCACGTCCATTTGAGTCTGTTTCCAACCATGAGACGGTGTGTGGAGAGGAGAAGGAGCTCGGTGCTTGATCATGGGAGGCACAGGCCTCAGCTCAGCTGCCCACAGGCTGCGGTCCGCAAGCTACAGTCTGCAGGACCGACAAGCAAGCCCACTGCCGGCCAGTTGACTCCAACTCGGAGACCCCTGACAGGCCAGAGGAGATGCTCCACAGGGCTCCAGGCTGTGAATCACCACAGCAGCCTTTGCCTTCTTCCCTGAATCAGCTAGTGGGTTTGAACCACCGACCTGTGTTCAGCAAATCTATGTTTAACCCACAGCACCACCAGGGCGCCTGGAAGAGGCTAGCGTGGCCATCTAGAAGGCTGCCACATAAACACAGGAAGCAGGAGCCAGCAGGTGAGAGGAGCAGTCCCTCCATGGGCAGTGGCTGCCGTGGCACCGCTGGTGACTCAAAGGTGCTTCTGCTTTAGGAATAGCTTTAAACAATTCCTTAGCCAGGAGCGTAGCCAACATGCAAAAATGTGCTTCACCCCATCAAGTGAACGCACAAGGTGGTCAATGGCAAAGTCTTCTCTTCTCTCTGGAGAACATATTCTTACACGCACACACTGCACAACTCCACACACCTACCACACCACCCACACTGTGCACTCACACTCTCTGAGATCCTGACGGATCTCTGCGCTCTGGTTTCCTGGATCAGCTGTCACTGCATTAGAGCATCTTGCGCTGCCTCCTGGGTCTAGGAGGTTCTCAGCACAGGGGCCACGGTTCTAAAAGACGCACTCTACCTTCATATTGTCTCTGTGGAGGCCAGGGGCCCTCCGTGCTCTAGGATTGGCTCTCTTGGGCTTAGTCGGATGGCCAAACTACCCAACGCCCTCATTAGGTTTTTATACACTGTATTTGCATGAGTTCACCACCACCACCCTTAGGGGTTCGATATACCTTATTTGCATTCTTAGCAGGTTGTTCAAACCTCTTGGTGAACCACAGCACCTTATTTACAAAATCCCACCCAATTAGTGTTTGGGAGCAACAAGACCATGAGTGATCAAGAGGATCACGGCACTGCATAGAAATAGAACGCCATTCCCACACTGTGGTGTTCTCCCAGCCCTCTGAACGGCACGTGTCCTGTTTCCACTCAGGTAACTTGTAAGCTACGTGCAGCATGGCTCCGTGGGAGAGGGGAGAAGAGGAGAAAGCATGAGCATCCAGAGGAGGCAGGATGTAATTGGGGTTAGAAATGGAGGAGAAACGCCTATGAATATAACTCCTTGGGAAAATAAAAATAACGTTGGGCTGCAGTGGAAATTCCATCTGTAATGAGAAAGCACAGAAACAATGAAGTTGCCTCTGGTTACATTAGGAAGGACTTAGCACGGATCTTGTCTGGGCGCCTTCTCGAGATGCTGTGCCTGACTCTCCCCTGCACACAGGGTTTAGGCGTCTCAGAGAGAAGCTTCAGCTCTGCTCCCAGGTCACGTTTTGGAAGCTGCAATCACATGAAATGGAGAAGACCCGAAGGCTGTCTCAGGCACCTGTCACCTCCTTAATGAATTCCCCCCATGCACAGTCAGTCTCGGGCAGAACCTGGGTGAGTGGCACTCTCAATGCCCCCCAACTTCCCCGACTCCGTGGGACCCAGAGTGACAATCACCAGGCGCATCCTCGTCTCAGGAGGACAGGGACTGTGGAGGGGACAGAGCAGTGGTTTGGCACAGCACCAGGATCAGACGATGAGCCTGATGCCAGAAGCTCCATCCGCGGTGAAGAGCGGAGTCCTCAGGGCATTGGGTCCTCACCCGATAGCGTCTCGTGTGGGAGAGGAGCCAGAAGTGGATGCTATTTTTTACTTTTGAGGTATGTCCTAGTGCTAGAGGCAGCCTTGTACCTGGTGAATGAGCACTCTTCAAACTTTTGCCTTGTGTCCAACCCTCATGGATTTCTTAAACACTATTAATTTACTGAAGTCTTTATCCTGTACAACTGGCATCCCATGTGCTTTAGTCTAAAAATCTGTTCTATGCATACATAGTATCCTTTTCTGAATAAAACTTTAGGTCTATACCGTTGGCTAGACTAATGATACTACTGCTAAAGATTTCATGGCGGTTCCTTAAATTATGTCTCAAAAGCTAATAATGCTGCCTTCAGAGTGGATCAGGAATATATATAAACTTTAAATATATGGATGGATTTTGAGCTCACGCTTAATCATTAACCCTAATCCACTAGTTCTTAAGATACAACCCTGCTCAACACTTGTCTTCATAAGTGGTCACTGAAGATATGGGTGCTAGAGTAAAGTGTTAGGAAGAAATCAGAGGTTGCCCAGCTATCAGACAGAAAGCTGTCCGGGATCTTAAAGACTTGTCTTTAAGCAGGCAACCATCTAGGTGAGGTGTCAGCTAAGTCCACATGGAAGGAACACACCAACCCACGTGATCCAAGGATTGTGAATAATCAAGGTCAGAGGAGGGAATTGTATTGCAGCTTAAATTCTGAGCCTCAGTTTGCAGAAGGTGATGAATGACAATGAAATCCCCACATCTATTTGCAGTCTCCACAGTGTTTAAACTTCCATTGAACTCCCTCTAACCATTGACTAGAAAGATGAATAGTCTGTCCTCAGACAGAGTCCTTTGGACAGTGGATTACTACAGATGGAGTGAGGTTAGAATTTAACCTATTATCATTTTCCCCCTTTTGACTCATTTCTAATCTGCTCTAGTTTCTATTATCATCTGTTTTGACTTGATTGGGGTTTTCTGTGTTTTATCTTGTTGTTGTTGGGGGGTGGGGAGTGTTGTATAATTGTCTTTATATGAAATTCAGGATCAGTAAATCTATAGATACAGTAATTAGATTAATAATTCCTTTGGATTATGGCAAGGGAGGTGAAGGAGGTAAAGGGGATCTAATAACAATGGGCCCAGCAATGAAGAAAATGCAACAAAAAATGAGGAGTTGATGCCAAGGGCTCATGTAGACAGCAAAGGTTTTGAGAATGATGATGGCAACAATGTACACATGTGCTTGACAGAATGGATGGATGGTGATAAAAGTTGTACGAGCCCCCAATAAAATGATTTTTTTTTAAAATAAAGAATGAAGAAAATGCTCTAAAATCGATTCAGGTGATGAGTAGACAACTCTTTTTAATATATTTAAATCACTGAGTTGTAGGCTACATGAAATGTATGTCAATAGAACTGTTAAAAATAAACTGTTTTTTAAAGGGCGAATGTTTGTTTCCGGGTGTAGATTGCACCACAATCTGCCCTGGAGCCCTCCCCCCAGACTTGTGGGTGTCACCCTCCTTGGAGATGGGGTTTCCCACAGCACGTTTATGAGGTCTTCGCAGTGTAGGGCATGTCCTAAACCTCAGCCCTCCTGAATGGCAATGAGCAGCGTAGACACAGAAAGGGCCCCTTGGCAGTGCAGGGGTAAAACACCCAGCTATTCCCCTCAAGGGCAGCAGGTCAAAGCCCTCAGCACCCAGCAGGGAAGATGTGGCTGCTGCTCCCACAAAGATGGGGGCCTCCTGCAAGCATTAGCTAAATGAGTCAATGAACTGCAGGCACGTCGGTCTCCACAACCCTGAGACCAGAAGAACCAGATGGGGCCTGGTGGCTACTACCACGTGCTCTGAAGCGGCTGATGCTGGAAGGTCCTGCATAGAGTGTGGGGTAAAATCCACACCCTATAGACCGTGTGTACGGGCTCATAGAGACGGGTGGAGCCCCAAAGACCATCTACAACCCTTAGTCACTCTTCGGGTCTGGAATTAAATTGACCCCATGGTTCAGTTTTCAGCCTAAAAGTAGGCAGGTCTCCCAAGGGAACATTTCTTTACATTGACTTGAAATCCATATTGAAGACTGAACAAGATCAATTGGAGGTGTTTATGGGCAAAGATGGCCCTGTGAGTGTGAAGGTGCATGCGACCCGAGCTATGGTATTTTCAGTCACTTCGTATGCATATGAAAGTTGGACATGGATTAAGGAAAAGTGAAGAAGAACTGGAGTATTTGCATTATGGTGCTATCAAAGAATATAGAAACTCATGGAGACTTCCAGAAGAACAAACCAATATGTTCTGGAAGACGTACAGCCAGAAAGCGCCTTAGAATTGAAGGTGGCAAAATATTGACTCTCATACTCCAGACATGTTGTCAGGAGAAACCAGTCCCTGAGAAACACCCCCATGCTTGGTAAAGTAGAGGGACGCTGAAAGAGAGGAAGCCCTTCAGCATGACGGATTGACCCCGTGGCTGCCCCAGTGCCTCAAGCACAACACCCTGTGTACGGACAGTACAGACTGAGCAGAGTCCCGTCCACCCTGTTGTGCGCAGGGCCCCGGTGAGTGGTGCACCTAACAACAGCACCATGAATGACCAGAACCTCGTGAGGTCCATGCCCCTTAGAACAGCCCATTTTTTTTAAAGTCATTTTATTGGGGGCTCATACAACTCATCACAATCCATACATACATCAATTGTATAAGGCACATTTGTACATTTGTTACCCTCATTATTCTCTTTAAATTATTTTATTGAGGGCTCTTACAATCCTTATGACAGTCCATACATACATCCATTGAGTCAAGCACATATGTACACCTGTTGCCCTCATCAATCTCAAAACATTTGCTCTCTACTTTGGCCCTCAATATCATTTGCTCGTTTCCCCCCTCCCCCTCCCTCCTGAACCCTTCATAATTCATAAATTATTATAGTTTTGTCATAAGTTAAACTGTCCAATGACTCCCTCCGCCCCTTCTCTGCTGTCCATTCCCCAGGGAGGAGGCTATACTTAGATTCTTGTAATTGGCTCCCCCCCTTCCACCCCGCATTCCCTTCACCCTCCAGGCCTCGCCCCTCTCACCACTGGTCCTGAAGAAGTCATCTGTCCTGGATTCCCTGTGTTTCAAGTTGCTATCTGTACCAATGTACATCCTCTGGTCTA
>NW_022103920.1:1064307-1065575 GCF_000313985.2 Echinops telfairi | reverse complement strand
AGTCTATCTTATCTAGATAGATCTGTAGAGAGAATAATATGCATAAAAACCAAGCCATAGCAAGACAGGCAATCAGTGAGAGCACAGTGATGGCAACAAAAAGGGAAACCAATTACCCCTAGAAGAATAAGTTAATTAAACAAACAAAAACAAAACAAAACAAAAATTTAAGCAGAAAGAAAAACCTGTAAATAGATCAAGGTATGATTTTTTATCTCTAGGCGTGTCCTTCAGTCAGGACTGATGGGGTACCACGCTCTGGTCCCCGAGTCTGTCCTTTGCACTCCCTCAGGGGCTCTCTGCTCTGCTCCCACGGTTGCTCTGCTGCACGCTGTTTGTGGTTTGCCTCGGTGTCTCAGGGTCAGTCTGGGCCAGTCCCAACACTGAGTCTCCAGCGTTGTCCCCCTTAGAGCCCGGGGCCATCAAGGGATGGTGTGTCTCATGGTGGGATCAGTCATACTGTCCACTCTGACCACAGGCTAGAACAGCCCATCTTTGAGGTGGAAAGGACCACACTGAGCCCTGGAGAAAGTCCAGAGGGTGAGGACAGGAGGGACAGAAACAGGAAACCAGAGAGGAAGAGGAATGGGGGGTGGGGGGAGGCGTGTTGAGGTGTTGCAATGGATGAGAGGAAACACAACAGGTAAGAGAGCTTGGAGGTAAACCTGATGATTTGCTCTGTAAGCCTTCACCAATTCACAGCATTAAAAACAAAACAAGCACTTTACCATGAACCATGACCACCACAAATGTCTATTTCACACCAAAAAGAAGGAAGACAGAGAGAGAGATAAGTAAAAAGATGACCACCTTGGGACCCCTGAGGCACCTGGAGTCTCTGGTTGGAAGCAACTAGATGGCAGTGGGTTTGGGGGGGGGGAGCGGAATGGAATGTGATGATCGATGAGGAATGGAGGGACACTGGGGCTTCCCTAGAAGCTGAGGCCAGGACCTTCCCCCAGGCCCCTCAGTGAGCACCTTCCCTGAAGCCAGGATGGTGAATTTGGAAGTCCAGCCCCTTGACTGTGAGAAAGCCACCCACCTGGGGTCCTGGGGTCCCAGCTCAGCTGGCCCTCGAGCTGGGAAGCAAACGGGTACCGAGTGTCAAGTGCTCTGAGAGTTATGACATCAGAAAGTCCTGGGGCCTCAGCGTCCCCTTCCCGGGACTCCGTTGGGCAGCCCCACCATCCGCCGTGTAAGGGTCTCTCCTCCCCTGCCTCTCCCAGCCTTTGCCTTCAGCTCTGCTCATGGCCCCACCAGGGCCCCGG
>NW_022103920.1:1060006-1063149 GCF_000313985.2 Echinops telfairi | reverse complement strand
CTAGACAAAGACACCGCCCAGTAGAGTGCGCTGTGTGGACTAGGCAGGGAGCCCGGTGGGAAGGAGACAGACAGACCACTGTCCACATAGCCACCTGTGTACCCAGGACTGGGGTCAAAGCCAGCCCTTGGCCACCACCCCACCCCCCAAGCCGGCTCCTGTCCTGGCTGCCCTCCAGTTTGCCTGATGTCTCCATGTGAAAGGAGACTCTCTTCCATAGGGTGCAGCCTCCCCCAGCTCCCATGTGCACAGAGGATGGCGCCTGGAGCTCTGGTTCTCAGAGCCCCCAGGGGCCCCCACACCCCCACCCAGTGTCCCCGCTCTCTCTTTTGAGAGCCCTCTGCTCCCAGCCGGACCGGCTGCCTGCAGGTGTTTGGCATGTGCTACTGGGTCATGGGCAAATATGACTGCATTGCAAACCCTTCCAGACAGGTTTCCAACTCAGCCGCCCCTCCCCTCTCGGAGCTAATGCACACTGATCACTCTGTCCTCGAGGATCGCTGTTCCCCGCTCTTTTACCCGCTCCCCACTCCCTTCTCTTCCCAGCCACGGCAGGTGCCCACCTATCTATGCCCGTTCCTGTCTCCTCCCAGCCACGTCAGGTGTCCACTTTTGTACACCCCCTCCTGCCTCCCTCCCAGCCCTGGCAGATGCCCACTGCCCCCAGTGGAGAGTTGGAGTAGAAATGATTGTGGCAGTTACCTGGGGAATGTGGCTGAGCAAGATGTAAATGTCTAATCAGTCATTAGACAGAACACCAGGCCACTGTCCCTCCAGGCTGCTGCCTGTAGAATGGAGTAGCACCATCCTGCCGCAGATGGCCTCTCGGCATGGGTGCCGGGAGCAGAGGACACCCTCCTGAGGAGCTGCCTCTGCACGCAGGCCATGACACCCTCACACAGCCAACTCGCTAGCTCCATCCGTTAGGGCTTGTGCAATGATCACATCAACAACAGACAGAGAGTTCTGGAACTCCCTCCTAACTTAGGAGCCAGCCATTTGTGTCATTCAAATTCACAGAGTCTCCGCAGGACAGAAAACTGCCCCAGTGTTCCCAAGGCTGTCATCTGAGGGAAGCGGACTGTCCCCTCGGTGCCCTTCAAAGCAGCTGGTGGATTTAAACCACGAACCTTCCCTGTTAGCAGCAAGCGCTTAACCACTGTGCCAGCATCGATGTCGCCGGCAAAGTGCTGAGAAACAGGCCATGGTTGGACCAACCGCCTTGACCGTGGTCTGTAATCTCACTCAGTATCCTGGTGATGCGCCGCCCCCGCCCCCATCCCACCCCACCCAGAACCCAGAACCTAAAATCACCAGTAAACTTAAAATCCTCACATCTCATTTTTAACTTTAAAATTCCTGTCACCCATCATGCGTTTCGATGACTCCATTATTCCCCCTTTCTTTCTAACTCGAACTGTCTGCTAGATTTGGGGAGGCGCTATTTCATTCCACAAAGTAAGTGTCTCATTTTCCATAACTGCCGTTGTAAAAGCCGATCCATCTTTAAGTGACTGCGGCTGCGGAAAAGCAGCCTGTCTCCCAGAATGTGCTTTGGCTGACACCATCTGGGAGGCCCGCCCAGTGTCGGGCCCAGGGCTTCTCCCCGGGACAGCGGGCTGTGTGGACTGGGATAGGACAGTCAGTGGGTGTACCTCACGGCTCTGGGTCATTTAATTCATTGTGTTTCTCTGTCTCGGGCTGATACAAAGGCAGGTGCCTCCTCCCAGCCAGAGGCAGAGTGGACAGTGGGTGATCTGTTGGGGGTCCAGGTCCCCAGCAGGAGGAAAACTCCTCTTGAGGCACCAGGTCCAGCTCTTGCTGAGTTTGTGTCCAGAGATTCAGCCCCGACTGGGCTTCTCTCTGTGTGGCTGGGACGCAGGGCGACCCTGGCTCCAGCTGCCCTTCTCTCTCGGAGCCCACACTCACCCGCCCTCCCTGTCTTCCTCTCTTTATCCATGTGGCCTCTCCAATGGGCTGAGCTAGACATGAACAGCCTCCACCACTCCAAGAACGAACCCGGCTCTGATGAGGACTCCGAGGAGTCTTTTGTGGCCCCGCCCCCGCCCGACCTGGGGCCTTCCTTCCCCCGCCTCCTGCTGGTGCTCACTGAGCTCTGGGCAGCTAAGCAGGTGTTCTGCTGGATTCTCCTTGGTGCTAAACCCAGGGCCCTCCGCCCCATAGTAGGATGCCCTTGAAGTGACTCACCTATCCACAGCTGCACCTGCGTCACCCCACAGTCCTGACTCGGTCTCCAGCCTGAATCCATCTCCTTTTGAAGTAACTTTTGTCCAACGGCTGCCTCCACAGAGGGGTGTGTACGATCTCAGGTGTGGGCTTGACTCAGTGGTAAAGCAGACGCAGGTAACCAGGAAGGGGCGCAAGCAGAAGGCCATGGAGACGTGAGCTGCTCCCTGGACGTGCCGGCAGTATTGGGGGCATCACGATAGGTGGCAGGTGAATAAGAGGAAGGCCCTGGAGGCCCTGGCTGGACACGGTGGCTGCCGCATGGACGGAAACGTGGCAGCAGGGGTGGTGAGCACAGGGCAGAGTTCCCTCCCTGGCACGAGGAGTCCTGGGAGTTGGAACTGACTGGATGGATCCTGGCAGCAAGGCAATCAAGGGTGCCCAACCAAGCCTAGGGAGAAACCACCAGAATGGTGTGGGTGGGGAGACTTCCGCTCACTTCCGTGACCACATCATCAGCCACATGTTCGGCAAAGTAGTGGGGTCGACGAGAAAGAGCCAGACTCGCATGGAGGTGGGTTGGCGCCACCGCTCCCACAATGGACTCAGACACAGTAAGCTTTGGGAAGATGCCCACGGGCCGGACCGGGCTAGCCCTGACACAGAAGGCACCCTTGAGCTGGCATCGGTGCAACAGCAGCTGGCAACAATCTGACGGCCCAGACCAGACGGAAAAGAGAACCGTGCCTGGCAGGCCTCAGGGCCCCTCTCAGCACCCCACTGCCCCGATCTCCAAACGACAGATCCTCCTCCTTTTGAGTGTTGTGGGACGATGGAGACCCAATGCTCCTGGGTCTCGCTTCTTTCACGGGATTCTGTTGGCATCTCCGAGTCTGTTGGGGGGCACCATCCATGTCGCTGCCGTGTGTAGGCAGTACAGCCTGCTTTCTCTCTGC
>NW_022103920.1:1053664-1058832 GCF_000313985.2 Echinops telfairi | reverse complement strand
TCAGCCCAGCTTGTTGGCGGTCTTCCCCTTTCCCACGTGCCCTCGCCTTTACCAAGAGCAATGTCCTTCCCTAGGTCTGGTCTCTTCTAAAAAAAATGTCCAGTGTATGTGATATTGAGTCTCACCAGCCTTGCTTCCAAGGAACATTCTGGTTATATTTCTTGCAAGAGGATTTGTTCTTCTGGCAGTCCACAGTATTTTCAATACTCTTCCTGTGTTAGTCCGGGTTGACTAGAGAAACAAATTCATAGACACTCTTGTGTGTATACGAAAGAGCTTTATATAAAGGG
Organism: Echinops telfairi; assembly: GCF_000313985.2. NCBI lineage: Eukaryota > Metazoa > Chordata > Mammalia > Afrosoricida > Tenrecidae > Echinops > Echinops telfairi. The sequence continues at coordinate 1,058,542 of NW_022103920.1, read as the reverse complement.
TAATTGTATATTCAGAAAACATCCCAGCCCAGTCCAGATCAGGTCCATAAGTCCGATATTAGCCCATATGTCTGATACCAATCCATAAATTCCTCTTCAGACTCATGCAACACATGCAATGATGCCGAATATAGGAAGATCACAGGCCAGTGGGTGGGAAGTCTTGTGGATCCAGTGGCAGTGGAAGCAGCTCAGCGCTGCTGTGGGTCTTCACCTGGTTCCTCCAGCTCCAGGGCCCTGTCTCCATCAACATAGCTCCGTGTGTCTTTTCAGCAGGAAGATGAAGCAGAGAGGAGAGGTGTATCTGACCTCCAGTGAGCTATTTCTCCAAATGAGGTCATCAAGCTGCAACCTGATTGACAGGCTAGACTCCACCCCTTCACAAGTTGACAGGAGGTGATGTAACTGCCACACCTTCCCAAGAGCAAAGTTCAAGTGCATCAATGCTTCTACAGTCTTCCTTATTCACTGCCCAGCTTTTACATGCACATGCAGAAATTTAAAATGCCGTGACTTGGGTCAGACTCACCTTAGTCTTCAAAGTGTCACCTTGGTCTTCAACAGTCCTGTAGGGTCTCATGAAGCAAAATACCCCAATGCAATGCATCGTTTGATCTCTTGATGGCTGCTTCCATGAGCACTGACTGTGGATCCAAGCAGGGTGGACTCCTTGAGAACTTCAATTGTTTCTCCTTGTATCATGATGCGACCTATTTGTGAGGATTGCTGTCTTCTTTACATTGTAATCCCTCCTGGAGGTTGTAGTCTTTGATTTTCATCAGCAAGTGCCTCAAGTCCTTGACGGCACAACATTCAAGTTTGTGTCACCAGGAGGAGGCGCCACGTTTCAAGCCTCTCTGCTCCTCGGTGCCTGTCCCACTCACAGGAAAGATTTCAGGGGAGGGACAAAGTCAGACCACAGTCAGAGACCAGGTTTAAGTGGAAATAATGAAGTTATTTGTTTATCATTTATTTATTTATGTTCAACCTTGGATGAGGAGCTCTTACAGATAGTATTACGTTCCATCGTTCCAGTAGATCAAGCATAATTGTCCAATTGCTGTCGTCGTCATTTTCAATACATTTTCTTTCTTCTTGAACTCCCCTTCATCCCCTCCCCCCCCCAGCACCCCCATGGACCCTTAATATATTATTATTGTTGCCATATCTTACACCAACCAAAGTATGCATTCACCTACAGTTCTGTTGTGCATTCCCCTTGAGTGGGGTTCTACACCACCACCACCACCACACCCAAGCGCCAACCCCCTCCCCCTCTGCCCTGTGCCCTCAGGGAATCGTTACTCCCATTACTGTTTCTGGGGGTTTATCTGCCTTGGATTTCATTCATCAAAAGATCTCGATTTTACAGGTTGAGTAAGATTAGTGAGGCAAAACCTAGGCTACAATGAGGAGGGGAGGAAATATTAAATAACTAGGGGGTATTTACATGTTCCATCAGTGTTGTACCACATCCTGGATATATCATCCCTTCTGCAAGGGACTGTCCAATTATCTTTTTTTTAAGATCATTTTATTGGGGGTTCTTACAGCTCTGATAACAATCCATACATCAATTGTATCAAGCCTATTTGTACATATATTGCCATCATCATTTTGTAAACATTTACTTTCTATTTGAGTCATCCTGATATCACCTTCTCTATATTCTCTCTCCCATCCACCCCATGACACCTTGAAAGATTATAAATTATTATTATCTTCATACCATATATACTTGAGTATAAGCCAACCTGTATGTCAGCCAACGCACCTAATTTTACCATGAAAACTGCTTTTTAAATGTGCCGAAATGCTGGGCATGGAGGCGCATGCCTGTAGTCCCAGCTACTCCGAAGGCTGAAGCTGGAGGATCGCTTGAGTCCAGGAGTTCTGGGCTGCAGTGTGCTGTGGCAAACAGGTGTCCACACTAATTCGGCATCAATATGGTGACCTCCCAGGAGTGGGGGACCATCAGGTTGCCTACGGAGGGGTGACCCAGCCCAAGTGAGGAAACTGTGCTGAAAAAGCTCAGCTTATGCATGAATATATAAGGAGTTACACCGACTGCTGTCTCCCTTCCCCCATGTTATTGTTCGTCCTCCTGAAGGGGTGTGTGTATGGTTATGTGTTAATCTCTGTGATCAGTTCCCCTTTTCTTTCCTCTTCTCCCCACCTTTCCCTTACCCTTCTGGTATCGCTACTCCCATTCCTGTTCCTGAGGAATTTATCTGACCTGAACCCCATGTGTTGTGAACTCTTATCTGTACCTGTGTACATGTTTCAGTCTAGCCAGAACTGAAAGGCAGGACTGGAGTCATAATAGTGGTGGGGGGGGTGGGGGGGGCGGAGAAGTCTCAAAGACAGAGGAATGTTGTGTGTTTCTTTGGTGCTGCACTGTGCCCTAGTTGACTCATCCCTTCCTTGTGGCCCTTCTGTGAGGGGATGTCCTATTGTCTGCAGATGTGCTTTGTGTCTCTGCTCCCTCCCTCTTGTTCTCAACAATGATTTTTTGTTGTTGTTCTGGGTCTTCTGTTCCTGTTACCTGATCCTGTTGATACCTCATGATTGCACAGGCTGGTGTGCTTCTTCCATGTAGGCCTGTTGTTTCTCTCTAGATGACCATCTGTTTAACTTCAAGTCTTTAAGACCCCAGATGCTATATCTTTTCCTAGCTGGGCACCATCAACTTTCTTCACCATATTTGCTTATGCACCTATTTTGTCTTCAGCGATGGTGTCAGGAAGGTGAGCATCACAAAATGCCAGGTTGCTAGAATAGTGTTCTTTCCTGGAGGGAGGGCTTGAGCAGAGGCCCAAAGTCCATCCACTTCCTCAACATATTGCCATACAAATATATGTACATAGGCCAATACCTCTATCTTTATGAATTAATATATTTACATCAGTGCACAGATATGTTTACACCTCTATCCATAGCTTTGCTTCATAGATCTTCCTCCTGCCCCATCATCACACTCACCCTTCTTCTGCCTCCTAGTAATTGCTCTCAGCTAGGTTGCTGTTGCTCCAACACAACAGGGGTCTCTACGTCCTCCTTGTCCTTGCTTTTAATTCCCTAGTTGTTCCCCCGTCTATGGTGTTGTTTACTCACCACTCCTTTTCCCTGCCTCCTCCTCCCCCACAACACACACACACAGTGGCAAACCAAGAAGGCAACATAACAGATCAACACAGGAGCAAAGCCAAGCCACAAAGCCCCTGAGGAGTCCCCAAAATAGACTTCAGGCTAGGAGGGGCAGTTCCAAGAACCCCCCAGGACCAGTGGGGAGATAGTCATAAAGGTCAGCGACTGACCTGCATTCATCTATGCTTTTTCGTTGGTTTGGTTTGGGTTTGTTCTGGGGGTTTTTTTGGGGGGGGTTGCTAGTTGTTTTTCTCTCTCTCTCTCTTTTTATTCAATCTTTTGTTGTCTTTTTGTTTTGTCTCTATTATTGTTGTTTTGCCCACCTATAAGAAGGAAGCCAATTATCTGACAGGGGGGGGTTGGGTCTCCACTTGGTCCACACTCCTTCACATCAGCTTGATTACTTGTTTTTGAACGTCTGATCACACCAGCCTGTGTGATCATGAGGTGTCGAAGGGTACAGGTATAAGAAGTTCAAAAGAGTGAGTTTATTGAAGGGGATACTTTGGACAAGAAGTCCAAAGGGCTTTTAATTAGTCTATAAGGCCTGGTTGAATATGGAGCTGAACCCTATCATTCTGTCAGTCCTCTGCTCTTGACTGGTCCTCCGTTGTGTGTCCTCCTCTCTCGATATATGTGCACCCATGCACCCCAGCACCCCAGAGTCCATGCTGGGCTCTGGCCTCAGTCTGCTCAGTCATGTGGGAGCAGTGGGACCCTCCGGTCACCTTTCACAATCTCTGACCTCTTCCAGTGAAGAGGAAATGTGTCTGATGCTGCCTTCTCCTTCTTCAGGCTGGAGAGGTTTGGGCAGGAACATGTATCCACCCCTCTTCTGTGTGACAGTTTCCACCAGATTCCTACCATCCACCCCTCTGCCCCTGCCACCCTCTAATAGCTAACAGTTGGGTCGTCTGCGTATCACAGGCTGTTAGTAAGCCTTCCTCCAATCCTGACGCTGGGTTCTTCTTCATTTGATCCAGCTTCTCGGGTGACTTGCTCAGCGTACAGGTTGAATACGTATGGTGAGAGGGTGCACGGTCAACACACATCTTTCCTGATTTCAAACCATGCAGCATTTCCTTGTTCATGCACACAACCCCCTCTCTGTGCATGTATAAGTTCCACAGAAGCCCCGTCACGCGTCTGGAATTCCAATTCTCATTCTTCTCTCTGCTGTCTCCCCAGCAGCTCCTGACAAACTGTGGCCTCGATACATTTGCCCAGTCTACATATCACTCATAAGTGGGATCATGTGATGATTCGTCTTTTTTGCTTAACTTCGTTCACTCAGTTCACGTTTTCAAGGTTCCCCCATGTTGTGGCATGTATCAGAATGTTGCTTCCCTTTATGGTTACTGATACTCAATTATAGTCATGTGATAATTTGCCTATCTAGTCATCCCTACGTGGACGTTTAAGTTGTTTCCGCATTTCTGTACCATGGTGCACATCAATGTCTGTCTGCATCCCTTCTGTGCTGAGTCCTAAGTGCGCCGAGGAGGGTATGTGCTGGGTCACGTGGCAGCTTGTGGGAGTCATGGTGGCACTGGGGTCAGGTGTGAGGCAGCTAACTGAAAGGTTGCTGGTTCAAATCATGGGTTCTCCTGCAGGAGAGATACCTTGAGATCTGCTTCCGTACAGATGACCAAGGCAAGGACGGTGAGACTTCGTCTCACATTTTGGACACATTGTCAGGAGAGACCAGGACCTGGAGAAGGACAGGCAAAG
>NW_022103920.1:1050621-1052263 GCF_000313985.2 Echinops telfairi | reverse complement strand
AATCTGAGCCACGCTTTCTCTATTTGACGTTATCAGACTGAGCAATAGCCATCGATAGGTTAGAGAGAGTATTTTATTTTTCCTTATCAGCCCGTTTTAGGCTTGACAGTATAGCAAGAAGACCAGGCCCTGAGCTGGTTGACTGACACGGCTGCACGGTTCCTGGCTTGCTCACTTGGACATCATCGACCCCATGCTAAGGCAGAAGTCACTGTGTGGAGAAGAGGGCCACCTAAGCAAGCAGTGGGCCCGAGGCTTTGACGTTTCTCTCATCCTGTAGTGTCCGCGTGATTCTCAGAGCCAACTGGCGCCTGTGCCTCTGGCTGCAGCCATGTTGTTGCAGTGGCCTTTCCCGGCAGGTGGTGGGAGGGCTGGGACTGGAGTCCCAGTACAGGGATACGGGTGGCAGCACACCTTGTATTCCATGTGGTTGTGGCGGCCATCAGCCAGTCCCCACTGCTGGAGACCTGACGTGTGACAGATCAAACACAGGCCTGCCCCTGTCATCGGCAGCCTCAAGTCCACAGCTTTGAGCTGTGGTCATTGCGTCAGTCCATCTCACTAGGGGCCTCCTTCTCCCGGTGCTCTGTTTCACCAACACAAGGACCTCTGCCGTCGGCCCATGCCTCCCGAAGATGGGACCCAAACCAGCAAGCCAGGCAGGCTTCCGAAGATGGGACCCAAACCAGCAAGCCAGGCAGGCTTCCGTTGTGGACCTCCAGGTCTGTCTTAGTCGGGAACCCTGCTGAAGCCCATCCCCCATGCGTGACCCTGCTGGAATTGTGCAGACGGGTGATAGAGTGTCTGGCATCACCCCGTACAGCCAGCTGACAGGTGGCAGGGTGACACGTTATGAACTCTCACTGCCGTTGAGTCAACACCCGGTGGGTTTCCAAGACTGTAACTATTTATGGGAGTAGAAAGTCCAGTCTTTCTTCTTCAGAGCTGCTGGTGGCTTTGAACTGCCAACCGCAAGGATCACAGCCCAATGCATAACCACTATCCCACCATGACACCTTGCACATCAAACAAAACCACTGCTATACAGTCTGTCTGAATCACCATGACCCTGCCCGCCAGAGCAGAACTGCAAATCTTACAGAAGCCAACGGCCTGCCCTCTTGCGGCAAAGTAGCCAGTGGGTCAGAACTGCTAGCTTTGGGGTTATCAACCTGAGGATAAGCCAAAGTGCCCCCAAGGGTCCCGGCACATTATATAAAGTTAGCATTTCTGCCATGCAGTTGTACCAGAACCCATTTCAAGAGCATCGATGATAGAAAATGTGGCGAAATCATGAGGAGGGTAAGGGTCAGGGCGTGAGGGGGACAGATGGGCAGTTTGGGGTCAGTGGATCTGAACCCAGAACCCACCCTCCTTCAGCCTCATGCACAGCCTTCCCCGCTCCAAGAATAACCACCCCCTCATCACCCTGCCCCACAAAGGATGCTCTGTCCTCCTTCCTGTCCTTCCACCTCCCTGGACCTGCCTGGCTTGGCCTATGGCACCTGGTCCAACCCTGGCCGTGTCCCTGGGGGACCAGTCACAGTCCTGGGGACTCAAAAGCTGGAGGGTGCTGACTCTTCCTTTGCTTCAATCCATCCTGCAGCTGCACTGAGTCGTTTTCACAAGTCAGAGAGGCTGC
>NW_022103920.1:1047693-1049284 GCF_000313985.2 Echinops telfairi | reverse complement strand
TGGCAGTGGATTTGGTATGGGAGGTGTTTCTACAGTTAGTGGGGGAAACAATTTGGAGGCCAGAGCTAAGATCAGACTTTTAACAAAATTCAAGTGAGCATCTTTCCAAATCATCGAAGCTTTGCAAGCAGCTTCAGAGGAGCGCTGACTCGCAGAAAGCCTGTTTCAGATGAGCGAGCATATTACAGGAGGCCAGAAGACCTCAAAGATGTGCCGGGAGACCGGAGACCGTTGCACTGGCCGAGGAAGGCACTGCAGCTCGGGTCCAGAGTGTGTAGAATTCCCACAGTTGCCGTATCTACTGACACGTATCTACTGACACGGGGGTCTCACATGACAGCATCTTCCATTTAAAAGGAACCTCTTGGTGTCAGCCAGTGGAGGCAAGATTATTGCCCAAAGATCAAAGAGCTGATCTTTCCACAGCCTCGCAAGCAAGACCAAAGGTCATCAAGACCTCCGGCGTTATGGAATGAGCTGTCCCTGGGGCTGAGCTTGGGTTTACCAGGGAGATGAAGAGAGAGCCAGGTCCACTCCCCAGAGTGGCTTCCGAGGGGATCTGTGGGGCCTGTTACCTTCAGGGCAGAGCAGGTAGCTCAGAGGGTTATGCCTTTGTCGTTGAGATTCTAAGAGTGCCCTCCTAATAGTTTTTCCAGGAGGACACAGATGGATCGCAGGAGTTTATTATGAAGAAGTTTTAAGAAAATTGAAAATGGCATTAGTGAGAAAAATGTCAGAAAAATTGCAACTGGGATTTTCCCCATCACAATGCTGCCCTTGCTCACCCTTGCAGGGTCTCGAGGTGGCCCGACAAGCATGTCATTGGGAAATAGGACCCCTCCACCCCCGGCCCTGACCTCGCTGCTCACATGTCCCTTTGTTCCTCAGACTCAGAGAACGTGGTGAGTCGCTCGAGATGCTGAAACACCTGTGATTTGGTGGCGCTATCGTGGACTTACCTTGTGGTAGCTCAGTAGAGCAGCCTCCCCACCACAAGCCGTGGGTGATCCCTGCAGAAATTAATTATCTTGCTGTCCTACGGACCAGACGTCCTGGATGGAGGTGTGGGCAGGACTGTGCTCAATCTGGAAGCTCTTGGGGTGAGTCCTTCTCATCGCTTCCAGCCTTGGTAGCCAGATGTTCCCCGGCTGGCGTCCACCACATGCCAGTGTCTGCCTCTCTCTTCACCTGGCCTCCTTTCCAAGGGTCTGTCTGTGGTGACAGCTTGTCCTACTCTGGGCCACGTGTTCTCCCTGAGAGTCATTTTAAATTCTCTCCCTCCTTCCGTACTCCCTGCCTCCCTCCCCCAGGGCGCTGTCCACCTGCGAAGGGCCTCGGAAGGCCTTCTGGGAAGCCTGCGTCTGCAATTTGGCTCAAGCCTCTCCCTCTTGGCTGTCTCCTACACATTATAATTTGCGTTTTAATCTTAATGTCTTCCGAACCATGAGTGCATATTTAGGTAAACGTGCTAATTAGATCTTTGCAAACAGCCATATGTTATTTTGGTTTATGAAGTTTAAGGAGCAATTAAAAACACATCCTTTACTACTTCTAAGTGGAGTCGGGGGTGGAATCCCTCTGCCGAGTGGGC
>NW_022103920.1:1044578-1046886 GCF_000313985.2 Echinops telfairi | reverse complement strand
ACCCAGGGCTGCATCGGGGTAGGTCCATGCGACTTCTCCTTGGGGATGTCTTGCAGGAAGTGAGCCTTGCCAGCTGAAACAGGGAACTGACTAATGCAGCTGCACCCTGGTCCGACCATCACAAAGCAAGAGACCTGAGAACTAGAAAGGGGAGGCTCATTGAGCCATTTATCCCTCCGCCCTTCCATTAACCCCACATGTGTTTATCATCCAGGTTGGCACAATAAACTAACTACCCCAGGGGCCTTGCATCTAGAACTGCCAGCGTGTGCAGCCCCCGGAAGCAAATGACAGACTGCTTCTCAGGAAGGAGCCCTGTGTCCAGAGCCTAGCTTGCCCTGCACGGGACGGAATGCCTTCTTGCCATGCAAGTCCCTCCACCAGAGACCGCAGCAGAGGCAGAGGGGCTGCCACAGGGCAGCAGAAACAAGTCCCGGGAAGCAGAGGTCCCTGGGAGCGGAGCCGGCATGGTGAACAGACCCGTGCTTGGAATCCGCAGGGAACGCGCTCTTTCCATCAGACCTCTGAAGGCAGAAGGCGCTGGAGCCAATAGATAACAAATGCACACAGAAGCAACGTCATAAAGGATTTCAGTGAGGAATCTTAGGAGATTAAGCTGCAGTTAATTTCCTGATTCATTTAAGATTAACAAACGACTAATTAGAATATGCAAATAAGGGTTTCTGAAGCCTAAAAATTATTTCCTAGCACCTTACCCATAAATCTCCTTCGTTTATTATTGCGTCGTCTATCTGGGGACTAGCAGGTCGAAGAGCCAGTCTAGTGATGTGAAATTTACATGTGGGCAGACTTCTGTCCCTAGGGATGTAAAACTGATGCTGGGGCAGGAGACAGGCCGTAACTTTGGTTGCCCAGACTGGAGGGCAGTGGGACTGAGACGGGGCTTTGTGACTCACACGTTATGTGAAGCCCCACTAAGCGCCCTCGGCTGTCAACCACATGGGAGCATGGAGTCTAAAAGAAGCACCTCAGAAGAAAGGCCTGGTGACCTGTTTCTTTAAAAAAAAAAATCCCTGGAAAGCCCTGTGGAGCAGTTGAAGGTGATAGCCAGGCACCATCTAGTTCTGGTCTGAAGGTTGTAGAGACGCTTGTTCATGTGGTCTGTCAATGCCCTGGACTGAAATGCTTCCATTTATCTGTTGATCCTCAACAGTTTCGTTTCCTCAAGCTTGAGGAGAGACCCGTAGTTGCACCTGAGATGGCTGCTCATGAGCTTTTAGGACCCCGTCACTACTCGCTAAAGTAGGAAGTAGAGCATCCAGACACAGTTAAGATTGAACGTGAATCCTGGTTCACTCTGCTGCACCAACGGGCCTGAATCTTCCCGGGACTACAGTGCTGAGCCCCCAGGTCCACCGACTCATCCAAGGCACTAGAGTCCTGTTCCCCATTTTTCTCCCACTCCGTGTGGTTTGTCAATAGGAATGTCTCGCAAGGAGCATAGCAGAGCGTGTATCTGGCTTCCAGTCAACTATTTATCTCCATGGCGCCTCCAAATGAGGTCATCAAGCTGCGACCTGATTGACGGCTAGACTCCACCCCTTCATACGTTGACAGGAGATGATCCAACTGCCACAAAGACTGGACTCAGCCCTGTGAGAGCTTCACCAGGCAGATCACAAGGGCCGTGTTCATCCAAGGACCACGCACGGCGTTTGAGGAGCATTGGAAGCAGGGAAGCCGGGAGGGCGGTAGGGGAGTGAGGGCACATTGACAGATGCAGTGAGGAGTTGAAACAGAGTATGTATGAATCGCTGATCATAAAGCTCTGATCCACTCTGCAAACTTTACCTAATTCATAATAAAAAGTTTTTAAAAAGAAGTGTGGCAGTTAAATAATGTGTCAACTTGCAAAGGGGTGGAGTCTAGCCTGTCAATCAGGGCACAGCCAAGGAGGCCTCTGTGTGGAAATGGCCTTCTCCTGGCGATTCTGGGAACTCCTGTCGTGCTAGAACCCTGGCGCTGGGGGAGTCACGTGGAGAGCCCTGCCAGCACTGAGACACTTCCACCACCGCTGGATCCACAAGACTTTCCACCCACTGGCTTGTGATCTTCCTACATTTGGTGTCATTACATGTGTTGCATTGGTCTGAGGAATTTATAGATTGGTATAGGATTTATGGGCTAATATCGGACTTATTGGCTTGAACTGGACTGGGGTGTTTTCTTAATACACAATTGTTCTTTTATATAAAGCTCTTCCTTATACACATACGAGTGTCTATGAATTTGTTTCTCTAGTCCACCCAGACTGACACAAGAAGAATTACAGACATAAAGGCAAAGG
>NW_022103920.1:1036871-1043980 GCF_000313985.2 Echinops telfairi | reverse complement strand
CTCTGGGAGCCTCATAGAAGCTCCTGAGCACAGTTCTTCCCCCAGGTAATGGAGGGGGCAGATCCAGGAGGCTGGATGGCCAAAGGTAATCCTCTCCGCGTGAAGACCTCCTACAGGGCTGACCACACCCCACAGCATGCCCACCACCCCACTCACACACACACATACACACACCCACACGCACACTACACTGAGCACCACACACGCACACACAGCACACAAAGAAAAAGAAGAGAAGAGCCAATGATCATTGAGACACTTCTTTGGCAAGATCCCAAATGGAATCAAGCTAGAAGTCTATTGGAAGCCAGGACTCTGAGGCTAGAGCATTCCGGCCAGGCTCTTCCAGTCACATCTGACAAAGGTTGAATGACCTTTTCACACGCCCTCTGCTGTCTTCCTACATTTGCTGGGATTCTGAACAGATTTGTCTCACGTTCCCATGAAGCACAAGAACCAATTTAAACTGGCTAAAACCTGGAACTTAGAGATATGCAGACTGGTTCGCAATCAATAGCAAGAAAGTAGAAACTTCTGTTTGGAGAGTCTATTTCAGTATTGCCTGTCCTGCGGCAACCCCAGGAAAAGGTGTGTAAATGAAATCACCCAAGGAGGCCCCTCCGGACAGGGGCTGGGGGGCATTTATAGCGCACACGGTGGAAGTAAAAGTCACCCGCCCCCCATCAGGCTGCTGATTTCAGATGGGCATTCCTGTCATCAACACTTTATCACATGCATTCTACGTTCACCTTTGTGAATGTACAAAGACACTGGGGTCAACAATGACCGTTGTTATTGTTGTTAGGTGCGCCCCTCTGTACAACAGAGAGAAACGCGGCCCAGTCCTGCACCGGCCTCCCAGTGGTTCTGACTTTGAGTCCGTTGTTGTAGCCCCTGTGTCCATCCCTCTTGTCCGAGGTCCTCTTCTGTCTCACCGTCCCTCCGCTTTACCGGGCATGACGCCCTTCTCCAGGGACTGGTCTCTCCTGAGAGCATGTCCAAAGTACGTGAGACCAAGTCGACCATCCTTGCCTCTGAGGAGACAGAGCGGTTTGTTCTGGCAGCCATGGTCTCTGCGTCTTCTTCGCCAGCGGCACAATTCAAACACGCCGACCCCTCTTCAGTCTTCTCCATCCAGTGCCCGACGCTGGCATGCATACGAGGCGGGGAAGTGCCATGGCTTAGGCCAGACGCACCGTGGTGCTCGACGTGGCCTCCTTGCTCTGTGCACCTCTTTCCTGCTGCTCCCATGAGCCTGGTCCCTCCTACCCCGCTTTCCAACTTTCTCGAACTCTTGGGGCGCCTTAGGGAAGGCTGACTGATCATTCAGGGAGACCCTTTGCCATCAAGGTGCCTCCGACTCAGGAGGACCTCGTGCGTGCAGAGAACTGGGCTCCACCGGGTTTTCTGCTGGTGGTTTTTCTGAAGGCGTTGGGGGGAATCCAAGCCCCAACCTTGCGGTTAACAGCCGAGCACGGAAACCATTTGCCACCCACCCAGCGCCTCCAAGTGAAGGCCCTGCCTAGTCCTTTGAGAAAAGAACACCTCCTGACTTGGATGTCCACATCCAAGGTGTGTGCATGTCTGGTTTGACCCTGCATTATGACTGTGGCCTCCTTCTTCTCCTCCCCCTCCTCCTCCCCTTCCTCCTCCTCCTCCTTTTCCTCCTCCCCCTTCTGGTAGACTCGCAGCACGGTGGGCTCTCAGCTAATGTTGATGAGTAACTAATTACCCACATCTTTGCAGAGCTAGTGTGACCCAGATGCTAAAGGCAAGCCCATCCTGGGACAGCTCCATTCTCAATGGATGATCAGAGGAGATGACGCAGGCTGGGCATTCTCAGGGACAGTTGAAAACTCCTTTTATCCTATCGCATTTTTTTTCGATGTGTGAGAGGCAGTGATGAGATCTTCACATTTCGACCATGCCCACTTTAGAGGGCAAGGGGGCTGTGTCTGAGAGCCTGGCCGGGGTGATGGTGTCCAGAGTAAGGTTTTAACAGCTGCTGTGGTCCCCGCACATCCTTGTTTCCATGTGTTTCCTTGTTTGCTGTCACCCCTCCTTCACATTCAGGTGTCTTAGGAATGCCTGATTAGCATAGATTTTTAGCACACTGGAAGCATAATTTCATCTCATAAAATAATTGAAGTTGCCGAAGAGGAGTAAACTTTGAGAGAAATTGTATGTAAATATCGACTGTATTCATGATCTCTATCATGTGAGGTATACTTGATTAAATAAGAGTTCTTCATTATTGGCAACTATGATATATGCGTGCACTAACTCACTTTTCAATGACATCCTTGTTAATGGACAACGGTACAGGCAGGCAGCTGTTATCAATAGCAGTGGTGTTTAGTACTTTAGTGGTTTCTAATAGGCTACTCACTGATGAGGATTCAACATTACCCTAAATTACTTTTTCAGTTATTGATTGATGTTGGGGAACCTGACTTGACAAGTGTATCACACTCTAAGTTTTAGGAAATCGATCATGTTAATATGATAATTGACCATATACACAGTGGCATACTTTAAAACTAAATACGTGATCACTTGTGACAATTACATTGGAGAAGAGTTTATCATACTTGCTTTTAACAAACAAAAATATAATCATTGATGGGAACTATTGGAAGAAGTTATAACTTATCATCAAACTCTTGAATGGGTACTGGATGGACTGAAGAGTATCCCTGAAATGTATATAGAACTTTTCCCCTGGACCCGCGAAGGTGACCTTTGTGGAATCGGGGTGTTTGAGGTATTATAGCTAAGTCAACAAGGGCTCGGTATGTTACTAGAATCAGGTTCTCATCTTTATCAAGAGAAAGAATGACTCTGGTCAAACACAGAGACAATGATGGGGAACTTTATTTGAGGCTCCAAGGGGAACGTGCCACAACCTGAAAGCGAGGGAGGTCAGAGAACAAAAACGCTCTGCTTGCACACGTGCAGGTGGGATTCGAGGGTCCCAGGAGCATGAGGAGCAGCCCAGGTTGCATCGTGGTTATGAGTTGGGCTGTGGTGTGCAGGGTCAGCAGTTCAAGCCACCAGCCGCCACAAGGGACAAAGACCGGGCTTTCTATGCCCATCAAGGGTTACAGACCCAGAAACCCACAGGGGCAGTTCTGCCTCGTATAACAAGGTTGCAATGTTGTGACATCACTTGATGGCAGTGAGTTTGGTTTGGGGGGGTTGAGGCGCATGAGGGATTCTGGGAATTTTTATCCAAGTTTGCTCCGTCACATCAGATGATGTTGGGTGCAAGGGATTCTGGGGAATGGAGTCCGCAAGATGGCACCCGTTTCCAGTCTCTGAGTTAATATCTGTGAGGGAAACATAGCTTAAAAGGTTCACAAAGAAAGAGAAGCGCTGGCTCTGGGAGTTCTCTGAGGTCTCGTCCGCTTCAGTCATGCAGGGGCCACCCTTGCCTCTTTCCGACTGCGTGGACGTCTGCTCCATCCTGAGTCGGGGGCCGACCTGCTGCCGTAAGCCCCATTCTCGCTCATGGCGGCCACTCGTGCCTGTAAATATTTGCCAGAGCAGGTGACCTCCTCTTTGGCCTTGGAATGGCTGGTGGGTTTGAGCCGAGGACCTTGTGGTAAGTAGCTCAGCATTGAGTTGGCATTGCCACCAGGTCCTATAAAAGAGAGAAGACACCATGTGAAGATGAAGTTATGCCACCGCTGAGGCCACCAGAAGTTGGAGGCCACAGGGCAGGACCTTCCCCCAGAGTCTTCAGAGAGAGCCTGCGGGTGTGATGGGCCTGCGGCCTCAGGCCCTCAGCCTCCACAGCGGCAAGAGGTCAAAGCTCTGCTGGGTACGTGGCCCTGGACGTCCCACACAACAAATGAAGGTTATCTGCAATTCATCGTAATGGGCTCTTGTCCACGGAGGTTCTGGAATTCCGTGGCTATGTGGGTCATTTTCTCTTCCTGTCACTCCTACAAGCTTGATCTGTATGGATGGCTTCCTCAGATATGATTCCGTTTATAGCGCAGACAGATGAAGCCTCAAAATGCCATTTCCTCTCATCCCATTTTACCTGTCACCACCTCAAAACATCTATGTCCTCTTGCATAAAATCTCAGTGTTTAGAAATGATAAAAGCAAACACAGCAGGGAAGAAGTATCCCCCGTGGGCCTGTTTGCCACATGCCTTAAAACCAAAGTGTTTGGATACCCAAAATTAGCATTTCTGAACTTGAACTCGCGGAAGGAGGTGGCTGCTGTGCTTTGTTCTCACACCTGCACCTGGACTACCGCGGCTCCAGGAAGACCCTTCAGACCCTAGTGGCTGCAGAGGACTCAGGAGGGGTTTCCCAGAGAAGCCGAATACACTTGACTCCCTCGGGAAAAATCATCCAAAATGTCCAAGGGGTTGAGAAGTGACTTATTCAGGTGCGGATTCTTCTCCGTGAGTGAAATGGGGTTTGTACCCCAACCATGCCGAGCCTTCCTCCACTCTCCCCTCGGCACGGTGTGTTCATCAAACGCTTCCCATGAGGCTGCTTCATTCCTGTGCATCACGTGCAGTGGTGGAAAGCCAGGGGGGGAAATGGCAGCCTCTGTCTTGAGTGTTTGCATGGAGCACACAGCTAAGCCTGTAAGTACTAAGCGGAAGGTTGGCAGTTCTAACACACCCTGAGTTACCTGGAAGAAGGCTTGGTGAGCTTCTTCGCAAAGGTCACGCACTGAAAACCATCTGGAGCCGTTCTCCTCCACGCTCATGGAGCTGCCGTGAGTGGACACCGACTGGCAGCGCTTGCTGTGTTGTTCTTGTTTAGGTTTGGCTTGGCTTGGGTTTGGCTTGATTTGGTTTGGGTTGGGTTGAGTTGGGTTGGGTTGATTGGGTTGGGTTGGGTTGGGTTGGGTTGGCCTAGGTTGGTTGGGTTGAGTTGGGTTAATGAAGCCTACATTCTACGGGGGAGGCAGACAGGTGAACAAACAAAGCTGTAAACGAGGACACGCATGCCAGAAGGTCAGAGAGGAGCTTGCCTTTTGCACCATGATCTGAAAGGACAGGAGAGTGACACTTAGAGACGTCTGCTAAAGGATTGCTTCAGTCCTGGGGGGCAAGGGGCGGGGCCAGGACTACACATCTGGCACTGGAACATCCTCGCAGATCAACACGGGCAGCTGGGGGGCCCACTGAGCCAGAGGAGAGGGAGGGGTTGCAGAGGGCGGCTAACACTTGGGCTTGGTTGTGTACTGGAACGTACATTCTGAGCACTAGGTTTATAGAAGGCTATAAATCCAGTTTGAGTCTCCTTGTAGATGCAGCCTCTATTGCGTTCTTCCTGACCACTGACCAGTGATATAAGCAGAGCTTTGCTCTCAGGCTGAGTCATTTGCTGGGACTCCCCTCAGCAGCCCTAGGAGGAAGACCCTCACACTCTGGATCTTGCCTGCCCTTGTTGGAATCAGCGTGCTGAGGCCACATGGTTGAGTCCTACCTGAGCAGCATGATTGGAGGGCCCTGAGCCAATCATGTGAGGTTTTCTTGTCTGTCGTAGTGTGTGCTTCCCAGGCATGGTCCCTTCCTGCTCAGTGGTCCTGCCTGCAGCACTGAGGGACTCATCTGCTGCCAGTCATGCTCGCATGAGTGTCTTTGGCTCTCCAGAGCCTGTGGGACTGGCCACAGGCCTGTGAATCCTCAGGCACCATCATGGCCTCATGCTAACGGTCTCCCTCGTCCAGGTGCCTTGACCTTGTCCTGATTAGGACTTAATAAATGGGTCTTTATACACTATCTTTGATTATGGGTCTCTTTATCTTCTAGAAGTGCTAGCCACGTGGTCAGCAATTCAAACACACCAGCTGCTCCTTGGGGGAAAAAAGAGGTGATATGCTCCCATAAATATTTACAGAACCCCACAAGGACAACCCCACTCTGTCCTATAGGGTTGCTATGAGACAGAATCCATGTGAAGGCAGTGGTTCTCCTCCGTGGTTTGCTTTTCCATCGACAATACTTGTAGAAACACTGCCTCGTACTTGAGTAAGGGAGATGCTGTTGGCGGCATGTGAGTGCGGGAACTCTCTGACTTCCTAGAGTCCATTTCACTCTGACTGCCACCAATAGACAGGAGAAGGAGCAAGAATGTCAGCAGCTGAGAAGCCACAGAAGGTCCCAGAGTGGGGCATTCCTGGGCCAGTGCTGAGGACAGTGACAGTGGCAGGGATGGGGGGGCAGACAAGGTGGTGGCAGTGATGCCAGTGGTGAGAGGGGTAGTGATGATGGTGTTGATGGTGGAGGTGGTGGTGACGGTGGCGGCAGTGGAGATGGTGGTGGTGACGGTGGCGGCAGTGGAGATGGTGGTGGTGACGGTGGCGGCAGTGGTGACACTGCTGAGGGCTAGATGCGCCCTCAACGTTGTCAAGCCAAGTGACCTTTCGAATGGCTGCGCCTGGACTCTGAGAAGGTAGGGTCCAGGGCGGCTCGCAGGTGCTTGAGCTGGGGTTGTAAGGAAGGAGCCGCCACGTACTGAACTAGAAAGAATGTGGGGACAGGACGTTTGGGGGGAATACCAGAGGTTTCATTTCAGGCTTATAACATGTGAGAGTTCAAGTATATATTGAAACAGACAAGGAGATAGCTGAGATTGGAGTTAGGAGAAGAGACACAGGCAAGAGATTGTTAAAACAAAACTAATACTAAGCCAACCACAGAAACTGAGTGACGTCTACTTAACAGATAACAATACGATGAGCTCAAACATAACAACATCTACAATAACGCTCAACATAAGTACCATAACAAACACAACGATATGCTCAAACACAACAACGACTGCGAAGAGGGTCCAGGAACGGGCAGGGTTTCCTTGCATTGCCACAGGGTCACCATGAGCTGGAACTGACTTGGTCGCACCTAACAACTAGAACAACCAGGCAACGTGGGGCAGCATTTCTGACTAGAGTTTAAAAACCTCAAAAGTAGAAAAATGTTCTACAGATTCTTGTGTTCCAGCTTATTGCTAGTACGTTATTACACACATTGGCATGGCCCCAGGACAACGACCACATGAACCTGGAATGCTTTCTTGAAGAATAATTCAGATAATTACTGATTACCCTGAAAGCAAAGCTTTGAGTCTGACCTT
>NW_022103920.1:1033673-1034729 GCF_000313985.2 Echinops telfairi | reverse complement strand
GCCTGGTGGGCCAGGATGCTTACATAATTCTTAAAAGAGCACATTACCCAAAACAAATGTTCTTGACTGATTGAGCTACGCTCTGGGTTGGGCACTGGGCTTCTACCCAATAAGGTCAGCAGTTCAAACCCACTAACTGCTACATGGGAGAAAGAGGAGTCTGACTGCATCCATGAAGATTCACAGTCTCAGATATCTGACCTGGGATTGCCAGGAGTTGGAATCAACTCAATGGATGTGAAGATTGTTTGACTTAAAAGTGACTTACAAGAAACCAATTTTCTTAAGGTTTAAGAGTCAAAGATCATCTTAAAGTGATCATTTAGGTGGGTCATCCCAACTGTCATGGAATCTAGACATCTTGATTCCATGATTATTAAAAAAAAAAATCTGTTTGTAAAGATACCTGTGGGTATTGTCAGAGTGTAATTGGTATTTATAATCATGGGTCCAACTAAGGCTACCAAGAAAGTAAGTGTAGATAGAGAAAGGGAGATGCCTGAATGTGGTCTTGAAGATTTTTAGTTATTGTGATAAGAGAGAATAGACACGCAGTGAGAAGGAGCAGCAAGCTACGTAAGAGGACAGCCAGGAGTGTGTGGACACACTGTGTGCACACGGTCAACTGCCTCGAGAAAGCAGAGGCCAAAATATGAGCACCAATTGCTAGAGGCCACTAGGCACTTGACTAGAGCTATATCTGCTGGAGTTACAAGAGTGACCTTCTGGATGTCATAGAGTTAAAAGACTCGGCATTTGGTTGCCATGCAGTCCTACGTCCATAGAATTGTACAGGACAGAGCAGAACGCTCCACAGAGGCAGCCACATCTCCCTCCCAGGAACAACAAAGATAACCAGTGCTGAAGAACTGGAGGCAAGGAGTTCTGTTTAAAAGACAAGTAGGGGAAGGAAGAGTCGCTGGAGGAGAAGTTGGGAAAATAAATGTCATCGTTTCCAAAGTTGGAAGAAATCACATCGCCTGTGTTAGAAGGAATCAAGCAGAGAGAGAACAAGATGATGTAGGAGAGAGAAAGAAGACTCTCTGGAGATGTATC
>NW_022103920.1:1031210-1032711 GCF_000313985.2 Echinops telfairi | reverse complement strand
GTGGTTGATCAGGGGTGGTAGGTGACTCTAGACTGAGGTGGTTGATCGGGTGGTAAGTGACATGACTGAGCACTGTGAACATACACTCTGCTCTTGCAAAGGTAACTTCTGAGTTGATTAGATGAGGCCTGTGTTCAGGTAACACCCTGTGGGTGGCATTCCGGGCAGTTTGAATGACCTCAGATGCTCAGCATGCAGCCAGGGCCAACAGAAGTCAGGTTTCTTCAAAGGAAGGATGGGCGGTTTTGTAAGGGGAGCGGCCTATACCCTCCCTCACCCAGGGTTTTCCTTTGCTCATTTCACCCTTTTAATGGTTGGCCTACCTTCTTTTACCTGTAGGAGCCCTGGAGCAGAGTGGTTTGGGCTGTGACTCACAAGGTCAGCAGTTTGAAACCTGCAGCTATTCCGGGCTCTCTGCTCCCTTATTCAGTGATAGTCTTGGAAAGTCACAGGGCCAATTCTCCCCCATCCTGTAGGGTCGCCCTGAGTCAACGACATTGATAGCGGTGATGTGCTTTATTTCTTTCGACCTCGGAGGGTCCCGGGAAGGTGGTTTTACCAGCAGATGCTGCTGTCGAAAGCTAGCGGATGGGGATTACAGAAGGGAGGCCCGTGATTAAAGAATTAAATGTCTACAGCCCAAAAGGGAGATCTAATGTTAAAACGCAAAGCTAAACATTCTAAACGAGGACGCACAGGGAGTAATAAAGCCCTTACACTGGCAGGGCAGCCTATAGGTATGTTTGCAGGGAGGAGTTGCTGAGGTCCACATCTGGGGCCGGGCTCTCTCCACCCACAGGGCCTCTCAGCAGGCAGCTCCTGCTTGGGGACAGGAAGCCCCCACACATACCAGCAAGGTGCAGCCAGATCCGCCTGGTCTGGCACCGCTGGTGCCAGGAAGAGCCTCTTGTTTTACATCCCGTGGCCTCTAAGGAGGACATGAGGGGAGAACATTGATGGTTCGCTGGTAGGATTACCTTCTTGCCAGGTCTGATTCCAGCCAACCCGCCACCCGCCACCCCCAAACAGAACCGCCACACATTGGAGAGTGGAAGTTTGAAGGTAGCTACCATCCCCGACAGCCTTCAGCAGATCTTCAGGACCAAGACAGACAGACAGAAAGATCTGGTGATCCCATGGGAACCCACAACCCGGCCATGGGGGTGGGGCTTGGGACCAGGCAGCTTTTTGTTTCCTGGTGCCCGGGGTCACCATGAGCCAGGGGCCTATTTCATGTCAGCTGGCCACAAGGGTGGTCCACAGTCCTCTCTGCCCCCAGCAGGCATCCGGCGTCTCTAGGCATAGCTTTCGCTGCCAGCTGTCGCTTTTCTCCAGGTCCTTCCACCCTTCCCTGTCTGCCAGACAAACTGCCAAATTATTCAATATCCAGCTTAGCACCTCCCTTCTGAAGTCTTCCCCCGGATGGAACAGATGAAGCTTTGAGATTCATTGAACACAAACAGGCCCCTTTCATCTCGCCGCATCTGTGTCCCCCGCCCCC
>NW_022103920.1:1028439-1030124 GCF_000313985.2 Echinops telfairi | reverse complement strand
GATCAGACCCACATTTCTCCTCAACTCCACTTGGAGCAAACCACCACTCTTCCGATCCCTGTCAGTGGCACGTCTCGGTTTCTGAGATAGCAATTAATCTTACATGAATTGCATTTTAAATTAACAGCAATATGCTTTTATAGCAGCACTTAAATTGTCATCAGCAAGATGTGGCACAAACCGATCTTGAGGATGGTTTACTCAGGGGGAGATTTATGTAGATGAGCATTCCCTGAAAGATGAATGCACAGATCCTCAAACTCTTCCTCGAAGTAGACTGAGTGGCTGGCTCCGGCCGCGGCACCCCCTCCACCACTCGTGCCCACCCACCTCTGAGCGGAGGGTGCTTTCCTCTGTGGCTGTCCACTTTACAACGTCCAGTCCTTTCGATGCCCGCTTCCATTTTATAAGCTCCGTGCGCCTCCATGACGGGAACCAAGGTAGACCAGTGGCCACTGAGTCGATTCAGACACAGAGTGGCCCCAGATGGGCTCCAGGGGCTGGCTTTTCTGAAACAGACTTCTAGAGCTTCTTCCAAGGGCCACCGGGTAGATTCACCCCACGTCTGTCAGTCCCTCCTGGAGGGTGTGTGTGTGTGTGTGTGTGTGTGTGTGTGTGTGTGTGTGCGCGCCATCTACCCATGTGCGCACTCCACAATTAGAGATGAAAGACTAGGCAGGTCCTCCTCCCTTTTGTACCTCCAAGCCCGCTGGCCGGGGCCAGCCTGCTCTGCGTGTGATGTCTCAACCATGACTCACCGTCTCCAGACGCTCACCACCTGGCTGCCACCTGAACTCGGTAGGCCCACCATGTGCAACCGTGTCCCAGGTCATGGCACCCATCGGACCTCAAGCGCTTCTTCAAATATCAGAATACAGGAGAGCTGTGTTCTGTATCCCGTGAGACCCCCATCGAGTCTGAATTTCAGGCATGCCAAGAATAATGCTATCGATTTTCCACTTTTATTCTTTACGCGCATCTGAATGACTGGCTGGTGTTGATTTTTATCTCGAAAAGTAGGCCTGTTCGCTCCGGAGGGGCCTTCAAGATGACCAGCCCCAACCTCTCCGGGCACAGATAAGAAAGTTAGAAATGAAGACACTTGGGTGATAAAGTACGTTCTCAAACGTCTCACCTTCAGCAAGTGGCTGGCAGGAGGTATCCACTCTCCTGGGCCCTTGTTCCCCTTCCACTCTGTCTTGTATTTTATTTAAACCAGGGATGTTTTGAAGTAAATCTGGCCAGTGAAGTCCAGGACGGGCAGAGGGGGATGAAAGGCTGTGTGGAGGGTGGCTCCTGATGGCCAGCTTAGCGTCGACCCATAGCACCGGCACGGAGGGGAAACCAGGACGAGTCTGGAGACACCCACAGGTTTGGGAAAGGAAGGAATGCAATACAAATGGGCACGAGACGCCGAGCGCGTCAGCTGTGCGCCTGCTGCCATGAGCGGTGTTAGCTGCAGCGCGGCCGGGACGTAGCTGAAAGATGGCAGCCCCTCCGTAGACTGACTGGCTCCTTCCCCACAGAGTGACGGCTCGTTTCAAAAGTGTGCCGGTGACCACATGAGTGCGAAAGGACAGTCGGCATCTGTCCTGGTTGCTACAGTAACAGTATCCCGTGGTGCCTGCTGCCCACCCCGTGGGAGCACCACCCACTCAGTCTGCGGCCTAGATGCGCTTTCCTCT
>NW_022103920.1:1027358-1028339 GCF_000313985.2 Echinops telfairi | reverse complement strand
CCACTCTCCTGGGCCCTTGTTCCCCTTCCACTCTGTCTTGTATTTTATTTAAACCAGGGATGTTTTGAAGTAAATCTGGCCAGTGAAGTCCAGGATGGGCAGAGGGGGATGAAAGGCCATGTGGAGGGTGGCTCCTAATGGCCAGCTTAGCGTCGACCCACAGCGCCGGGACGGAGGGGAAACCAGGACGAGTCTGGAGACACCCACAGGTTTGGGAAAGGAAGGAATGCAATACAAATGGGCACAAGATGCCGAGCGCGTCAGCTGTGCGCCTGCTGCCATGAGCGGTGTTAGCTGCAGCGCAGCCGGGACGTAGCTGAAGGATGGCAGCCCCTCCGTAGACTGACTGGCTCCTTCCCCACAGAGTGACAGCTCATTTCAAAATGGTGGTCATGGGCATGCTACCTTCTCAGGGGTTCCACCTCTGAGCTGGAAATTAATTTCATGCCTCTCCGGCGTCTTGTTCAGATTAACGCGATGCCATTTGTAAAGGCCTCCAGGAGTCTCCGACGAAGGGCATTTGATGTTAGCTGCCTTGCTTCTCTGCACTGTTGGTAGGGTGCATCCATTTACTTCTCAGTGAGACGTCTGACATTCTCTTAATACCGTGCACCCAGGATTAATTACCCGACTCCTGGAAAGCTCGGCGCCACACCCACCTGGATTTAGGCAAGTTTGCTTTGAAGAGATATGGGGTGTTTAAATGACAATCTAACATACAATTAAAGCTGCTCAGTTCCGGCGAGAATTCTCTGTAGAATTTTATAGTGAAAGATAATGAACATATTCTCCAGGGTCTTAACTTAAACTTGAGCTCCAGTCGCTTGACTATGACGTCTTCCTGAGAAAGGACCAGAGTGGTCCCTGGGGTAGCCGTGCGCAGGGTGACTGACAGTAATACTGCACTAAGGGGGTTGATGGGGTGGCAGCTGATACTAGATTGAGGTGGTTGATCAGGGGTGGTAGGTGACTCTAGACTGA
>NW_022103920.1:1024218-1026572 GCF_000313985.2 Echinops telfairi | reverse complement strand
TTCTCTCCAGAGAACGCCCACGGTGCTGGCGCACACGGCCTCCTCATCCTCCTGGCTAATGCGCAGAGTGTAGCGTTTCCTCGCCCGCTACCCTTCAGAAGCTAGACTCCCAGCGTAACCCTCCCTCGGCCCCACAGGGCTGGTGCCCTTCCTGACCGCTTCTGTCGATGGCCAACTAAACGGAGAGCTGTCTCACTAGACCCACGCGCACAGTCTTCAGACATGTGAGACGCACATTCTGAGGGCGCACGTTGGTGTAGGAAACCCTGCCGGGCTGCCAGGACTCTTGATTGGGGTAGAGCGGGAACCCTCGTGGGAACACGCTCCGTCCTCCCAATGCTTAGCTTCTCAAGACTCCTGGCCGTGTTGGGACCGTATCTGGGATGCTTGGCTCTGAAATAAATCCATGGAATGCACTGGTGTATTAACGCCTATTAGAGAGCGCTCTGCTTCCCAGCTCGTCTTTGAAAGCGCCCTGCGCTCACCCCGCAGCAGTGCCCTCTGCCTGTTCCAGTCACAACAGCAGCACGTCACAGCCAAGGGCTCACTGACACTGCTGGCAGAGACGGAGCACAGGTTGAACGCCCAGATTCCCGCTGCACTAGCACGCAGCCTCGCCAAAGTCCGAGCCTTGTTTCAATGTGGGATGTAAGTCCTGGGAACAGCAGCTCTGTTGAGGAGGAGAATATTGGAAGGAGAAGAAGCAAGGCCTGCCCCACTCGGAACGTACACACAGGCCACATCTGGTCAAAACACCACCAGCAGGTTCCAAAGGAGCAAGAGAGAGGCAGGGACTCACGAGCAGCCAGGAGGCTCCGCAGTGAATCGTTCTTCAAAGATCACGTGTACTTGGCCATCAGGGTTCCAGCCACGACTTTGGCTTGGCAGAGTGGCATCCCTGCTGATGCAAAGGCGGGCCTCGGCTCTCCTGCCTCCAAGATCAGAATCCTGAACAAAAGGGGGCCCTGCAGAACAGAGTTTCCAACTCTCACGATTCGATGGGGGCTTTCTGGAGCCGTGCAGAGTGGGTGAAGTCCTGAAACAACTGGGCTGGGTGACACACTGTTAGCCCAAAGAACCTCCTGAGCTCTTCTTAAAAGCAACCAGGGCCTTGCTTGTATTGTGAAGAACGTCTGCCCCGAGCGGTTTGCTCTGTTTAGAACCATCCACGTGTGAGCGAACGGACGACAGCAACTGGAAGGTTAAACAGGACGGTGAGGAGCAGTAGCTTTCTCTCCACTGGGAGGGATGACCTGGAAAAAGAGGGTTGCACAACTCGGAGAGAGGCACCAGGAGCACTGAATGGTCTGTGTGTCCCAGGGGAGCCCAGCGTCCAGGGCAAATGGAATTGCAAGACCTGGGATTGGTCCATAGATATTTTGAAGGCCTCTCCGATATACTCAACGACAATCCAAACCCAAACAACACAGAGCAGTGTAGACGACAACCACTGTGAAGCAGAAGGGGTAGGGTGTGTGTGTGTGTGTGTGTGTGTGTGTGTGTGTGTGTGTGTGTAAAGGAAGTGCTCTGAGGAGCTGCACCAGGTGAGGAGCCGCGAGCGTAGTGGGTCCACACCAGGACTCTCACCACAGCAGACTGCCTGTTTGAAAGCACAGACAGACCTTTTCAGGACTCCAAGTCATGGCGACTGCACTGCCCCGATTCCTATAGGCCGACTCCTCCTCCCGTGATGGACAACTTAATTAAGGCGCGGAATCCCTCCTCTAATCAGTCCGGAGACAACTTGAAGGCGCCCGTGGTGGTGCGGACATCTCCTCGAGGGCCATCCGTTACAGGCTGACTGTCTTGCCCATCTCGAGAGCCTGCACAGGTGGGATGGGCGGGCCTGAACGTGCCAAGTGGCCCCCAGAACGGAGGAACACCAAGTGGGGGTACCTGGTGATTGCCGTCCCCGGCCCTCCTCCGTTCTAACGATGTGCATGACGGAGAAGAGCATCCTCACTGGCTACAGATGGAAGCCAGGTGTGTGGGCAGGAGGAGGGCAGCCCCTTAGCTGACCTTGAGAAGAAGCAAATAAAGGATCGTTGGGAACTGAACCTGGTGATGGTGCATGAGGAGCAGGCACAGTTGCTCCTTAGATGTGTCTGAAGCCGGGCGGACAAGCTAGGGGCGAGACTGCCGGGGAGGAGTCACGCGAGGTGCACACTCAGTGCGTTAGGATCGCGGCCCCTTCTGAAGACACTCATCAAGAGGAGGTGCACAGAAAGACCGCCCTGTTGGAGCCTTTCGAGGTGAGTCTGACAGGCCACCCTGGGCGGGGCTTTGCATTAGCACTCCCGATGGTAAGTGACTGGATTACAGCCCAGAGCCACCTCAAGAGAAGGGGAATCTCC
>NW_022103920.1:1021334-1023197 GCF_000313985.2 Echinops telfairi | reverse complement strand
GTGTCTTCTTCCCCCAGTCCTCCACGTTTGGAAATGTGCCCTGGGATGAATGCACAAGGGTGTGTTTTATGTGAATCAGTGAGGTTTGGATGATTAGTAACCAATCACTAACATAAGGAGAAGGCTCCGTGGCCTCTTGGGGAGGGCCTTGCATCTTTCATCGTCTCAGGTGCGTGGTGGTCATCACATGCCACCTACCTCCCCCATTGGTGGTTTTGCTTCAAGGGCTAATGTGCTCTTTTTATACTCAGACGTGGCTACGTTTAGGAAACATCCTACACTTTTAGAGCTTCGGTAGCATAACAAACCAAACCTAATCTCCAGCGTTGTTGTTGTTGTTGTTGTTGCTAGGTGGCATGGTCTCAGTTCTGACTTGTCTCGACCCTTCACACAACAGAGCAAAACACTGCCCGGCGCTGAGCCACACTCACAATCATGTGTGTGTCTCAGCTGCTGTAGCCACTGTGTCCTTCTGCTTGTCAGGGTCTCCCTCTTTTTCACGCGTGTCTTTCCCCAGGGACTTGTCCTGCTTGATAACAAGACCACAGAACATGAGACGAGGCCGAGCATCCTCGCTTGTAAGGAGCCTTCTGGCTGTCCTCCTGTCACACTGACCAAGCCCAGGTGCTCTCAGCCGTCTCCACCAGCACGCTCACTCAAAGGCAGCACTTCTTCTGTGCTCTTCCGTGTTCACTGTCCACCTTTCACGTATTTGTGAGGTGACTGAAAATACCATGGCTTCGGTCAGGTGCACCCTAGTCCTCAAAACAGCATCTTTGTTCTTGAACACCTTCAGCGATCCTGTGCAGAAGATTTACCCAATGCGATGTGCCGTTGGATGTTCCTTTCTTTTCTTTTCGTTTTTTAAATTTTAGTTCTTGACCGTTGCTCCCATGTCCGTTGATGGTGGGTCCAAGTAAATACAACTTTGACAACTTCTACCTTTTCTCCATTTATCTTGACGTCACCCATCAGTGCCTTTGTGAGGATGGCTGCTTTCTTTAGGATGAAGTATTACCCAGACTGACGATTGACCATTATCAGTAAGTGCGTCAAGTCTTGTACATTTTTATGCAAGGTTGTGTCATCGCCATAGCACAGCTTGTCGACGAGCCTCCGCCGATACTGATTGATGCTGAGTTGGGCTTCCTACCGTCCAGCTTCTTGGTCTGTAGAACCGAGTAAAAGTAAGACCACGGGGCTCTGAAAGGTGTGACGTGCACAGGAAGCTGCTCCGACTCTCGAGCTGAGAGGCATCCTCTAGAAAGCAGGTGAGAAGAACCCTGAACGTCCGCTTGGTCAAACCACTTAGAAACACCGCTCGTTTGTGCTGGGGCTGGGGCTGTGGCAGGACACGCCGTGATGGAGAGAGCCACCGAGGTCCAGGCGGGCCAGGGCACCATGACCTGAGCCTGAAATTGTGCTGCACCTCCTAGGATCAACCCTCTGCTGGATCCCCTCCCAGTTTACTTGCACACCACGTGATTCTGAGCAGTCCTGTGCTCGGTCCTGGAAGCAGGCAGATGCCTGGATCCGAGCGGATAAAGGGAAGCCCCTCCCATGTTGACAGAGAAGTACTCCGTGTGCTGGCCTGGGCCCAGTCTGGGTCACTAGCCAGTCTCTCTTCCAGGCACCGAGGAGGACGCTGTGCTCACTGGTCCCGCTGTGCTGTACGCCAACGTCAAAGGTCAAAAACACCCGTTTTCTGTGTACATCATGCTGCCCATGGGGTGTCCAGACTCTCCTATGATTCAGATCTCACACTTATTTCTATTTTGAACCAAATTTGAGAATTCACTGTCCTTTGAAGGAAGACCGGGGCAGCCTCTTGGAGTCTTTTCAGGGTCATTTCTAATAGGTAGA
>NW_022103920.1:1018597-1020842 GCF_000313985.2 Echinops telfairi | reverse complement strand
TTTTTTTTTATTTGTATACTTTAAAGGAGAAAACATGTTGGCAAAACCTTAGAAATACAGTTGGCCCTTGAACAACACAGGTGTGCTCAGAGATCCCTAAGCTTGGCCTAATGGCCAGCCATCACCACCCTGAAATTCTTAATCATGTCCAACAAGGGTCCTATGTTTTCATTCTGTATCTCAAATTACGTATCAGGTCCTGGCTAACTCGTGGCTCGTCCCAGTAATGGGTCACCTCCTACATGCGCAGGGCCACACTTCTGGATCCACACGAGGGGGAGTCCACTCGGCAGCCGCTGGGCCTGCTGGAGGTCATGGTTCAGTGTCTCACAGGAGACGCGTCAGCCTGCTGAGACCTTTCTTTCTAACCTCCCCATTTTTCCTGAAGTGGTTAAGTCAAGCCAGCCCCAGCACTGGGTTATCACCAGGGGCAATATTCACTTCATGAAAATGACACCCCAAAGAAAAATCCAATTTCAGAAAATGATTGCTGTCAAGAGCAAGATTTTGTTTGGAAGTGCACATTGCTAAGACAGTGTGCTCACTGACATAGCCCTAAAACACCGATTTAATAAAAGACGCACCTGCCTCAATAGAAGGAGCTCCTCTGACACCTTTGCTGGGCAGACCAAGGCTGAGCCAAGCTTTGTGCTTTCGGCTCACAAGGCTGATGCTTGGCATAGGCATGGTTTGGCCCGAACTAATCAGGGGCAAGTGACTAGCAGGCCATCAATGAGGTCACTGGGAATATTCTCGCCCTCCATGAGGGGATCTGAGTTCAATTCTGGCGAGTACACTTCAGCCACCGGTCAGTAGAGGTGTGTGTCCTGTGATGATAGACAGTGAGCAGCGGTGCTTCCAGACTAAGACAAGCTAGGAGGAAAAACCTGGCAAATTGACCTTTGAAAGTCCAGCCAGTGAAACCCGGATGGGGCACAATGGTCAAGTCTGGGAACGGATCGTGGGGAGGGTGCAAGACAGGCAGTGTTTATGTCCAGTGTGCATGGGTCATCTGGGGTCAAAGCTGATGAAAAAGCAGCAAGCAGCCATGGCAATGGGTCCAGGGTGGCAGGAGTCCTGACTGAGCCACTCAGGAAGGTCCACCTCCCATGAGCACTGGCTGGACAGCCGGGAAGGCCGAGGGGTCACAGTGCCCAGGTATTCACACTCTGAGGACTGGAGAAACGCTGGAGGGGGTGTGTGTGGGACAGTGAATTCATCGCCATTGGAAACCGATTCTAAAAGTTATTCTGAAGGGCAACTTTTAAGAGGAAATATTGTTTTGAATTATTCCTATTTCCCTCAATATTGAGAAGCTGCTTCTGGGAGGAAATTGTTTTCTGAGGAGTTGGGATTATCACTGAAGGCGAGAGACTGTGATTTGGAAATGAACTTTTCATGACAACGCCGTCTGGTCACTGGCTGACCGCTCCAGACCAGGCAGAGTGCAGATTTCTCCGCCGGTTTCCTGACATCTGACCTTCCAAAGAGGAAGCGGGGAGCTTAGGACCCAAAGTGTGCTCTTTGAGACATTTCGAATACTCGAGGCTCTGGCTCCATGTTTCTAGAAATGTGTCCTAGTTGTTTCCTTAAAAGGTCAGGCAAAAATCCAGGCCTGATTTTAGTAATTATTCCTAAGGGACCAACCGGTAGAACTCAGTCCCATGAACAACCAAAATCCCATGTGTTCGCGTGTGCTGAAAGCAGGTCTTCCTTAGAAAATGGGAGGGGCCGTTCGTGGGTAGGAGATGACCGTTGTCGTCCAGCTCCGTCGTTGGTGGTCGCTGTGGCTGGGCACGTAGCGACAAAGCCCATGGGAGCACCGAGCCGTCAGGGAGGAGAGGCCGGCTTGACGCCAGGCAAGCAGGGCGAGGGGAGCTTCTCAAGGAAGAGGGAAAGGGAAGACTGTCTCCCTTGGCTCGTAGTGCGGAGCAGGTCACGCTGGAAAAGAGCCATGCCTCGCCAGGAGTGAGGCCCTCCTGCACTCGGCCTCGGGAGCTCTCTGTGTAGGGGTCAGCAAGGCGGCGGCCATGCGGGGCAGAGCAAAACGGAGTTCTCCCGACATCTGCTGAAAGCCTGTTTCTGGGGAGAGTGGGACAACTGACCAGCACCTTCCCTGCTGTGAGCCACAGAGCACTAACTGCTCCCCACCCCACCCCAGGGGGACAGCCAGGAAGCTCTGTGTGGCAGCTCTTCTCTGCCACCCCGGGCCCCCAGGAATCAGAATGGCAAGTCCCTGGTGGGC
>NW_022103920.1:1009933-1018370 GCF_000313985.2 Echinops telfairi | reverse complement strand
TGGAAGGAGGTGGACTTCTGCTGGCATTGTCCCCCAGCCCATCTGGACCCATCTGGGGGGCCTGCGCTCGCACTGTCTCCAGGCTCTGCACGCGGCAGCCTCCCACCTACGGCCTGCTGAGCCGCTGACAGGCAGCGATGTGCAGAGGAAGGTCAGGTTTGGTCAGCTCAGAAATGTCCAAGTGCCAACCAGAGCGGGGCCTGAGCTGCCGAAGAGGACAGCGAGCAGCGCCCTGAGAAGGAAGGGACACCGGGTGACAGCAGGCGTCGTCTGCTGACTAGGCGTGACACCTTGTCGGAGAGCTGGGGCTGAGGCAGGCGGGGGGCAGGCAGGGCCCAGGAGGGTAGAGGAGAACACAGGCCTCTGTCAGTCACTGGTCCCCAGCTGCGCGGAGCAGTGCGGGCCGCAGCAGGCGTGGGTCCTGACAGTGGCAGGGAGACAGGTGGCTACTGGCGACAGAGACAGACAGCTCTGCTGTGGGCAGCTAAGGCCATTACAGTGGCAACAACAGCCGAGGTGAGCTTGTGCTTCTTCCCCGTAGCGACTCTGTCCAGGCAGGGGCTACGGAGTGGAAAGAGACCAGAAAGGGGTTTTCCGAATCAGTGATGCTGATACCCCTTCAGCATCACTAGTTTCTGTGGTGTGACTATGGGGGACCCCAGAGCACCCTCCCCAACGTCTACCCACCTCCAGGCAAGAAGGCAATGCAGGACAAGCTGAAAAGGGGCCCTGGGTATCAGTGAGGTCTGTCCTTCCGACTCCTGGGAAGAGTGAAGACCCGGGGACAGAGACAGAGGTCTGCTGGCCCTGCTCCTCGGACAGCCCACTGGTGGAGGGATGGAGGTGCCTCTGTCACGCGTGTGCAGGAGCTGAGATCCCCAATGGAAGTCCCTAAGTTGCTCAAATGCGTGTGGTGGTTAGCATGTGCTAAGACGCTCACCAAAAGGTTGGCGGCTCGTCACCCAGAGGGGCTTCAGACGAGAGCCTGCGTGATCTGCTTCCAAAAGCTAGCCACTGGACCACGCGGAGCGGTTCAACTCAGACACACTTTCCCCTCCGTGAGTCGGAACCCACGCGACGACACTCGAGTCTTTAAGAATCAACGCTTCAATGAGGTGGCCTGTGGGTTACGAGTTTGGCTGCTAACTACAGGTCAGGAGTTCAAACCCACCAGCTTCCTGGAGAGAGAAAACTGAGCATTTCTGCTCCCTAAAGCCGTACAGCCTCGGGAACCCCCAGTTCTCCTCGTGCGAGGCTCTGGGAAACCAGCTCGTCATCGGCAAAGGCTGGAGAGAATCCCGCTGCCAGAGGCGGGGTGGTTGTGCCTGTTGTGCTCGTTTCTCTCTTCGGTCCTGGCCTGGCGGGCAGACCCAGACATGGGGGATGCTTTTTATAGTCCCAGGAAAACAAACATTTTCATCTTCTTAATCAGCGCCTTGTTAGAGCACACCTTGTGGAAATAAAAATGAAATTGCAAAGCAGCAAGGTTCTAATTAGCAGGTGTGAAGTCCCTTGTATGACCCTTTGAGCCTATTCCATGATTGGCATTAATTAATGCTAATCGCTAAGTGATACAATAGAATCAAAAGATAGGTGGATCATCAGGAAAAGTGTGATAAACACTCTAATAACTAACTTATTCTTCTAGTGCAGTGGTTCTCAACCTGGGGATGGAATAACCCTTTCACAGGGTCACCTAAGACCATATTTCAGATGGTCTTAGGAACCTATCCACCGCTCCTCTATCCGTCTCCAGGCCGGCCCGCCCACATGCAGATACGCCCACATACGGGGTCCCCACCACAAGAGGAACTGTGGTACAGGGTCGAGGCATTAGGAAGGTTGAGAACCGCTGATCCAGTGTCTCTGTAAAGGTTGTTTTTCAGGGAATTTCCTCTTCTGAAAAACATATGCTCTGTCCCTGGTGGTCAGGGAGATGAGCTCAGGATGTTTAGGTTCAAACACCTACCCAAGGACCCCTAGTGGTACCGCAGTTCAGTGAACGAGCGGCTGAGTTGGGGGTTCAGACCCACCGGCTACTTCATGGGAAAAAGACTTGGCAATCTCTCCCTTATGATGGCAGCTTTAGAAACTCCACTGAGCAGTTCTGCGCTGTCACGCATGCGCGCATGGTCTCAGAGAATTGTCCGCTAACCCCCAGCACAGACGCACACAGGACTAGAACCATCGCCGTCCCCACAGACATCTGAGTGACCCTGTGTGTCCTCGCCGCGGTGGTGTGCATTCAGCTGATGAACGGAGTGCGGCGTCTGAGGGGGTGGCCCACTTCAACAGGAAGTGTGGTAAGAGGACAGGCCTGGCTATTGGAAGGAGAGGGGACAGCGAGGTGGCTTTGATTTGCGGACCATGCTGAGGCTGCTCTGACCTGCGCCCGCAGGTGGCCCCAGAGCGTGCCAGGGATCCTGCCTTCCTGCATCAGACGGAGGTCCACAGGGAGGTCTTGGACGCCCTCCCCAGGTGGAGTGACTTGCTTGTCCTCAAAACCCTATCACGACCCTGGGATCACGTCCTCATGCCCCGCCTTCTGGGACAAAGCGCGAACCAGTCAGGTTTTAGGACTGCGCTCTCGTGACTCACGCCCCAGCAAGAGTCAAAAACTTGATGAGTGTAGCAAGTGTGGAAGGGGCGGTGGGGACGAAGGGACCTGGAAGGGGAGAGGGAAGAGCAAGCAAAGAAGGAGAAAAAGTGAGAAGTTATCCATTCATTCCAACGGAAGCAAGCAGGCGCAGACAACGAGGCTGTACTGTGTCCCGATGACCTGAACCTCTCTCTGGGCAACAGGAGGGGCACGTGGCAGACGAAATGTCCACCTTTGCTTCTGGAGGAGGGCCATGGCTTTGGAGAGGCTCAGAACGCCGGGCTCGCACACCCCGTGCACGTGTCCTTGTAGAAGAGGAGAAGGACTGGGCTCACCGGGTGGTGGCTCACCCATGGAAGAAGGTCACACATGCCGAGGTCAATTACCATAACACAGTCCACAAAAGCAGCGTTCGACACCCTCCTCTGATGAGGAGTCACTGGGCTCCCAAAAGCTTGTGAGCAGGCCTCTCAGGTGCGGCTATCGGTCTCTCCCCAAAGAAGCAAGACAAATATGCGTGGAAACAATTCACCCAAGGGATTGAGGGACCACATGAACCGTGGGCTCTGACTCTGAGCCAGAAGAACGAGTTGGCCCCCACACTGTCTTCTGCAAAGCTGAACTTTACCACCAAAACCCACGATCGAACCAGAGAATTTTAGCTGTTCAGTCGAACACTCTCCCAACTGAGCTATTTCGTCTTTCGTATCTACGCAATCAGCGTTCATGGAAGCAGCAGTCCAGACATCAGATAACACAGTGCAGTGAGAAAATCTGCTTCCGGGTCTTCTTCAAAGGGTGGACAAGCAAGCACGTTATTTGAGGACTGTGGTGCACCTGACCAAAGCCTTGGTGCTTTCAATCGCCTCATAAGCACATGAAAGTTGGACACTGGATAAGGGAGACCGAAGAAGGGTCAATGCATTTGAATGAGGGTGCTGGCCAAGAACATTGAAAGTGCCATGGACTCCCAGAAGAACCAACAACTGTGGCTTGGAAGAAGTACAGCCAGGAGTTTCCTTAGAGGAAAGGATGGAGGGACTGACTTCACCTACTTTGGGGGTGCTATCTGGAGAGACCAGGCCCTGGCGAAGGACATCAGGCTTGGTGAAGTAGCAGGGCAGCGAAGCAGAGCAGACCCTCGACAAGATGGACTGACCCAGTGGATACACTGGTGGGCTGGAACCCACGGACAGTCGTGAGGGCGGCGCAACAGCTCTGCTGTACACAGGGTT
Organism: Echinops telfairi; assembly: GCF_000313985.2. NCBI lineage: Eukaryota > Metazoa > Chordata > Mammalia > Afrosoricida > Tenrecidae > Echinops > Echinops telfairi. The sequence goes on along the minus strand of NW_022103920.1, from coordinate 1,014,536 downwards.
GCTGTGAGCCAAAACCACCACCACCACCATCTCCCACTTGGAAAGGTCCTGGACAGAGTGGAAGAAAAATGTGGAACCAACTCGAAATAATGACAAGGATCAGGCTCCCTGATCTGATAAAGATGGGTAGAACCCTTGTGACTGTGACTCGTAGTCACCCCTCAAGCCTGAATCCAACCTCATCCCCATGGCTCACTTTCAAGCAAATTGAAGATGTGTCCGATGAACACTAACACAGGGGCGGCACACACTCCTTACCAGTGCCAACCATAGGACTCCCAGAGGACCGTAGTTCCCCAGAGAGGGAGCTCAGAAGGCCGACCAGGGCAGGAAGGACCAAGGAATGTAAGTGGCAGCCACCGGGAGGGTGGGCAGAGAGGATTGCAATCGATGTCATGGAGCAAAATGTGTGTGGATTGTTGAATGAACAACACATTTTCTCTGCAAACGTTCACCAAAACCGAAGTAAGAGTTAAAAAGCCACCGTAAAGCAAGCTGAGGAATCCTGCTCTGTGCTGACCTGTGAGGTGGTGGGAGACAGACAGAGTGGCCCAGAGTGGCAAGTAGGAGTGGCAGGAGCAGTCTACCGTCTTTAGGAACCCAGCTGCAAGGGGGCTTGGAAACCGTCCTCAGGACTCAGGTGTGGACAGGGACATGAAGAGAGCCTGGGAAATAGAAAGGAACGTACCTTTCGGCTTACTGATGAGACCCAAGGCCACCTTTACAGAAGTAGACGAGAAGAAGAATGCTGGTGTTGCTAACCGAACATACTGTTGTCTCCCTGCTCCCTTTGAAATGATGCATAAAGAATTCGTGTTGAAAATTAAAACTCCTTGGTGGTGGAGTGGGCTGTGCATTGAACTTCTAACAGCAAGATTAGTGGTTCAGATCCACCAGGCACCACAGGAGAAAGATGAGGCTCTGCCCTACAGTCTTAGGAAACCCAGGGGGCAGTTCTACCCAGCACGATAGGGTCACTGTGAGTCAGAATTGCCTGGAGGGCAGTGAGTTTGGGCTTTGAGGACATGTGTAGTTAATAAGTGTGAAGATCTTGACGACCTTTATTCTTAGTTTCTGTGCATGCATGTGTGTTGGATGTCTCACATGTGTCCATAAAACCAGAAACGCTAATGGCACACTGCACAGTTAGGTTTGCGAATCCTCATTTTTTAATGCCACATTATGGAGATGACTTTATTATACCATTAAATATTCCTTAGCAATGCGTGAATAGACGTAAATATTTAGCGTTGGTGATTTTCCTCTTCCTTACTTTGAGGTGTGATCCACACTGAAGGCTACAGTTCTTGATCTTCATCAGCAGGAAGGGCTTCCGGTCCTCCTCACTTTCAGCCAGCAAGGTGCTGTCATCCGCATGTCGCAGGTGGTTCATAAGCCTTCCTCCACTCCGGATGCCCCAGTCTGCTTCATGTAATCCCGCTTCTCTGATGAACTGCTCAGCCCACAGACTGAACAAGTGTGGTGAGAGGATACAGCCCTGAAGCACACCTTTGCTAACTTTAAACCATGCAGTGTGCCCTTGTTCTGTTTGGAAACCTGCCTCTTGATCCGTGGACAAGTTCCAAATGAGCACTAGGAAGTGTTCTAGAATTTCCCATTCTTCTCCAGATTATCCATAGTTGATTACAGTCCACACAGCCCAATGCCTTTGCGTAGTCAATGAAGCACAAGAAAACATCTCTCTGGTATTCTCTGCTTTGAGCCAAGAGTCATCTGACATCAACAAGGGTACCCTTGTTCCACGTCCTCTTGAGAACCTGGCCTGAAGTCCTGGCGGTTCCCTATCAGTGCGCTGCTGGAAGCAACGTTCAATGATTTTAAGTAAAAGTTTACTTGTGCGCGATATCAATGATGTTCTATAGTTTGAGCATTCTGTTGGGCCATCTTTCTTTGGAATGGGCACAAATATGGATCTCCGTCAGTCAGTTGGCCAGGTGGCTGTCTGCAGATTTCCTGGCATAGGCCGGTACGTGCTGCCAGTGCTTCATCAGCTTGTTGGATGTTCCATCCATTCCTGGAGCCTTGTTTTTGGCTACTGCCTGCAGGGCGGTTTTGATTCAGAGCCACTGATTTTTGACCACATGCTATCTCTTGAAGTTGTTGAATGTTGACTAGCGCTTTTTGGTAGAGTGAGCCGGTGTGTTCTTTCCACCTTCTTTTGCTGCTTCCTGCATCATTTACTATTGTGCCCATGGGATCTTTCAATGCAGCGACATGGGGTCTGGATCTTTTCTGGAGGTTTATTTTCATTTAAAATATGTTGAATGTATTCTTCCCTTTTGGCTTTCTAACTATGTCTTTGCACGTTTCATCTTAATATTTGACTCTGTCTCATTGAGCTGCCCTTTGAAATTGTCTTTTCAGCTCTTTTGCTTCATCATTTCTTCTATTTGCCTTAGCCTCACTGTGATTAAGAGCCAGTTTCAGCCTCTTCCGACATCCACTTTGTCCTTATCTGCCTCTGTTGTCTTCTTAATGCCCTTTTGTTTTCTTCTCGTCTGACGGTCCTGATGTCCCCTCCCAGCTTATCCGGTCTTCTGTCATTACTGTTCAATGTGTCAGGTCTGTGCTTGAGATGTTCTCAAACTTCAGGTGCGGTAGTTACAAGGTTATATTTTGGCTTCATGAACTTATTTAAATTTTACTCACTTTCATCCTGAACTTACATAGGAGCATTTGATGATCTGGTCCACACTCAGCCCCTGGCCTAGTTTAGCTGACGACATTGACCTTCTCTGTCACTTTCCCGTAGGTGGAGGCCGCTGGCTTTCTGTGTGTTCCATCTGGACAGATCCACGTGGATAGTCGCTGTTCGTGTTGTTGGGAAGAGGTATTTGCTATAAACAAACCACTGGTCTTGCAAAATGCCATCGTGAGATGTCCCGCTGCATTTCTGTCATCAAGACATGTTTTCCAACTATTGCTCCTTCCTCTTTGTTTTCAAAGTGTGCGTTCCAATCGCCAGTCACTGTCAATGCACCCTGATTCCATATGTGATCAATTTCAGACTCGAGCTAATGGTAGCGTTCTTCAATTTCTGCTTCATTAGCTTTTGTGATTGGTGCATAACTGTGAATCGTAGTTGTGTAACTGGATTTCCTGGTATTCAGATAGATGCTATCAGACCACAGATAGCGCTGTGCCTCAAGATGGATCTTGAGGTGTCCTTTTTGATGATGAATTCAGCACTTTCCCGTGAGTCTGCCATTCCTGGCACGGTAAAGCGCATGATTTTCTCACTCAAAAGGGCCGAGACCAGTCCATTTTGGCTAACACCTAGAATATCAATCTTGATGTGTTCCATTTCATGTTTGCCTGCACCCGATGTTTCCTGGCTTCACAGTTCTGTACATTCCAAGTTCTGATTGTGAACTGGTGTTTGTCGTTGTGCCCAGCAGCAGATGCAGGTCCCAGACCCTGGACCCCGCTCACATCCTGGAGGCTGGCTGTGCTTGGGGAGGCAGCTCTTCCGCAGTCATGTTTGGAGTGCGTCCCGCCTGAGGGGCCCCTCTTCCACATGCTCTCTGACCCTGTTCTCCTTCCATTCCCGAGGTATCTGACAATGTCTCGGCGCTATCTGCAAGGTTTCCAGTGGCTGGTTCCTCCCACGTGGGCAGCCTATTCCTTCCTCATAGTGTGTAAACTGCTCACTCCGAGTGACCTGGCCGGCATGTGGAACACCGTGACATGGCTTCCAGCATCACAGACCACGCACGCACCACCATCCGCAGACTCACAGACTGATTATAGTGGTGATCTACGACGGTGCTTCAAACACTTCAGGGGGAAATTGAATTGTAAGATACTAGGATTTTTCCCATGAACTTTTTTAAGCCTCCTTCTCTCCTGCCAACCCCTGCCACCCCCCACCCACCCCACCCCCGGTATGTTCCAGGGAATTTTGAAGAAACAAACAGTTCCTTGGGGACCTTTATGACTCCGGCTGCTTACTTAGCTTTGTAAGGATGCTGTGAGCACTGTTCAACCCCGATTTCGGCCGTGTCTCACCTGACCCTCAATGTTGGTCCTCCCCATGCCATGTCACCCTGCTCTCTCTCGCTGCTGGTAATGGAATTGGTGGGAGAAGTGGTGTTTCAGGGCTGGAGCCCCTGCCCTCGCTGAGGGAGAAATGTGTTTGATTCCTGGTCAATAACCATCCCCTCCGCCCCCAGCCAGGCAGCCACCTGTCTGTGCTCAGAGCCCGGAGTGTAGTGGCTGGGATGCCACAGAGCTTTCAGCGGTGCTTCCACACTGGGACAGCATAGGAGGAGGAGTCTGTGCTGCCAAAGATGAGCCAGCATCCGCCCTGTGGGTCACACTGCTCCCACTGCACCAGGCTGGCAGTGCTGACCCTATGCGTCTCAGTACTCTTGCCTCCCTGTGTGCCGGGGCCCGTGAGCTGGGTCTCACTGTGGGGGGTCCCAGGGTTTGGTCTTCTTCATGGGTCCCCGTGAGTTTGATGTGACTATGTGGGGTCTCTGTGAGTCAGGGCTAGCTTGGCAGCAGCTCCCACAGTGGCCTTCCTGAATGCTAGGTCCTGGGCCACCTCCAGCAGGGACCCCTACTCTCTATCCCATCTCTG
>NW_022103920.1:1006755-1008300 GCF_000313985.2 Echinops telfairi | reverse complement strand
GAATTGCACCAGATCTGATACCACCACACCAAGGCAAAACACTAAGGGGGTGCAACAGAACAGCAAGTGAATGGAGCGTCGAGGTCCCCAGGGAATGCTGAAGGTAGACTTTGGGGCCAGGGCGTGGTGCCCCAAAAGACTGGACTAGAAAACACTCCTAAAGGCCAACAAATGATCCTTTAACTAACTACAAGCTTTGCTTTCTTGTTGTGTTTTGTTTTGTGTCATTGGTTTGTTGTTGTTACTTTGTTGTATATTGTTGCTTGGTTTGGCTCTGTCTTGTTTTTGTGCATGTTATTATCTCCGCAATCTGTCTAAATAAGACAGGCTGGATGAACAATCTGGAGGAGAAAACAACCGACAGTTCTGGGGGGACAAGGGACACATGAACTGTACAGTGCCACTTCTCAGGAGGGAGAGCATACTGAAGCCCTGGGGTTTAGGGTGGGATCATAGCCAACTCCCGGGGCCCTGATACAGTGTGTCCTTCCATGGCGAACTATTGCTGTCAATACCGTGTGTTTTCAGTAATGGGAGCATGTAACGGGAGACTATTTCTCTGAGGTAGTGTGGATTGTGATACTATTGTATGGGACTCATATGTCCCAAGGGGACGCTGGTGTGAGACTGGGGAGGTGAAGCCCAATTCTCCAGATTCATAGTTTTATGGGTCTTTATCTGGTGACAACCGGGACAGCAGCTTCCCCAGAAAACAGAGAGGCTGGCAATGTTGGTGGGCCATACATGTGAAGTTAGTTAACGTGCAGATTGCTTAGATTGCACTCGGGAATGTGATGACAGTATGGGGGTTAGGCACCGGGCTGCTACCCCAAAAGGTGGGGGATCCCAAGCCCACCAGCTGCTCTCTGGGAGAAAAAGGAGGTGCCTGATCCTGCAAAGACTGACAGCCTCAGAAACCCCCTGAGGAGCACTGGGTCAGAATCTACTCAGTGTCAATGGATTTGCTTTGTTCTTTGGTGTTGGCTTTGTTTTCTGCTAATTGCCCTAACGAAGGATTGTCCTTGAAGGGCTGGACTTAAGAATGCGTGTGCGACATTCCGTTGCTGCCCCGAGGTTCTCAGGGGTCACTTCCTCTGAAGTGGGCAGCTTATTCCTTCTTTGTAATGAGCAAGAGGAAGGCCCTTGACCAGGTGGATTGACAGTGTGGGATCGTGGCTCAGACATAGCAGTTGTGAGGACGCCGCAGCACCGGGCAAGGCTTTGTCTGTGGTGCGTGGGGTCGCTGCTGATGGCACCTCCCAACGAGGATGGGTGTGTGAGGCACTGCTTACCCTGTCCTCCGTGACTTGAGCCCTTGGGCGCTAACCACATGGTTGGCTGTTTAAAGCCGCTGACTGCTGCTTGGGATCAAGCTGAGGCTGTCCGCTCCCGTAAGAGTGCAGACTTGTGTGCCCTAAGGAACAGTTCTCCTGTGTTTTATGAGGTCGCTGGGCATCAGTCAGTGATGGCAGTGAGCTTTTGCATTTGCTGGCCCTGTGGCATAAGCACTGGACAGCTAACCGAAAGATGGGCTGCTCAAACCCA
>NW_022103920.1:1004527-1005225 GCF_000313985.2 Echinops telfairi | reverse complement strand
CATTGTTGTAACCATTGTCTCCGTCATGTCATTGTTGTACCCACTGTGTCCGTCATCTCATTGCTGTAACCATTGTCTCCGTCATGTCATTGTGGCACCCACCGTGTCAACCATCTCGTTGAGGGTCTTCGTGGTTCCCATTGCCCCTCTCCCTTACCAAGCCTGATAGCCTCCTCCAGGGGCGGATCACTCCTGACAACTGGTCCAGAGCACCGAGAAGAAGTCCTCCCATCCTTACTTCTAAGGTACATGCTGGCTCTACTGCTCCCAAGAGAGAACAGCTGTTCTCCCAGGAGCCCACGGCGTTCTCAATGCTCTTCACCGGCGCCATCGTGCAGCTGCACCGCATCTTCTCCAGTGTTCTCAATGCTCTTCACCAGCGCCATCGTGCAGCTGCACCGCATCTTCTGTAGCCTTCCCTGTGCGAGGACCAGCGCTCACGCAGATGTGCCGGCACTGGCGTTTCGGCAGCGTGGGGCAGGCACTTCTGAGTCCTCCAGGTCACACTTTGCTGTTCAACACTCCACAGAGGCCTTGGGAAGCAGATCTGCCCGATGCAATCTATCATGAAGTTCTTGGCTGCTGCTTCCATAAGGACTGGCTGTGGAGCCAAGCAAGATGAAAACCTTGGCAGCTTCAGTCTTTCTGTGAGACTGTCTTATAACTCGTGGTATAAGAAATTCACCAGAGTCGGCACT
>NW_022103920.1:1002058-1004427 GCF_000313985.2 Echinops telfairi | reverse complement strand
AGAAATTCACCAGAGTCGGCACTTTCTAGTTGTCCCTGTATGCGGGTTCTTAAAGGAGGAACGGACAAGCCTGGCTCTATGCTTTGGAGAGATGCAGGGGCGGTTTAAACCCATAAAGCATTCCTTGTTTGCCAGCTCAATCCCAGCTCCAACTGAGCATGAGGCTGGGCAGGGGTAGAGGTGCAGTTATACCACCTACTTCTTTGTACTACCCAAGCTTCCCCCCAGGGCCCCTGCGCCATCCCAGTGAGGGATTTCCAAGGGGTCTTCTGACATGTGCAGCTACTGACCATCCAGTGCTCTGAAGCGCCGGGGCAGGAGGACTGGCAGGGAGCAGGCCGTTCCCAGTGACAGCCATCCAGGTAACTCTGAAGCGTCCAAAGGAGCAGTTTCAGCCTGAAAAATTGCCCTTTCCTCTTGCATAGCGGGCCTGGAGGCTCAGTAATAGATGGAATCAGGAGCAGGGCATTCTGGGAATGGGGCAGTGATGTCATGAGAGGCAATGAGTCCTAGCAGCCGAGAAACCAGGCAGGAGGAACCGGGTCAGAAGCCAGTGTTAACACTGGAAGAGTACTTCTGACTCAGTCACTACCATCCACTCAGTGCTGACTCACAGCGCCCCCCATGGGACAGCGTAGCACTGCTCCTGTGGGTTTCCAAGACTATACGTCTATACAGGAGTAGAAAGCCAAGTCTTCCTCCCACAGAGCAGCTGGCTTTTGAACTGCCAACCTCACAGCCAGCAAGCAGCTCAACGTGGGACCGATTACACCATGAAGGCTTGGTTATGTAAACCTGTCCAAACTAGATCTAAACCAGAAGCCAAAGCCACTGCCTTGGGGCCAATTCTGACCAATAGGGACCCTGCAGCACAGACTAGCACATAAGGTTCCCAAGACTGTAAATCTTTAGGAGAAGAAGCGGCCTCATCTTGCACCTGAGGAACGGGAGGGAGCCTTATGGTTCGCAGCCCAGCATGCCACAACGGAAGCACAACCCCAGCCAAGCAGAGTCATAGGGACATGCCTGTGGGCATCACGGTTCCCATCTGCTGCTTCTTGAGAGCCATTGCTGGTTTCATGTGATGCAGCACCTTGGTGCTGGGAATCAGGGAATAGGATGTCCAGAAGACGGTCAGGCTTATCATCCATCCACAGTGTGAGCCTCGTGGGTCTTCTGTCTGGAGGAAACCTGTCCACGGGTGCTGTGTGGGCTCTGCCCCATCCATTCCTAGCAGAGGCTCAGGAGGGCTGGACCCATGCCCCTGAAAACATGCCTTCAGCTCCGTGTCCCTGATCTGTGCCAAGGATCTTGGTTGGAAGGAGGAATACCCTTTGGCATGTTAATGACACCACACCATTAATCCTGGATGCTAAACCCCAGCACTTCTGAGTCAGAAGAAGAGAAAGCAGACAAAGACTTACACAGAAAGGGTCCCCATTGGACACAAGAAATTAGGGAGTGGCTACGATCCACCTGTGTGGAGGCCCTGGTTTCATCTTTTGGACTCCAGAGGGGGACATCTAGATACATTCCTTTCTTTGAAATTCCACTTGGGAGGTTTGTGTTTAAACCACACGGTGCACCCTTGATCTGTTCTCACACCTGCCTCTTGGTCCCTCGTGTGCACAGTGAACTGTTCTGGAATTCTCATTCTTCTCAAAGCTATCCATACGTTGTTATGATCCACACGGTTGGATGCCTTTGCATAGCCAATAAAGCACAAGGAAATATCTTCAAGATATGGCTGACATCAATAATGATAGCACTTATACCAGGTACTCCTCTGAATACTTGGATACACATGGTTTAAATTCAGGGAAAGGGACTTCCTTTAGTTTTTGTCAGCTTCAAACTAAACTATTGTGAGTAATTGATGGTCTATTCCACAGTCGACCTCTGTGGAGGTCTTATTTTGGCTGATGACAGTGAGCTTCTTCAAACAAGTTCAAAATACAACCTTGGATATATCTCCCCTGAACTTAGAGAACACGTTCAAGAACAAATGTGATGTGTTGAACACTAATGGCCAAACACCACACACATTGTGGGATGAAATCAAGGACATCACGTAGGAAGCCAGCAAAAAAAGAAGGGATGTAGAGATAAGTGTATGGATATCTGTATAGAGACATATAGATCAAGAGCATGCATACCTATATGTATATAGTTCTATCTGGCTATATTAGATACACAATCAATGTCTGTGGAAGCAGCAGTCCAGAAATCAACTGATGTATTTCACTGGCAAACATACCTCCAAAGACCTACTTAAAGGATTAAAGTTTACCTCGCCCGAATCTTAGTATTTTCAGGCACTTCGTATTTTCAGTATTATGAATCTTAGTATTTTCAGGCACTTCGTATGC
>NW_022103920.1:999846-1001958 GCF_000313985.2 Echinops telfairi | reverse complement strand
CACAAGAAATTAGGGAGTGGCTACGATCCACCTGTGTGGAGGCCCTGGTTTCATCTTTTGGACTCCAGAGGGGGACATCTAGATACATTCCTTTCTTTGAAATTCCACTTGGGAGGTTTGTGTTTAAACCACACGGTGCACCCTTGATCTGTTCTCACACCTGCCTCTTGGTCCCTCGTGTGCACAGTGAACTGTTCTGGAATTCTCATTCTTCTCAAAGCTATCCATACGTTGTTATGATCCACACGGTTGGATGCCTTTGCATAGCCAATAAAGCACAAGGAAATATCTTCAAGATATGGCTGACATCAATAATGATAGCACTTATACCAGGTACTCCTCTGAATACTTGGATACACATGGTTTAAATTCAGGGAAAGGGACTTCCTTTAGTTTTTGTCAGCTTCAAACTAAACTATTGTGAGTAATTGATGGTCTATTCCACAGTCGACCTCTGTGGAGGTCTTATTTTGGCTGATGACAGTGAGCTTCTTCAAACAAGTTCAAAATACAACCTTGGATATATCTCCCCTGAACTTAGAGAACACGTTCAAGAACAAATGTGATGTGTTGAACACTAATGGCCAAACACCACACACATTGTGGGATGAAATCAAGGACATCACGTAGGAAGCCAGCAAAAAAAGAAGGGATGTAGAGATAAGTGTATGGATATCTGTATAGAGACATATAGATCAAGAGCATGCATACCTATATGTATATAGTTCTATCTGGCTATATTAGATACACAATCAATGTCTGTGGAAGCAGCAGTCCAGAAATCAACTGATGTATTTCACTGGCAAACATACCTCCAAAGACCTACTTAAAGGATTAAAGTTTACCTCGCCCGAATCTTAGTATTTTCAGGCACTTCGTATTTTCAGTATTATGAATCTTAGTATTTTCAGGCACTTCGTATGCCTATGAAAGTTGGACAAGACATAAAGAAGGCTGAAGAAGAATTATGTGGCTGAGAGAGAATATTGACTCGCCCACAGACTGCCAGGAAATGAACAACTCTATATTGGAAGAAGTACCCCTAGAATGCTCCTTGGATGGAGAATGGAGAACTGCATCCTAAGTACACTGGACAAGTCCTCGGGAGAGGCCTGTCCCTCAAGAAGGATGTCCTGTTTGGGAAAGCAGAGGGCCGTGAAAAAGAGGAAGCCCCTCAGCAATGGACTGAAGCGTTACAAGAGTTGCAGGCAGGGTGACACAGTTTCTTCCCCTCGGGGAGACCTCTGAGTTTATTCTCAATGGATGGGCAAGGCCCACCTACATGAGGGAGGGCGACCTACTCTTTAGAGTCAACCATTTGTCAAGATGTGAGCCGCATCTGCAAATGCCTTCCCAGCGACCCCCAGAACAGTGTGTGAGCAGAGAGGTGGGCTTCGCAGACACCACGGAACACATAAACCTCACAGCTCCACTTCTCATCACATTTACAGGGAACTTCTGGTCCCCTAATGGTCTGAAGGACCCTGCCTGTGTAATCTGCCCCGCCTCTCTCTTCTTCACCCCTGTGACCCAGCACACCCATGAGACCGCATTCGGTCCCACGTGCCCCTCTCCCACACCTCAGGGCTCCTCATGCAAAGACCTGTGGAAATGACACCTGCTCAGAAAAGCCTTCGCTGAGAAGTCATCAGAGGGTTTAAGGTTGAATGATTATCCTGAGGCAATGCTGTCAGAGGTTCATCCACCTGCCCCAGCTCCAGAAAGGCTGCATTGAATGAGAATTGGAAATTCTGCCAAGCATCCCTCTACCCCCACCCGCTCCTTGTTCAGGATTCTTCAATGAAATATTTTATCAAATACTTCAGCGCTGATCATTGGGCATCATCTAGTTCTCTGCGAAGGAGACACGTTCATGGAGGCAATGAGTCACAGATTCCTAGCCCTAATCCTACTCCTGACTTTTCTTGTTCTTCTGTGATTTAGGTGAAAGGTTGTGCCTTGAGTGGCCGCTCGTTAGCTTTGAAGACCCAGGCACTAAGCAACAAACAAGGAGGTAGAACAGAAGCACTGGACAAAGTATTATTCCAATTGACTAGGATGTACCATGAAAGCTTGGCCCTGAACCTCCAAACCAAGGAATCAAATCCCATA
>NW_022103920.1:998433-999746 GCF_000313985.2 Echinops telfairi | reverse complement strand
TTTGGCCACAACAGGAAGCTGGACAGGCCTAAAACAAGGCTTGGGGGTAGCCCCCTGCAGATAATCCACAAGGGAGTCTACAACATAAAAGCACAGAGAGAAAACAACCGTCGTGCGCTTCTGAGGCCAGCACAGCTGGGCAATGACACGGAGATGTGCAGAAGGAGCTTCGTGGACAACTGAGCAAGGACGATACCTCTGGGTAAGTCCTGTGCACTGTCCTCCACAGCACCGCTCACGACGGCCTTGACAATGAGCCTTGTCCAGCTGTCAGAGGCTGCCTGCAGGCCTTTGAGACCACTCCTTTCCAGTCCCGTTGGTTCTTGCTCTTCCCACAAAGGAACTGGTGGGTCTTAGACAATGAGGCCAAAGGCGTGGGATGCTTCCTGTTGGGCAACACATAATAACTGCGTGGTTTGAGTTCAGTCAAAGGTTGTTTATGAGTGACCACCCTCTACACCAGTGGTCACTCACAAACTCTTCAGCAAACTGTAGAGACTCTGAGATCCAAACCATAGCACTGAAAGTACGTGGATGGCGAAGACTATAGAGCTGTTTGCAGTAACTGGGTGGACTGGGCAGCTGGGCAGAGCTCCACACTTCTACTTGAAGGCTTGTTGGCTGCGTCTCAGCCCCACTGCTCTGGCTCTCATCCCCCCACTATCCACTGTTACCTGCCCTTGTGGTTCAAATCCCATCCGCTTGTGGACAGTGCTAGTTGCGGGAGTGCAGTCTGCGCCTCACGCGGCTCCATCACCCCTTGCAGGACATTGTCTGATGAGACATCTAACTCAGTGAGGACCGTGTGCCTCTAGTCTCCCACGGGCCACTTTCTCCGTGTGCTTCTGTGGTGTACGAACACCTGTAGAGTCACAGTTGACATCTCAGCTTCTCTGGAGTTTGTGACTGGCCACCAGTGGAGAGGGCACTGAACGCTGGACAACCTCTGATGGAACATATGCCCGGTGCCAAACTGTACATGCGTTACCTGTTGCCTAGTAGCAAGCTTTCTGTGCCAGCTCTCCTCAAAGTCTGTGGCACAAGATGGACCTATGTGGAATCTTCACAGATGTTTTGTCAAAGTAAGTTTGGCAAACCTTGATGAAAATAATACTGAGCAGGGTTTCTTGTGTCCGGACTTCTCAGTGCACTGGACAGAGTCGTGTGTGCTCAGAGTAATGTCCTGAGAGGACCATAACGAAGAACAATCTCTAGTTTTGCTGTTCAGGGAGCATTTAGCAGGATGAGTTTTCAGAGAAAACCCCCTTGGTGAATGTCTTCAGTGAAACACACGGAGATGGAGAGATAAGTAA
>NW_022103920.1:995550-996830 GCF_000313985.2 Echinops telfairi | reverse complement strand
CTGTGTGTGTCTCAGTGTCCTTAGCCTAAATCCCAAACCCAGTGCCACTGGGCTGCCCTGTAAGACAAAGGAGGATGGCTCCGTGTGAGCTACACGTTGGGCTGCTGACCGCAAGGGCACCAGTTCAAGACCACCAGCCACTCCATGGGAGAGAGATGAGGCTTTCTACTCCTGTAAAGAGTTACTGTCTCAGACACCCACAGGGACAGTTCCATCCTGTCTCACAGGGCCACTGTGAGTCTGAATCCACTCATGGCTGTGAGTTTGGTTTCGTTTGGGGCAACTCTTTACAGAAGCAGACTAATTCTGCCCAGACAAGAAGCAGTGTGAGGGCGCTGGGGTTTGAGAATGGCTGTGCCCTGAGTCGGGCTATAGGCCAGCCCTCAAGGAGGCCAGTTATGATGGACTCTCAGGGGGGTTAGGTGAGGTGATTTCCAGGCAGCGGGAACAGCCAGGGCAAAGGCTCTGGGAGCTTCTTGTCGGGGGGCCATCCCAGGCGGGGTGGGGAGCCCAGGGGTGGGAGTGGACTTCCTCCCTCAGTCTTGTCTTCTCACTTGCAACGTTTTCTTTCTCTTTTCTGTTAGGAAAAGGTATGTTCTCCCAAATGCCGAGTGTTTGGTATGAAAAAGCAACAGCAACCAAAAGAAAAAGAACAATTACCTCAAAATAAGCAGAGATGAGCATTCTCTGGTTCTCTTAAGAAGCAGCCCAGGTTGCCCTGGGATGTTGGCATTGGGTGGTTTTCTGACTCAGTATGAGAAGCCATTGATGACTTAGAAAGTCAGGTGTTTGGGTTTTCTCAGCCATAGCCGGGTCTCGCATGAAGAAACTGGTGGTGACCAGGAGGACTGGGGACCGACATTTGACTTATAAGCACGGTATCTCCTGACACAAAGCGGTCAGTGGGGCGGGGGAGAGGGCAGCGTGTTTCACGTAGAAGATTCCATTCAAATCCCAACAGTAAAACCAATAAGACCGGCGGTTGGATCCGGGTGGAAGGGAACGGTGATTGCACAAAAACCATTGGACTCTTGGTTGCCCGTGGCTACTCTTCCTGCAAAGGGCATCGTGTGAGCACTCTTACCCTGCTACTTGGACTCCCCCAGGGGCGTCGTAGCCACCGTCCTCTACTCAGCTGTGTTGCGACTGGCGCAGGGGCAGGCAGCGCCCCTGCCATTGTGCACATGGTGGCCGCAGGTCTCGGGATCACTCAACAGCAGCCAGCAACAACAGCAGGTGGATCCCCAACACTGGACGGAGGCGGTCTCCATCTGCTCATG
>NW_022103920.1:991163-995450 GCF_000313985.2 Echinops telfairi | reverse complement strand
GTAGCTGCACCCACGCCAGCACCCACTCCTGCCACCCTGTGCAGAGCAGAGGAGGCAGCCGGGAGCTGGGTCACCTCCATGACCACTGATGCATTTGGGCTCCTTGCTGTGGCTACTAGGACAGTCCACCTCCTGGGGACCGGTGGGGTGGGGGGGTCTCCCTCATGTACACGGAGGGACTGTCCTCCTCTGGAAACTGGTCTTTCCTGACGACACGGTCCATCACAAGCTAGACAAAGTCTCTCTAAGCTCATGTCCACGTCCACAGAGCAACCTGGGGTGTTTCTTCTGACATCCCGTGGAATAGTCACCGTTCTTCCCCAATGCAACAGTTGGGGCATGAATATTCTTTGTCTGTCTTCCTGTTCCATTATCCACTCCGTGCAGATCCCAGCAGAGCACTGCTCTATGAACCGTTGTGGGTGGGAGCTGTGGAGTCGGTTCCGGCCCGTGTGCCACAGAACCTAGCACTGCCTTGTCCTCCCAATTACAGTCATTCCCACGCATGGACCCCACTAAATCAGTCCATCTCACAGAGGGCCTTCCCCCTTGTCCCTGGCCCTCGACTCTACCATCTCCAGGGACCCACCGTGTAAACCAGCAGGTGTGAGCTCGGTATATATAAAACATGTTGGAGGAGTATACGTTCAGGAGTTGATAGCATCGATCCAGGGCATAAGCGTGGAAGACCAGGATAAAATGCCACTGGAGTCGCCTGGGCCCCACAGAGCAAGAAGGGATGGACCTCAGGGGGGGGGTGTCTGGGCCTGTAGAGGAGGAGGAGCCTGCAGAGGGGCAGCTCTGGTGTGCTGGGGGCCCATGGAGTAGACTATTGCTCAGTGCAGTTTCAATTTGATCATCGTAAAGCTGCCTCACTGAAAATGACCCTTATCAAGTCAGAACCAACTCTGACCGGGGCCTTCACCCTGCTGAGTCTGGATAGGGGGGTCGGGGTGGAGAGTCCCCAGAATTTCCGGTAGCATCTCCGAGGCTTTGGGCAGGGGCAGAGTAGGGGGAGTAATCTGTCTCCGAACCCTGGCCTGCCTGCATGCCGTAGGGAGGCAGGTGGGTGAAGCAGGTGGTAGGTGGATGTTCGACATACCGTCATTAGCAGTTTCTCGGTGTGTGGGGCGTCCAAGAGGGCGGACTTCGGGCAGAGGTGGAGGCCTCCTCCCCTGGTGGGAGGAGGAAAGCGGTGGGGGCTGAGCATGGTTTACATGGTTTGCTCGCTCGGGAAAAGGCACCGTTCCCGCCCAAGCTCACCCCTGGACATCAGCCTGTAAAATGGCCAGCGAGGGAAATCACTCTGCACTGGTGAGATTAAAATATTTCTATTCTGCACATGCCCACTCCAATTACAGCAGTTAAGAAGTCGGAAGCCGTCTTCCCAGCAAGCACTTGGCCATTCTGCTGATATGGAAGGAATCGAGGCCAGCGCCGGTTCCTATTCCTTTACCCCTCTCCTTACAAGGATCTCGTAATTCCTCAGCCATGGAAAGGTTTGGGCCACACAGCAGGCAGTGCCGCGGTCGGAGGGACCATGCACAGAGCTCCCGTAGCTCTGTTGGGCCCTTTTGCAGGGTTCTCTTCCTTTATTTGGCATGCACAGTTTCTTTGGGCCTTCCTCCAAAGGGATCTAAGCTAATTACTCTTTCTAATGTGACTTTGCTCTTGAGTCCCTCCTCCCCCCTCCCCAAAAACCTTCCAAGGAAAAGGTGCTGACATCTCCTCCCAGCCTTCTCCGTTACCAGAAATGGTCGGTGTGGAGCATGGGTGTCACACTGGAAAATCCCACCACAGAACACGTTGACCGAGGCGTAAAACCCGCATTAGTCACGTTTCCTCAGCCCGTGATTCAACGCTCCCTGCATGATTTTCATCATGTATGAAATGATTTGGGTGTCTTTCCGGTTGGTTGCTTGGTTGGTTTCTGCCCAGGGCTGAACCTGTGGCTGCATTCCTTTCCATCAAATGTCGCCCCACTCTTTCTGCACTTTTCATTTTCTTGCAAAAGAACGAAATCAGCTTACTGCCTGCCATCGCTGTGAGGAAAACGGTTTGAGAGTCGAGGCGTGGGATTCGATGGAGGATTCCTGGGGCCCCATAAAGCCGAGAGGTGGTGGGTGTGTTAGTCTGGGTTGACTGGAGAAACAAATCTAGGGAGATGCTCATGTGTGTATAAGAAGAGCTTTATATGTAAGAGCAGTTGAATATGGAGGAAACATCCCAGTCCAGCCAAGATCAAGTCCATAAGTCTGATATTAGCCCCCATGTCCAACTCCAGTCTATAAATTCCTCTTCAGACTCACCCAACACATGCAATGACACGGAATTCAAGAAGATCACAGGTCAGTGGGTGGAAAGTCTCGTGGATCCAGTGGTGGTGGGTCTCAGCACTGGCGTGGGTCTCCACGTGGCTTCTCCAGCTCCAGTGCTCTGGCTCCATCAGCAGAGCTGCATATGGCTTGTCAACAGGAATGTCTTGCAGGGAGAGCCTGTGTGTCCCGCCTCCAGCGAGCTATTTATCTCGGTAGGGCCTCCAAATTAGGTCATCAAGTTGCGACCTGATTGATTGACAGGCTAGAGTCTACCCCTTGGCAAGTTGACAGGAGATAAGGTAACTGCCACAGCACACAAATCCATCGTTTACGTACAAGTCCGATCACTTTTGTTGGGCAGCTTTTCGTGGTGCTGGGGTGCTCTCACCGTGGCCACAGGCACACGTGGTCCTCAACTGTCCAACCGGAGCTGTTCTGAAAGAGGGCTGCCCATGTGGCATCTGGTTTGTACACTACCACATGTGGGCAGGCCTTCCTGCCAACTAATCAAGGGAGAAGCAGACCATTCCTGCGACCGGCTGCTCCTCCCACCAGCCATCCAGACAAGAAGATGGTCAGCAGCATACGGGGCCTTCTGCTGAGGAAATAGAAGCTGACCACCAGAGCTGCAAATGGAAAGGAATCAGGAACCCTGGAATGAGGGTCCCACTTCCACATCGGAAGCGGGGGTTCATGTGAGGAGATGGGTGTCTCAGGAGAGCAGGCAGACAGCCCCTAACACACACATACATGCGCGCGCACACGCACACACACGCACACACACACATACACACACTCACACTCACACACACGTGGATCTCGTTTGGACTGGACTCAAGCAGATCAGCCGGGAGGTGACCACTGGAGGGAGCCCCCACTCTGTGCTGCACAGACAGGATGTGACCGTGTGGGCGAGATAGTGGGCACGCTGGTGGCACAACAGTTGAGCGCTCAGCTGCAGTTGGGACCCCAGTCACTCAGGAGCAGGAAGACCTCTGTGTGTCTGTTTCTGGAAGGGTCTCAGCCCCGGGGACCCTGGGGACAGGTCTGTCCGTGAGTTGGAGCCGACTCTGACACCACATGCACCAATAGGTTGCGATAAGGTCGCCGTTGGGCTGCGGGGTAAGTGCGTGGTTTCAGAGATGGGCACGGGGCCTGTTGGGGGGAGGTTGTGCACTTTGGGGATTAGAGGAAAACCATGAGGGAGGCAAATGTGACCGACTCCTGGCAATCACTGTGTCTGGGTGATGGCATTTGAGGGAGCATTATCCGAGCTCTCCTGATTTTGGTAGTACACGATACTTCGTTTAAACAAGGAATCCTTTATGCCCACTAACGACGGTCAACACCCACGGATGCATCTTCTTCGGGAGAAATGGCCCGGCTGTGCGCAGCGGCAAGGCTGGCCCAGTAAGAGTGCTATGCTTGGAAACTGCCTGGTGTCGGCCATGTTGATCCGACTGCCCCTCAGCTCAGTGCCTCAGGGCCTGTGGTCATTGATAAGGCTCCTTCTTGCTGGAAATTTCCCTGAGTGGGCTATCTGCTATCAGGAGCCCCGTCATTCAGCTGAGGTACTTACTATGCACGATTCCCCTCTCCCGAGACCTGGAGACGCTGACTGCAGACTTGGGCGGGGGCTGAGCGACCACTGACCCTGTCTGCCTGGCCCTCAGAGGCAAGTAAGGTGGCCAGCTTTCCCAGGAAGCTTGGTCAATGTGCTGATGGCGCCGGCCTGCGGGTGACTGTCCTGTGTCCGGGGCATCAGGAAGATGAGGCCGGGGTGGGGTGGCATGGGAGCCGATGTGGTGATGTCAGAAGAGGGGCTGCTCCCGTCCCCCTTAAAACTCAGTGCTCCTGTTGTCACTGCCTCCACCCACCACCACAACAACAACAAAAAAGAGCTCATTCTGAGCCCATGTGTGCTTTGCCCTGCGGTTAATTACAATCCTTTGCTTTATTAAGTTTTGTT
>NW_022103920.1:987686-989346 GCF_000313985.2 Echinops telfairi | reverse complement strand
AGTGTACATGCTCTGGTCTAGCTGGATTTTTAAGGTAGAATTGGGGTCATGATAGTGTAGGTAGTGGGGGAGGAAACAATAAGAACAGAGAAAAGCTGTATGTTTCATCAGTGCTATACTACACCCTGACTGGCTTGTCTCTTCCTTGTGACCCTTCTGTAAGGGGATGCCCAATTGTCTACATGGGCTTTGGGTCTCCACTCTGCCCTCCCCATCATTCACATTGATATGATATTTTATTCTGGGTCTTTGATGCCTGATACCTGATCTCATCGGCACCTCATGATCACACAGGCTGGTGTGCTTCTTCTACGTGGGCTTTGTTGCTTCTCAGCTAGATGGCTGCTTGTTTATCTTCAAGCCTTTAAGACCTCAGATGCTATATCTTTTGGTAGCCGGGCACCATCGGCTTTCTTCACCATATTTGCTTATGCACCCATTTTGTCTTTAGGGATTGTGTCAGGGAAGGTGAGCATCACAGAATGCCAGGTTATTAGAACAAAGTGTTCTTACATTGGGGGAGTACTTGAGTGGGGGCCCCATTTCCATCTTCTGCCTTAATATTTAGCATATAAATATATGTACATAGATCTAGTTCCCTATCATATATAAATAGATTTACATGTGTACACGTCGTAGTTAGACCTCTATAAATGGCCTTTGCCTCCTAGTTCTTTCCTCTATTTCCTTTTACTCTCTTCTCGTCCCACTATCGTGTCCAGCCTTCATTTGGGTTTCAGTCATTTCTCTCGGTTACATTACCCTTGATCAAGCTCCACCAGGCCCTTTCTTCGTTTTGTCTAAAAAGAAATTTTTCTCCCCATGATTGTAGATACTTCTCTGTTTCCTTGCAGAAGCTCAACAATTAAAATCAATTCAAACTAAATTTGTTTGTATATGGTGTGAGGTAGAGGTAAAAATTCATTTATCTTCTGTAAGATTATCCAATTCCTCCAGAAACAACTGTGGAAAATCCTGAAATATCTTCTTCTCCCCCATGGAATTCCTCTGTTGAAAATCAAGTGACCTTTACAAATTCTTATAAACTAAAAACTCACTGCCATTGAGCCCATTTTTACTCACAGCCACCCTGCACAGAGTCTCGGACGCTGTGAATCTCTAAGGAATCAGACAGCCTTGTCTTTCTCTCTCTGAGCAACTTGTGAGTTTGAACCACTGACCTTCCTGTTATCCACCCAACACCTAACCCACAGAACCACCCAGGCTCCTTTGGGTGACCACAAAGTGGTCATTTCTTTTTCTTTTTTTTATTTAATCATTTTATTAGGGGCTCATACAACTCCTATCACAATCCATACATACATCAATTGTGTAAGGCACATTTGTACATTCATTGCCCTCATAATTCTCAAAACATTTGCTCTCTACTTAAGCCCCGGGCATCAGCTCCTCATTTTCCCCTCCCTCCCTGCTCCCACTTCCTTCCTGAACCCTAGATAATTTATAAATTATTGTTTTGTCATATCTCGCACTGTCCGGTGTCTCCTCACCCATTTCTCTGTTGTCCGTCCCCCACGGAGGAGGTTATATGTAGACCCTTGTAATCGGTTCCCCCTTTCCACCCCACCCTCCCAGTATGGTCACTCTCACCACTGGTCCTGAAGGGATCATCTGCCCTGGATTCCCTGTGTTTCCAGTT
>NW_022103920.1:982358-986545 GCF_000313985.2 Echinops telfairi | reverse complement strand
TTTCTCCTCCAGATTGTTCATCCAGCCTATCTTATTTAGACAGGCCTGCGGAGATAATAACATGCACAAAAACAAGACAGAGCAAAACCAAGCAACAAAATAAAACAAAACAACAACAACAAGCCAATGACAAAAAAAACACACACAGCAACAAGAAAGAAAAGCTTGTAGTTAGTTCAAGGACTGTTTGTTGACTTTAGAAGTGTTTCCAGTCGAGTCTGTTGGGGCGCCAAGCCCTGGCCCCACAGTCTATTTTTGGTATTCCCTGGGGACTTCGTTGCACTGCTCCCCTTGCCGTTCTGTTCCACGCCCTTAGTGTTTTGCCTCGGTGTGGTGGGATCAGATTGGGCAAATTCCCTCACTGCGTCTCCGTTGTTGTCCCCTGTAGGGCTATGGGTCAGTGAGGGATGTCGTGTCTCATAGTGGGGCCGGCCATATGGTTCTCTCTGTGGACTGGCTGCTCTGGGGGGTGATATCGTCCTCAAGCCTTGGTGGGCCAGGATGTGCTCCACTCTCTCTTCCTCCCCCTTCATTTGCTCCCATGTGCTCTGATCAGACATGTCCCTCTCCCTGAGCTGCAGCTTCAGAGCTGTCCTCTGAAATAAATTCTTCTGGGGGGAGGGGCAGCTATCTACATCATCGGGATTGGGGCTGGCCACTGAAAGGGTGGTCATTTCTTGACCAGCTAACCTGCCACACTGGCCTACTTCTCCCACCGTGGGCAATTCCACACTCCCCTAGCGAATGCTACTTTGTGGGATAGCCTGGATGCACTCTGGGGACAGCAGAAGCCAGGATTATGTGCGTGAGAAGAGAAGAGCTTCATCATTTCCAAGGCTCCCACCAAGGGCTGGTGGGTCCCCCCCCCCCAACACCGCTCAGTCAGCAGGCAAGCACGTGACCGCAGGGCCAACAGGACTCCCACTGCGGGGGAGTGGTCCTCACAACAGTGTTGAGGGCAGGACCCCGCAGGTGCAGACTGAGTGCAGAACATCGTGCCGTGTGTCTGCAACAAGGGGGAGGTCATGCTGGTGGCTTTTCCACATGTGGTCAAGAGCCTGCAGGTTCTCACAAAGGTGACGGCAGGGACAGCAGTCACTACCTCAGCTGGCAGTGGTGGAGCTGCGCAGGCGTGGGACGATGATGGGACCAGGGGGAAGAATTGCCGCTGTGTGCCTGCCCCGCCATTTTAGACTGTGGACTTGCATCGAAGACGTAAAAGTTGACCAATTTAAAGAGAGTAGCTGGTGTGGGAAGGGCAGCCCCTTCCCGGCCCCCACCACAGTTGGAGGGGCCACCAGGTTGAGACAGCTCTTTTTCCTGCCCTGTGTGTCCGGTGCACGTTAACAAGTCCTTGTAAGGCAGCTGCTTTCTCTCAAGGTGCCCTAGCTGTGAATGCCCAGGAGGGAAATCAAGAGTTTGTGACATACAAAATCCCATTGGGGGTGGGAGAGGCAGCTGCACAAGTTTCCTAACCTCTCTAACCTGGTCTCTCGCTTGGCTTTCGCGGTCTTGTGTGTTCATCACAGGGTGTGTGTTAGTCTGGGTGGACTAGAGAAACCAATTCATAGACACTCATTTGTGTTTGAGAAAGAGCTTTATATGAAAGAGCAGCTGGATATTGAGAAAACATCCCAGCCCAGTCCAATCAAGTCCATAAATCTGATATTGGTCCATATGTCTGATACCAGTCTATACGTTCCTCTTCAGACTCATGAAACACATGCAATGATGCCGAATGCAGGAAGATCACAGGCCAGTGGGTGGAAAGTCTTGTGGTTCCAGTGGCAGTGGAAGCATCTTAGTGCTGAAGTGGGTCTCCATGTGGCTCCTCCAGCTGCAGGGCTCTGGCTCCATCAGCGTAGCTCCGTGTGACTTGTCAGTGGGATTGTCTCCCAGGGAGAGTGGGTGTCCTGGCTCCAGGGAGGAAGTCAGGAGTTCCCAGAATCCTCAGGAGAAGGCCACGCCCACAACAAGGCACCGTTGGCTATGACCTGATTGACAGGCTAGACGCCACCCCTTTGCTGGAGTTGGCCGGAGATTGCATAACTGCCACAGGGTGCCTTGGATGAAGCACTGGGCTGCTGACCACAAGGTGGGCAGTTCAAACGCACCAGCCATTCTTCAGGAAGATGATCGTGTGCTCCCATCCCAGTAAGGAGCCCTGGGAGCAGTTCCACTTGCCTCCTGGGGTCACCGTGAGGAGGGATCAGCTCAATCCCAGCGAGCATGGCATTCCTGGTGTAAGTTACAAGCCCACCGTGTAGTTCCAAGCCCTTACACAGAGACAGCGGCTTCCTGTCCCCTCCCCACCCCACCGCCCCCTGGACTCTCCGTGAATAGTCCTGCTGTGGTCCAAGACCCATTTCAGGCCTTGTAGCTTTCTTCTGTAGGCACGTTGGTAAGACACCTGGTTGTCATCAGCTAGCAGCCTGCTGCTAAAAGCCCCCAGCAAAAGCCAAAGCTGCCGGCAGCCCATCCCCCCAAGTGTGCTGATGCGAGGGCAGACAGGCTCCCCTCTCTCTAGGACCTGGTCCTCACATGAGGCTCCACGCTGCCTATGCCTCCACCATCTCCCCTCATCAGCTCTGAACCCCACACCCCAGAAAAGCTGGGCACCCCTAGTTTCAGCCTAGGAAGGTGGGTAGCCCTGAGTCTTGCCCCTACATCATAAATACGGTTTTCTCCCAGAGCAGGGAGAGTGAGAGAGACAGGCCCACATTCCTTTCAGGAACTGAATGCATAAGAGGGAGCCTGCAAAATCAATACCAATTATTTGTGAGCAAGGGCTGAAAAATCACAGACTCTAGGGAGCATGCGGTCGCCCAGGGCAACGAGGCCAGGTGGAGGGAGGCCCTCAGAGAGGACAGCAGGTGCCTGCCCACCTTGGGATCTCGTGATGCCACCCGGGAGTCCAGCAGTGTGGCCCCAAAGAGCAACGGCGACAGCAGAAGCATCTTCCTGGGGACAGGCCCATGGAGTTTGACACCTCTGGGACGGACGGGGCCTTCTCTGCTCACAGTCACCCATGCTGTCCCTGGAGCCCGCGGCCAGTGCAGGGCGGGGTCTCCGGGCTCTGTTAGCAGAGATGGTGACCCCTTTGGAGGTGTGCGAGTGTGAGTGTGGGCAGTCGGTGTATATGTATATGTGAGTATAAGTGTGTGTGTGTGTGTGTGTGTGTGCATTCTGTGGGAGAAGTCAGTCTCCTTTCCGTTTCACCCACTTACTTTGGCCAGGAAGTTGAGGGAGGCCTGCCTCCCACAGGCCCTGATCCTGGCAAGGAGGCTCTTGATGGGCACACCCAGTGCGCTAGGGTGGCAGCTAATGGAGTACGGACCCAACCGCTCACTGAGCCCACCCTCTAACCGCATTCAGAGGTGGTGTGTCTCATATTATAATTGTATCGAACACTGCACTTCACGACCTAAATGAACAGCGTGGGGGAAACTCCAAGAAGGTTTATAACTAGCCATGAGCAGAAAGGCTTACCGAGTGTGGAGCTGTGTGTTGAAGAGAGGCTGGGATTCTTGGCACTCGGAAGAACGCCCTGACGTGTGCGATAACCAGCAGAAGTTCACAGCACGCATCAGAGAGGGAGACGATCATCAGTCACCAAAGGATTGGAATCCGTATGATCCAAAGTCCAAGGAGGGGATCAATATCAGAGCCTAAACTGTGAGAATGCGGCGTGCAGAAGGCGACGGGTGACAGTGGGAGCCCAAGATTCACCTGGGGAACTTCCTAGGAAATAACCCTCTGGAGAACTCCCCACCCCCAGCCCTTCCCTAAAAGTGAGGGGTGGGAGGAAAGGGGTCACTAAACAGAGTGCTTGGGACAGAGGGGTACAGAAGATCAAAGGCATAAATCTGACCTGAACTGTTAAAACTGTGTCAGTAGATTCCCCCGCCCCCTATGATATGGGGTGGACCTGATCTGGTTTCCAAAGTGTTCTGTATTTTTAGTTTGTATTGTTTTGTTTGTTCATATTAGAGTGTGCCCCAGACATCATCCATCGGAGGCCACCCTCTTGGAGCTGTGTTGTGTGCTTTTCCATGTTTGGGTAGATGAAACCCAGGATTGATGAGCCTATAGGGGCAGCAAGTAGAATAAGAGGTTGCGGGGGGACCGGGTACAGTGGTAGTGGTGGGGTAAAGGGAAATGATGTCAAAGAGTCCGTGTAGAAAAAG
>NW_022103920.1:962793-981437 GCF_000313985.2 Echinops telfairi | reverse complement strand
AAAAAAAGAATGTTTGGAAACAGATTGTGGTAGCAATGCTACATTCTACTTGGCACGATTGAAATATGGAATGATCATATATGTATTAAATCCCAACTAATAAAATAAAGTGAAAAGCGAGGGATGCAGGATTTTGCTGGATTAGAGGGTGCAGCAGAGGCGATCGACAAACCCAGAGACGTGGCACCTGTGACGAGGTGTTTCTAAGCCCACGTGAATGAGATGAGGGCCCAGAGGAGAGACGGTCATGTCCCAGCACGGGCTGTGGGCCGTGTGTCCCAGGAGAGCCTCCAAGCGTCACTGGAGGAGAGGACTTTGAGGGGAAAGTACCAGCAAGGCTAACCCTGTCCATGGAAACCCGGAGTGGCCGTTTAAGCCGAAGTTAGTGGTTTGGGCAAGAACTTTCATGGGAGATTCATAAAATGAGGAGGAGCTTGGGACAAGATCAACTAAAGCTAAGGAGCTGCAGGCATTCTCCCGGAAGCCAGGCAGTGGCACTCCGTGGAAGGGGCACGAGCTAGGATGCGATGGAATGAATTCCTTCATAAACAACATGGTGGCCGTGCTGTGTGTGGAGATGTAGGTGGCTGTGAAGCAAATGCCCCGACAAGGAGGAAGGCGTTAACCAGTCATCTGGTTGAGCTTTGCACCAGAGGAGTGAAAGGCTGCCCAACAAAGAGCACGTGACCTCATTCAACAAAGCGTGGTAGTAAAATCCTGTGGCATCTTCTACTATCAAGGCCCCCTCTGTGCCTTTCTGTAGGGGACAATCCCAGAGCTCTGGGTACTCCTTGACATTAGGTTGACTTAGAGATGCCCTTACGCCCCAATCAATTCTCAATTGTGGTCAAGAGTTTCCTCCTAATTTGGCATTTGATGTTGCCTGGAGAGTGCTCCAAATTTGATCCAATGAAGACAAATCAAACTCAAGTAGAGCCACTTCTATACACAGAGGTGTGGATTTTTTTAATATTTGTTTCAACATTTTATCAGAAGTATTGATAAGACTCAAACCCAACCCTTCAGCAAGCTTCAACACATAGAAAACTCTGGGGCAAATGACAACTGCTCAGAGTTCCTGCAGTAAATTCATATGTAGAAAATATGAGTGAGTGTGCAGTAACCACAAGGGAAACATGGACAGAGCTTCTCATCAGAGTGGAAAATACTGAACCCAGTGAGCTCTTGCGCCCGCCTGGTAAACGGTACCCAGGTATACGGAGCAAGGCCATTCAGTGGGATCTCGCTCTCTTAAAGCCAGAATAAACTTTAAGGACTGGGGTTCTTATCAGTAGTAACTATATACTTTGGGTGAGCAGTACCCTGGTGCGGTATATTTTCTCTACTCCCCCTCCCTGAACGGAGAATGGTGGGGGAAGAGCTTCCACATCAACACGGCTGGGTCTCAGCTCTGGGTCATCTGAAGCGCTCAGTAGCCACGTAGCCGTGGACAGCCTCTCCGCTGCTGGAAGGAAGCATGGCTGTGTAAGTGGAGGACAATCTATACGGAGTGCTTGGCATGGAGCTGGGCAGACACTTGGCATTCAGTAAGTCGAGAAATGTTGCCTTAAAATCACAGAAACCTTTGTGAAACACGCCTATCGCAATGTGAAGCTACTGTCCCCACACCGCTCCACCCAAGTCTCTGCCCTTCTCAAGGCGCCGTGGTCATCCCTCTGCCCTCCCCTGAGAGCTCCGGGCTCTTGGACTTACACCCGACAAAGGGCAGCTGTGACATCCTGCGGGGACTCAGATTGTCCCCTTTGCATTGTTCTTGGAGTTTGGGGAACAGACGTCTGAGGGGTCAGATTAGGCCCGTGGGGTGGGTGAGGTGCGGCTTCTCAAGGACATTCTTTTAGGATAGCCCGAGTGGTCCTTGAAGAAGGAACAGGGGCATTGCTGTGATGGGGGGACATTCTTAGCACAACTTTCCAGGTCTTTCTTGTCCCCTTCCCAAAAATATAAGCTCACTCCTATGGAGTCCATTCTGACAGGCTAGCGGTGACCTGCCCCTGTGGGCTTCTGAGCAGAAAGCCTCAGCTTTCTCCCTTACCCCCCAAAGCTCGGTCAAATCAGAGAAAAACAAGGAAGGTGAAAGAAAGGGGAGACCAGGGGAACATCATAGATGTCTCAGCCTGAGTGCTGTGTCCCCAAAGAGGCGCTGATGTTCCCACCCGGTGACCATGCCCTGCTTTCTTCGTTGTGTTAACGAGGCCGCGAGAGAAGGGCAAGTGCAAACGCATCACACAAAGGGCAGACAAATCACAAGGAGCCCCTAAGGCTACTGACAAGGACAGGCCTCCCCTAGAGCCCACAGCCTGACTCAGACTTCCAGCCTGCAGAAAAATGGACACCTCTTCTTGAGCGTCACCCCCTCGCGGCATTGCTTCCTGCAGCACCCCAAGAGGAGGTGTCCCCAAGCACAGAGCTTTGGGGGGAAAGCTCACGACTGCTCATTTCCAACCGAGTCACCACAGGGCTGGTGCTGGCCCAGTCAGTGCACTCGGGGAGGTCCAGTCTAGCATCCCTGGCTCTCAGCTGGGTGGACATGGGCCGTCCTTCCAGTTAATCTCTCAGAGCTTGGAGTTCCTGATGAGCAAAGTGAGGAAGGATGGTGGTTGTCCGTGAACACACGCGCGCACACACACACACACACACACACTCCGTTTCAGAGAGATGGCCTTCGCTGTCACCATCTCTCGTCATGGCAATCACTGACATACTTGAACAAAAGCATCAGGCCAGTCTGCACCCGGCAGCCAAAGGCTCTTGATCAAGTGGGTGCATGAGGTCACAGTCTTTACCCCCGAGGGCTGCCGTAACAGGGACACCTCAAGGTCCTACGTAGCTCCACAGAGCAGAAATTGACTGTCTCGCAGTGCGGGAGACTGCTGTGTGGTGGTTGTGGGTGCCAGGAGTCAGTCCCAGCCCACAGCGACCCTGCGCACCGCAGAGCAGAGCACTGCCCGGTCCGGGTGCTCCCATGTGTCAGTCTGTGGCTGCAGCCACTGTGTCGACCGCGTCCAGGAGGGCTCCCTCTTGTCAGTGCCCTCTGCTTTACTGAGCACGATGTCCCTCTGGACAACGTGTCCAAAGTGTGTAGGATGAATTCCTGCCATCCTTGCCCCTAAGGAGCACTCTGCCATGGTTCTTCCACACCAGATTTGTCTGTTTGGGAGACCAGAGGCCTACGTTCAGGGCATGGCTGGCTCCAGCGGAAGGCCTTCCCTTCTGTTCAGCTCCTGGGAGCTGCTAGGACATGTGTCTGGCTTTGTGGTCTGCCTTCCTCCTTCTGTGTGTCTGGGTCTGTGCTGCTGTTTTAATCATTCAGAATCGATGAGGGTTAGGGTCCGTAATCGGACTGCCAAACGAAAGAGGAGAGGCCGGAATCTGCAAAGGTGTGCAGTCTCCAGAAGGCTGTAGAGTGGCCCCCTCCTTTCTTCCAGGCAGGGCAAGTCGCAGTCAGTGGGCCGCACTGGCCTGACCTCCTTCGCACAGGAAAAGGAACCGTTTTCAAACAAGGTCAAGTGTGCAGGTACAGGGCTGGGACTTCAGTGCGCACTGGGGACCACATTGCAATCTTCGGCAGCTTGTATCCCCACTTGTAGCAATGTCACAACCCCAAAGCTAAACATGTTTAGGGACGGTCTCTCCTTTTGTTGCTGTTACACCCGGCTGTGCCCCACAGGAAGAGCACCCCATTCTGCACAATGCCCCCTTGGTGCTTCAGCTCACATCTACGCCCTGCAGGCCATGTTCTGTGAAGGGCTAGTTGTCATCGTCACCATCGGTGCTGTGAGTTGCCATCGAGTTTGCTTCAACTGATGACCTTCGGTGCCACTGAGTGCAAAGTGGCCGCCTCACCTACGCCCTCGCCGGCCCAGCGGAGCCCATTCCAAGGCTGCTGTCAGTCCAAGGTCACTGGCGATGGGCCCGTTTCACCACCGTGGTGTCCTTTTCAGTGATTGGTCTTCCTTGATGATGTGTTAGGAGATATTGATTGTGCGAGTTTTGCCGATCATCTAATGTCCCTCTGAGAGCTTCTCTGGGTCACAGTTTAAGCATAAAAGTGAGCCTAGACAATCCAAGGTCGGCAGTTCAAACCACCAGCCACTCCATAGGAGAAAGATGGGGTTTTCTACTCCCACAAAGACTTCCAGGCTTGGAAACCCACAAGGGAAGTTCGACTCTGTCCTCTTGGGCCGCTTTGCATCAGCAGCGACTCTGGCAGCAAGCTGGTGTTTTGCTGTGTTTTGGTATCTAAGGCAAAGGGCCACGTGTTTGGCAAAGTCCGTTTCTCCTGTGGACGGGGACTCTCTCCTGGGCTCCGAGTGTTGGAGATGCAGTGCCCCGCTAAGCACTGTGGGTGCTGCTTGCTTTGAGCTCCCAGGGTTTCTCTGATCTAGAGCCCTGTTAGACAGCAGCATGACCGGGGAGCCCGCGCCCCTGAAACACTGGGCTGAGATAGAGCTGGGGTGCCGGGGGCTGCACTCTCTCAGGTCTCTTGAGGACATGGGCACAGGGTAGAGCTGCTCTGGTGGCCCCTGCCTGCTGGCTGTGAGCCGGGGTCAGCTGGGGCAAGAGCAGAGGCAGTAGGCTGCTGCTCAGGAAACGCAGGCCCACGCTGGCAGAATCCATCATGTCACAGGGTCAGCTGCCGTTTGGTCGGAGAAAATGGACTCAAGCAGACAATGAGTTTCTGGGAAATTAGGAAGGCCCTCGCTCTAGAAAGAGCCTTGAAGCGGGACCAGGAGGACAGATGCACTCGTGGAGTGGCGTGGGACCTCAGACCACCCTGTGTCCAAAGGTGATCACAGCTGGTGCTAGTTGGTGCTCACGAGGGGCGGGCACAGCCACCAGGGGGCAGCTTTTCCCCGTTTTACAAGGCCATGGTGACCTGGCTGGAGGCAGGAGGCAGAGCCAGGCTTCTAAGTTTCTAAAGTCACATGGACCAACCGCTGCTGACAAGGAGTTTGAGGTACAGTCAGTCCCCACTCTGTCAGCCCAGCACTCAGGGAGGGCCGAGAGCTGGGGACCATGGCCCAGCCCCCCGGGCAGGAGGCCATGACGCAGATGTCAGGGCACGCAGGGAGGAGCGTCCCCTGTCACCGAGAAGAATGGCCACCCGGAAAGGTGTTTCAAGAGGGGCAGCTGGCTCCTACAAGCAGACAGGTGGATCTCCCCCCACCTTCCCGGCATCTCGCCCAGGCTCTCAGGCATTGGGGACACCTGCCCCCTCCTCGTCCAGGAATAATGATGCTCTGTGCCTGCCCCTTACACCATGAGTGTTCTAGCATCCGGGACCCCAGGCCATCCCATAGCTGCTGGCAAAGAGGTTGCCACTTGGAGCCGGTGGAACCGTCCCTGCAGCTTTGTCCCCGAGCACAATCCCTTGACAATGACTGCTGCTCCTCTGTACATCCTGCGCTGCCTGCTGTGTTGGGGTCTGTGAAGGGGACCATCTAAAAAGACCTTTTGTGCGGTACAAATAGCTTTGTGGACCAGCCGGGATTCGGCTTTTTAATCGTGTCATCCTTCTCCCAGAGTGTCTCCTTCTCAATCATTGTGGCTCCCTCGCAGATGCCGACAAGGATGGGCAGGATCCATCTTCGGATGCTGAAACCCTCGCTAAGCCCCAGGGCCAGCAGCATGAACGGGGCCCAGGGAGAGCCAGAGGTCCAGCACCTGCAGAGCCAGAGGTCCAGCCCCTGCAGAGCTGTCCTACGGTGCTGGGTGTGGGCTCTGGGTATCTGCCCTGGGACCTCAGCTAATAAGAATGCAGCTGTTGGGCTGCCACAGGTCCCCAAGCATCCCCAGATGGTCCAGTCACCCCATCCTGCTGGGGCGGCTTGCTGATTGCCACTACAGGACACTGGAAGCTGAGCCAGCAGGGTCACCTGTAGCGACAGACTTCACCCAGACGAAGGCATGCGTGGGCCCAGTGGCTGCAGCAGTAGTCTCCACCCTCACAGCCGTGACTTGGCACCAGCCCGGCAGTGCTGGGTGCTATTGTGCACAGTCAGAGGCCCTGTGAGTCGGATTGAATCAACAGACCCCAGGATCTGCCTCCACAAACCAGCCGATGGAAGCCCTGTGGCTCACGGGGAGCACTGTTCTGACGGAGCTGGGAGATGGGCGCTTCCGCTTCCCCAAAGTTGTATACACACACAGCCACGGGGCTGATTCTAACTCGATATGACCCAACCTAGAGTTTCTAGAGTGTGGGTCTTTGCGGGAGCAGACAGCCGCCTCATCCTCCCAGGAAGGGGCTGGGTGTTTTGAACTGCCGACCTTGTGGTTGCTACCCCCTGTACTACCAGGGAGCCTTCTCAGTTGGAGGGCACTCAAAGCACCTAGTGACCACAACCATGGGCCTGGTCAGGAAGCTGGCACAGGATCCAGTAGGGTGCTGTTCTGTGAGTGAGCGCTCCCCAAGAGGTGGGCAGGGCTGGTTTTTGGCCCCAGCACAGTCAACCTCTGCGTGGAAGCTGCCATCCAGGGGGCCGTCCGTGGGCTGGCGCGGGTTCAGGGAACACTGCTCTGCCCACCGTGGGAAGGATGCACTGGTGGAGACAAGATCGGCCTCCAGGATGGATGGGGGACGAAGAAGAGGAGAGACAGGGAGCACCGAGCGGCCGTGTCTCTGAGCCTTTGCCCCGGACCACGGCCAGGTGCTCAGCTCCCAGACAGGAAGAGGATCTTCCGCAGGCATGTTGGAAATGGCCCTGGCATAGGGGCAGGCCAGTGCAGGCTGGTGCTCAGGAAGATGGTTGGGGGAGGGCTCTGTGTGGAAGCCGAGTGAGCTGGTGGACAGAGAAGGAAACAGCACTGCCCGGGGCTTCACATCCAATCGGGCCTCCAGCAAAGGCTCCTTGCGCACACTGTCCACAACCACAGGCCCGAGTGAGAAGTTATCGTGTCGCAGAGAACCCCCGTCAGCGTCCACCATCGCCAATCCCTGATGGGGTCGTTCTTCGTGCCGGTGGTCCAGAAAATCGCCTCATTCCGTTGTTTCTTCCCCAGGGCAACACCGTGCAGACAGCAGACTGTGATGGGAGGCACCATCGCCAGCAGGCAGGCTCAAGTGGTTGGCAGAGCAGACAGTGTTTGCTCTCCATGTCTGTCGGTGTGTCAGGCACGTCCTTCATGTGAGAACCAAGGACGGGGCCAGCGGACCTGGGGTTCGGCTGTAAAGAGCTCCCCGGCTGCCCTGCATTGGGGTGCACAGGGTGACCACCCAGGGCAGATGTGATCTCTGTCTCACGGGAGTGCTCCAGGCCTCCTGTCCCACGAGGTGGCAGGGGTAGTCCTTCCAAGCTGAAGCCACGGCGTCGGCTCCTGGCTGGTCCCCAAGAGCAGCCACCACTGCCTGTCTGTGTGTGGTTACCATACTAGACAGGTTCCCAGGGAGCTACCAGACTACAACGGACCAGGAAGACAGACTCCTGGAAACCAGCCACGGAAAACACTGAGTCACGGAACCCTGAGCCCCAGCTCCTCGGGCGAGGGCAGGGACTGGGTCCCACGCGTGGGAGAAAGACGGGTGGTCTGCTCCCATGAACATTCACAACCTTGGAAACCCCATAGGGTACATCTGCTCTGTCCTGTAGGGTGGCCACTGGAACGGGCTAACGGTGGCAGGCTTGCTTGGGGTACATGCTGTTTGCGGTGGACTGCCTAGCCTGAAGACTGGCATCTGGCCCACCGGGCAGCAAGCTCATCAGAAGAAAGGCCCGGCAGTCCACTTCCATGGACTGCTTCCGTATAGACCACAGTCACTCCATCCCAATGCTTGGGGGGTCCTGAGGGGAGTCGACCGGTCTGTGGGTGGATGCGCGTGATTTGCTGGGTGGAAAGCTGCTGGAACCGCTCAGGCAGGACGACTCGTGTGTACACTGAAATCTTTCTGTGCCCTTTCCAACATCCTTTCTATGACAATGTGGCCCACCTGACAGCGAGGGACATTCCGATTTCAAGGTTTACTTCATGGTAAGAAAGCACAGCCAAGTCTTTCGTTGCCTGAGACGGTTCCGCGGGAGAGAACCAGAAAGTACCAGCGACAGAGCCCGAGTCTCAGATTCACAGGGAAAGACATCGGCCTGGAAGTGGGTAACTGCACTGTTGCCAAATTGCAGGGATGTTTATTGTTCTGACTCTTCAAAAATAACATGATCGGCGCCATCAGTCCAGCTCAGTCCTCAGAGAAGTGCATTCAATCAGGGTGATAATTGTTGAGTGAAATCTCTCCTGCAAGTGTGGTCAATATGATTGATTTAATGTATCATTGAGATCCTACTGGAAAAATGGCATGAAACAGCCACATTCTGTTGCCTTTTTATGACTTGCAATTTTTGTAAAATGACCATTAGCATAATATAGTCATATCATTAAGACGATCCTCACAGATGAAAATATCTCAAAGCCAATAGTACAATTTCATCAAGTAAATGACCATGTGTTTCAATAAACACAATTATGAATGTTAATATACCAACAGATTGACTCATCTGATTTCGCAGCCTCGTTGTTTATGGGGAAAACAAACCCATTATCTTTGAGGTAACACTTAGGAGATCAGACTTTGAAAAGAAATCGTGTGCTTCGCCGCAACTGCTCTGGTTTGCTGATGAGGGCTGGCGTGGTCTTTCCTGTCACCTCCTCTAGGAGCATCTTGGTGCGACATGAACACCAGGGGTGGACCAGAGCTTCTGTGGGTCATGCCAACTTTTGCTTTTGAGAGAACCCCTAGGCCCCTTGCAGAGCAATGGGCAGGTGTGCGGCTCCCCACACTGGAGCTGGAGGGCAGGGTGTCCGACCCAGACACCCCTTTCTCCGTCGAGGTCAGACTCCTTGGCCAGAAGATACGTAGTTTGAGCCACAGGCTGCGCAGGGCACCCAGGGGAGTGAACACCGCTCAGAGATGCAGCTTGAGGACAGCGCTGTCACTTTCAGAGGCAAACGGAGGCCCTGACCCTTCCCCATGGGAGAAAGCGTAGCCCCTCTGCTCCCCCCAAAGACTGACAGCCTCAGACACTGTAAATGTCTGGGATGGCTAAGAGTCTGAATCAACCTGACAGCAGTGGGTTTGGTTTTCTGTCATTTTTTAAGCCCAAAATCTTCTACAGTCTTGGAACCCCAGGGACAGCTCCACCCTGTCCTGCGGGTGCCATGAGTCAGCAACGAGTCCATGGAAGTGAGCTTGCTTTGGGTGCTGGTTTTGATAAAAAGCCCTCACAAGAAAGACAAGAAGTGGTTTCTGACTTTGAAGGAGCGGGGTCGTTCTCTCTGCCCTCCAGTCAGCTCCAAGTCGTGGCGAACCCACCGAGAGCAGCCAGGCGCTGCCCAGTCCTGGGTCACCTTCAGTGGGGCGCCTGAATCCACGGTAGCAATAAGGTTTCCATCCTTCGCCTAGGGGCTCCCTCCTTTTCTCTGGCTTTCCTGACACCATTCCCAGGTGAGCAGGTTTTCTGAGGAGCATCCTGGATCTACTTCTCCCAGGACCGTGTTGGCAAGGCCTGTGCCTACGGAGCCCATTTTGACTTGTCCATAAAGGCAGCCTCTCCGTGTTACAAAGGAACCCCTGATGCCTGGCCCATAGCTGCCCGTGTGGACCATGTGAGGACTGCTTGTGCCGACTGGGACCCCAAACACAGTTTCCTGGGAAAGCCCGTTGCATGACCTTGATGGCGAACCTCATTGCCAGTGCCTGGAACTCCACGGTGAAGTGCTACATAGGCCAACGGGGGGGAGTGGGGAGAGGGTCTTCATCCTGATGCCCGGGGCTACACTGCCTGCTGCCCTGACCGGTTAGTACATCAGAGGAGGGCATGCCCAGCTCACCACTAGCTCTCTGACTTGTGTCCCTAAGACCTGCCCCAGGGATACTTGGGTCATAAGTTTCTTATCGGCTTCTATGGCAAACACAGCCGTGCAGCTGAGGTGTGAAGGAGAAAGTTGTCGCATCCTTTCAGAAGGATGGCAGATGTTTGGAAACCTGCCGGCTCCTTGGTCTACAGGTGATTAAGCCGCGTCACCACACAGGACAGAACGCCGGGTGACACTCCTTTCTCCTCGGTCCTTCGAAACGTGATGCAATCAGGATCTCGGGTCCGTTAAGAATGGTGTTGCGTGTGGCACGTGAGGGCCGAGCAGCCTAGAGGTCGGCTCGTGTGTAGATCGTGTTTTTGCTGGGTTTCTAATCCATTGTTCCCAGAGTGTTCCTCGTGGCACCTGGAGCGTTGTTGTCATCAAAGCTGACTGCCATGGCACCGATTCCGACTCCTGGCAGCCCGAGTGCAGGAGCAGAACTGCCTGTGCGTTTCCAAGGCTGTAGCTCCCACCTCACTCCCAGAGAACGGCTGGTGGATTCGAACCGCCAGCGCGCTCTGCAAGCAGGGCTCTGCTCTGAAAGCAGTCTCTGCGTGGCGACTGGGACACCTCTGTCATTGTGAGGCAGGCTGTCTGCTGATTCTCTTTCCCCATACCAGTTTGGGGAACTTCTGGGTCCATGGAATGACAGGTGATTTGGGGTTATTCTTCAAGCCTGGATCTGTGGGTCTTATGAGACTCTGGTCCTCTTGAAACCTTGCCTTGGAGCTGAACTCCTTCAGCCCAGCCTCGGCAGGGGTGAGTGTGGTGTGTGAAGTCCAGGTTCCCCACTGGACCCTTGCTGGGGGACAGGAGTCCTAGGTTCCCCTGTGGTGCCTGGTAGGAGAGAGCTGCCTGTTGCCCAGAGCCTGTCGGCCTTGTCTGGGCCTCTGCTTCAGGGGAGTGGGCTTTGTTGTTTGGGGGGTGTTGGGGGCTAGGGGTGTTCATCTCTGTGCCTTGCTCTGTTTGCTTGGGGGTCTCTACCATCGGTGTGTCTGGCTCGCTCCGTGTCTTAGCTCCAACTCTGGGAGACGGAAGGGCACGAGGAAACCCTGGAAGCTCCGTCCTGTGAAGTCCCCAGCCTTCCTGCCCGCCTCTCCTCGCAGGCCCGATCTTTCTGCTCCCGCCGGTTTGATGGATGACGCCCAGGGCCTTAGGGTGCTCACCAAGAGGAGCGGCAGACACGGTTCTGCCCTCTTTCCGGAAGGAAGAGCAAGTCGCACTGCGCCTTGTGGCTCGTGGATACGTATTAGTAACCATCCAAACTCCTGAGTGCCTCTCAAAGACACAGTTTGCTAAGAAACAAGAAATGGTGTTGGATAATTACTCCAGGTGGGCTGCAAAATGGCTTAGCATTACAGGACACCCTTCCCATGGCAGCGCCGGGTTCCCAGATCTCCGTCTGCTGAAGGCACTGAGAGATGATGGGGTCGTTGAAAAGAAAGCTGGGCCCTTCGCACGTTCTCCATAAGTAAACGGTGAGCGTGTGGCAACGTGAAACCGCTGAGGTGAGGAGACGTCTGAGCACGAAAGGCTTTCTGCAGCCTCCGTCCGTGTGAGCATGCCAGGCCCTGTCGGATGTTTCTGCCAAATGGGCGGACGCCGGGCTGAACGCACTCAGATGCTATGCCAACGACTGAGGGGGAAGTCCACATCTGTGCCCCTTCAAAGAGAGGTAGGTGGTCCCTCAGAGAGCAAGCGCCGTCAAAGAACGTCACGAACGCCACACACGTGTCTGCTGGAGGTCATTCAAACGTGGTCGCGGGAGCCACGGAAAACTGCCGGGACTTTCAGCCAGATTCAGAGGAGGACGTCGATGAAGGGATACGTTTGCTGGTGTGAGCTAGAAAGCCAGACCTCGGCTAAGAGCAGAGTGTACCAGAACCACGCTCACTTGTGTTTTAGTGACGCAGCAAAGGGGCTGTGCCGTGTGAATCACAACAAGCGATCGTGGGTAGCATTGAGGAGGCTGGGAACCCCTACCACTCGTTGTAGTCGCAGGAACCTGTAGGACCAAGAGGCACTTGTTGGAACGGAAAAGGGGAAGCGGTGCGGTGTGGCTTTAACTCAGGACAACGTGTGTATCGGGGTTGTAACTTTCAACCATACTTACTCGATCTGTACGCTGAGCAAAGTATCCGAGAGACGGCATGATCAGACGAAGGACATGTCATCAGGATTGGAGACTCACTAACCACCTGTGATCTGCAGGGGACGCACCCTTGCTTGGTGAATGTGAAGAGGACTTGAAGCACTTCCTGATGAAAACCAAAGGCTACGAGCTTTCGGTGTGGATTACTACCCAATCCGAAGCAAACCAAAATCCCCACCCCTGGATAAGATATGACAATTTAAAAACCAAAGTCAGACTCACCACCACAGAGCCGATGCTGCTCACAGTGACCCTCCAGGACGGAACAGAACTGCCCTGGGACTTTCTGAGACTGACTCTTGACAGAAAGAACAAGCTCCATCTTCCTCCCACAGAGCAGCTGGGGGTCTTGAACTGCAGACCTTTCAGATGACAGCCCAATATAACCAGAACAACGCAGAGCTCCTATGACAATGTAAGACCATGATTAATGGAGAAAAGATTGAGTTTGTCAAAGATTTCATCTCACGTGTATCCACAATTGATGTTCACAGAAGCAGCCATCAAGAAATCAAATGACAGAGTGCATCAAGCAGATCTGCTGCAAAAGAGCTCTTTAAAGGGTATGTTAGACAGGGTTCTCTAGAGAAACAAAACAAGGACACTTATGATATCGATATATAGATAGATAGACACAGCACAAAGGAATATAACCGCTAATTAGTCCACACAGCGGTACAGAGGACTCAGTTCAACTCACTTCTGTGAAACAGTTAATATACTGGAAGTCCTTCAACTCGAGAGGGCTGCTGGGCCCAAGGTCAAGGAAACAGACAGCTGAGTCTTCTGTAGGGCAATACAGGCAGTCCAGCCACAGGCAGCAAACAGCAGGCAGCAGGGCAGGTCACCAGCAGTCAGCCAGGTGATGGAATCTGACAGTCCAAGCCCAAGCAATGTGTACACCAGCAGTGTGGCAAAGCAGGTCTCGAAAGAACCTCAAGCTCTAGTGACACGGTCCACGGGTTGGGTGTCCCACAGGTAGTGTAGCTCACAAGTTGAGGCAGGGAACTAGCTAATGCAGCCACACACTTGTCTGATCACCAGGGAGCAAGAGAGAGAGAGGTGGGGCTCACCGATCCATTTATTTCTTTGCCATCCAATCAAACTATGACCTTAGTAATCCCACATGTTCTTATTGGCCAGGTTGGCACAGTAAACCTACCTATCACAAAGGGTTAAAAATCAAAGGGGTTACGTGGAAGAATACGGTGCACTTGACACAAGCCATGATGTTTTCAGTCTCTCCATATGCATGCAAACCCAGGACGGCGGGCCAGGAAGACTGAAGAAGAACTGATGCATTTGAAGAACAGGGCTGGAAAGAATATAAATAGAGTATGGCCTGCCGGAATAATGAGCCAACTGGTGTTGGAAAAATTCAGTCTGACTGCTCCTTAGAAGTGAGATGGCCACACTTCATCTCATCATGTTGTCAGGAGAGACCAGTCCTTGGAGAAGGGCATCATGTTTGGTAAGGTAGACGGGCAGCAACAGAGAGGAAGACCTTCAAAGCTCTGGATGGACACCATGGGCCCCACGGGGATCTCCAACACAGCAGTGGTGGTGAGGAGGGTGCGGGAGCAGGCGGTGTCCCATCCCGTTGTAGGCAGGGTGGCCGTGAATGGGCACAGATTCACGGGCACCTGGCAAGGACAACCACCCTGGGTCCCAGACCCTTCACAACAGCTGCTCTCCCCACATCCACTAATCGCCACTCTTAAAACCCTGTTCATGTATTCTCTTAGCAAATCTCCAGGAAATGTCCACCCAGCCCTTCTCTGAATTTTCACAGACTCTAAAGTAGCAGAGTCCAAATTAGAAGCTTGATTGAGCGTGATGTTTCTGTCTAAAGGGCATTCATTGAGCTGCGTTGCCTGCAAGGACTGGAATCCCTTTTGGCATGAATGTTCCATGATCTGAAATCTAACATGATTATTTTCTGGATGAATCATTAGCCATAAAATGTCACGGCTATTTCAGCTGTTGGTTTGAGTTGGTGATTTATACATGCTAAGCCTTCCCTCTTGCAAAATTCCTTTGTTCTTCTTTTTATGGTAAATGCAGGTTTTTAATGGATGGTGTGTCTACAATGTACAGAGAGCTCCCTGACACCAATGACTGGAAGTGCTGGCCAGGGAGACCCTCACCCATGCTGACCACGAGTGTCCATGCTCACAGGGAGCTGACAGCTGGGTGGTCTGACATGCAGTGTCCGATCCTAAGGCAGGGGGGTCCAGATGCTTGCATATAGTAGATTCCTCCCCGTTTAATGAGAGCATTTGAAATTCATAGAATAACCCAAGCTTAGCACCAAAGGAAAACCAGACAGTTAGGAGCAATTCCATCGTGTGCAGGAGGTGTGTCTGCCAGCCCCGTCTCCTTCTTGGGCAAATCCTTATGTTTATGATTCGTAAAGCGAGCATCCTCTCGTCTTACGATCGGGCAAGGCCGTCCTTGTCTCCCCTCGAAGCAGAGCTGCACAGACTCCACGCGAGATGAAGCAGGAGCAGGACTCCAATCGAGGGGTGAGCTTGTCTTTTTGGGGGGAAAGAGGAGGCAGAGTTGGGTCTGTTGAACTTTGTTAGGACGTGAAGGTTGGTCATTCATCAGAACTAAACCAACTGAGGAAGAGACTGGAGTCAGGCGGACACCAGGGTCTCGTGAGGGCATGATCCTCATGCCCACAGTTCGAGTCACTGGCACTGCCAGAGTGATCAGCGCACATTCTGCACCGTGGACTCAGGGAATTAAACGGCCAAGGCACAGTCCTGTTCGCCTGTGTGTCCCCTACAGAAGCCACCCCATGCATGGTGACAGAGCACTCCCAGGAGACCCATGTGAGTGAGGAATGGGATGTTCATTGACTTGCTTTCTCCCCTCCCGGCCTGGCTCCTGAGCGGTACCCCCGGCAGATACTGCCTTTTCCCTCCCGCGATTGATTACCCTAAGGCCTGGTTTTATTGTTCGCTGTGTCAGTCTGGGACTTTAGAGAAACAAATCCACAGAAACTCATGTATAAGAGAGAGTCTTATATAAAGGATAAGTGTGCATCAAGAAAACATCCCAACCCAAAAAAATCATAAAATTTTTTAAAAAAAGAAAACATCCCAACCCAGTGCTTCCCAAGCCCACAAGTCCAACATTAACCCATTAACCCATATGTCCAACACCAGTCCACAAAGTCCTCCTCCATCTCACAAAACAGATGCAATAATGCTGACTGCAGGAGGAAAGCCGAGTCAGTGAATGTGTAAACATCTCAGCGCTGGCAGGGGTTTCCACGCGGCTGCTCCAGCACCCAGGGCTGCATCGGGGTAGGTCCATGTGGCTTCTCCTCTGGGATGTCTTGCAGGAACTCAATCTTGCAAGCTGAAGCAGGGAACTGTTAAGGCAGCTGCACCCTGGTGCGACCATCACAAAGCAAGAGACCCGAGAGCTAGAAAGGCAAGGCTCACTGAGCCATTTATCTCTCCGCCCTTCAATTAATCCCACATGTGTTTATCAGCCGGGTTGGCACAATAAACTAATTCATTTGCCTTATTGGCCTGTCCGTTTCTTGGCTGGAAGGCACTCAGGGTTGTGAGTTCAGTTCCAGGCCTGAAGAGTGACTAAGATCTCAACTCTCAGGGTTGTCTCCAATCTCTATCCAAGGACCAAGTAAGCCTGGTCCTTTTTATAATGTTGAGTTCAGGTCCATGTTGTTCTCCCATTCCATAGTGGGCACCTGGCACCATCTGGTTCTCCTGGTCTCCAGGTCACGGATACTGGGGTTCACATGGTCCCTTCGTCTTTTGGACTCATTATTTCCATACGAATTTCTTGATATTCACTCTTTGTGGTTCCAGGCGGGGAAGATTTTAAAGAATTTAAACTTGAATGGAAAAACTGATGCTCAGTTTCCCCACTGAGACAATTGTAGTGTGTCTGACACCACTTCACTCCCTGCCATAAGGTCAAGGCCGACTCACAGCGACTCTGCAGGGCAGGGTAGAACTGCCCCTGCAGGTGTCCGAGAGCGTGCCTGTTGACAGGTTTCCCCAACTAGAGGAGGGGAGTCTGCTGGTTCCGCAGGCAACTGTGTGAATCTAGAGACAGACGACACGTGATTCCCCACTGTGTCGGGCTGGGCTGTCCAGAGAAGCAAGACCAGTGGCACTCAGCTCTGTCTAAGAAAGAGCAGGCTGTCACGACGGCGTCCCCAGCCAGCCCAGATCCAGTCTGAAGTCCAGAGCTGGCCGGGCCTCTCTTCAGACTCACCGAGCTGCAGGGCAGTGTCACAGGGGTGAAGCAGGAATCAGGGAGATCACAGGCCGATGGAAACATGGTAGGGGACTGACGACTCTCTGTTTGGGGGGGCCCACATGGGGCCTCCCTGGGGGCAGAGACAGAGTCCCCCCGAAGGCCATCCAGGCCGAAGATGAAGTGCAGAGAGAGAGGAAAAGTCAAGTCTCCAGTTGCTCTTATCATGTGGGCACACCCCCCCAGGAGGCATCACGCAGCTGTGACCTGACGGACAAGGTGGACTCTGCCCCTGGCCAAGGGGGTCCAGGTGACGGGATATTTAGCTACACACCCATGAAATTGTTCTTGGTGGTGGACGTCATCCAGCCGGTTCCTACCCGGAGCCGTGGGTCAGCACTCCAGAAGGAAACGCGGCCGGTCCTGCGCTGTCCCCACACGCGTCCTTCGGCCTGAGCCACCACGTCAGTCATCTCGTTGAGGGTCTCCCTCTTTTGCTCTGACCCTCCCTCTCCGAGGACTGGTCACTCTGACGACACGTCCAAAGCACGTGGGAGGCAGTCCTGCCGTCTTCGCCTCTGAGGAGCACGCTGGGTGTTCGTCTTCCAAGACAGAGTGGCTTGTCCTGTCAGCAGTCCGTTAAAATAAGCTACAAATGGATACTGCAAAATGCCGGGCTCATAATTGCGTATCCAAGGAGGCTTCACGCTGTCTGTGAGACATCCTGCATGTGCCGGTTCCGTTTTCACATGGACTCGTGGCGGCCTCCTTGACCCATGTTGAAGTGGGACCGCTTGGAGCTGCCTGAAGACAGGCTCCCACCCACTGTGGGCGAGTCAGCTCTGGCTCATGGGGACCCCATGTTTCAGAAGAGCGACGAGCCGGGGCCTGGTCTTTCTGACAGAGGCTTCTAGCCCCTTCTTCAGAGGTGCCTGTGTGGACGCTAGCCGCCAGCCTCTGGCTGCCGGTCGAGAGCCGTCACACCCAGCCACTCCCTGCAGCCACTCCTCTGCCCTTCTCTGCTTCCGAGGGTCCCCTGTGGAAGGCAAAGGCGCGAGTGACAGGAGAGCCCGCAGACTCCTGAAGGCCTGCGTGCGCATTACCCCTACGGAGGCCCCAAGATGATTCCTGAAAGCATATGGTACCGAGAAGGAAGGGGCGTCTGCTTGATCAATACGTAGTTTTATGACAATTGACCATCTGTTTCTAAGGCTGTTTGGGATTGACAGCCTCTCCGTGGAGCCCAGAAGAGAACAGAAATTTCCTATCTGCCAAGCCCTCGTCACTCTGAACCCCTCGTGGGACTGCTGGGGAAAGAGGCCACACTGTGCTACAAGCCCTGTTGGAAAGCGGCGAGTTCAGCCCTAAATTAACGGTGCGCCTGAGACCGAGAGAAGGAGGAGAGAGACGCAGCCCCGTTCCCACGCCCAGGCAGCCGGCTGCTTGGGAAGCTTTCTCAGAAGAGGCCAACCCCGCTTTGTCCCAAGGAACTATTTGGAGGGCAGAGAGGAATAGAGTCTCAAGTGCCTGTCCCAATGCCCACTGTGCTTTTAAATGTCACTGGAATTCAAAACAGCCAGGGGAACGCACACATCTGTCTTGGAGAAAGGCAGGCAGAAGTCCCCTGGTGGGCAAAGATTTGGGCGTGTTGTCAGGAGAGTCCAGTCTCTGAGGAAGGACATCATATTTGCTAAAGCAGAGGGTCCGCAAAAACAGAGGAAGACGCTCAACATGGTGGATGGACACAGAGGCGGCCACCGTGGGCTCAGACGTGAAAACGATGCTGAGGATGGTGGACCAGGTGGTGCTTTGTCCGCTTGCACACCAGCTCGGTGGCGGCCAGCAGCAGCCGCAGCAGCATTTGGACATGTGTCTTGCCGTCATTCCTGGAGTGGGTTCGTCAGTGTCCATGAGCTGGACTCCACCCCATGCCCTGAAGCCTTTTTGACTCACCACCCACCTTTGACTGATTCCACGCAACATTCCCATCAGACGGGGCTTGTCATCAAGAGCAGAGAAGCTGAGAGTCAAG
Organism: Echinops telfairi; assembly: GCF_000313985.2. Lineage (NCBI taxonomy): Eukaryota > Metazoa > Chordata > Mammalia > Afrosoricida > Tenrecidae > Echinops > Echinops telfairi. The sequence goes on along the minus strand of NW_022103920.1, from coordinate 963,147 downwards.
CCCGGGGGAGGTCAAGTTGACTGCAGACCCCACGTGTAGGGCTGCTGGTGTGCGTGCGTCACTGAGAAGTGCAGGAGTCTCAGAGCTGCCCTGCCTTGTCCCATAGCTACTATGAGGTCCACAGTTGCCAGCTTTCATTTCAAACTAAATATTAGAAGACTCTGTTCAGTGTATAGGGTCCACAGACCTGTATTGCCCAGCCCAAATTAAAACCCTATATTGATTATCTCTAGTACCAGAGTACCAGAGTCTCAAGGTCAGGAAAGGTGTCCACCAAGGTTGTTGGGTTCCACCTTACTTGTTCCATCTGTAGGCTGGGCACATAACCCAGGAAGCTGGACTATATGAAGAAGG
>NW_022103920.1:958280-962693 GCF_000313985.2 Echinops telfairi | reverse complement strand
AGGAAAGGTGTCCACCAAGGTTGTTGGGTTCCACCTTACTTGTTCCATCTGTAGGCTGGGCACATAACCCAGGAAGCTGGACTATATGAAGAAGGAGTCAGCATCAAGATTGGAAGAAGGCTCATTACAACCTGCAGTGTGCACATGACAGCATTACATTACAACATGACAGCATTACAACCTGCAGTGTGCAGATAACCTGTGTGCAGCATTACATTACAACATTACAGCATTACAACCTGCAGTGTGCAGATGACAGCATTACATTACAACATTACAGTATTACAGCCTGCAGTGTGCACATGACAGCACCATGCTTGTTCAGGTGAAGAGGACAGGAAGTTCTTACTGAGGAAGATCAAAGGCAAAGCCTTCGGTTGGGATTTCAAGTCGATGTGAAGAAAACAGACGCCCTCACCACCAGAACAACAGACAGCACTGGATCCACGGAGACAAGACTGACTGACGCTGCCAAAGATGTCCTTCTGCTTGGATCCACAATCGCTGTCCGGGGAAGCAGCGGTCAAGAAATCAAATGATGCGCTGAACTGAGCAACGCTGCCTCGTGGCAGCAAAAGGCTTTCACGGGCTAAAGAATGAAAATGCCACACTGGGGACGACGCGCGCCTGATCCAAACCATGGTGTTTTCTGTCACTTCATGAGTTGCAATCAGCTCCATGACAGTGAGTTTGGACTACTGATTGGGGCCGTATGCATGCAGAAACTGGACTACAAACAAGGGGGAGTGAAGCCAAAAGAATCGATGCCTTTGAAGGGTGGTGTTGGCGAGGGAGAGTCCACTGGGGCTCCCGAAAGAAGCACCTCATCGGTCTGGGAAGAAGGACAGCCCCCGTGGTCCTCCGCCGTCAAGACGGTGAGGCTGGGTCCCATGCACCTCAGACATGTTAGCAGGAGACACCAGGCAGGGTCAACAGGAAGAGGAAGACCCTCGAAGAGGTGGATTGACCCAGGGGCAGCAAGCATAGGAGGGCAAAGACCCAGGCAGTGTTTCTCCCGCTGTGCACAGCATCGCTACAAGTTGACGGCCCCTCACCACAACTGACAGGAGAATCGTCCCGGTCCAGCGAGCACTTGGTCTCTGCCACGTGGAGACCATGACTTGTAGTCCAAAGCCTTCCCAGCTCATGGTGGCCCTCCAGCGGCGAGCTTACTCTGATGGCAGGCAATGGCATCTACTTTCTATGGAACATTCTATCAGAGTACAGAGATAAATACGAGCCCACCCATTCCTACAAATGTCTCAAAGCATCCTGGAACTGAGCACTTGCTGTCAATGCAAAATTAAGATGATTCGTTTCCTGGATGCCCGTTCACTTTGATGTGCCTGAAATACCTACCACATGACCACTTTCTCCTGAAGGGGAAATGCCGAGGTGGATGGAGGATATCAGGGTGGGCCCTTGTTGGTCCTCTGTCATTTGGCCTAGGGTATTTTACATCTCATCTCATCTAATCATTCTGACATTCTTTTGTTTTTTAAGAGCACCTAGTAAATACTTAATCAGCAGGTGATATGGTGGGGTAGTTTCATAATTTCATGTCAACTTGATCAATAGAATGTAGGGTGGAGTCTAGCCCAGCAATCAGATCACAAGGTAACACCCACCAGGAGGATTCTGGGAACTTTCCTCTTTTTCTCCTGGGAAGAGGACCACGCTCTCTCTGCTTCACATTCCTGTTGACAAGCCACATGGAGCTATGCTGATGGAGCCAGAGCCCTGGAGCTGGAGGAGCCACGTGGGGATCCATGCCAGCTCTGAGATGCTGCCTCCACCACTAAACCCACAAGACTTTGTACCCACTGGCCTGTGGTCTTCCTGCATTTGGTGCCATCGCATGTGTTGCGTGAGTCTGAAGAGAAATTTATAGACTGGTATTGGACGTATAGGCTAATATCAGACTTAAGGACTTGATCTGGACAGGGATGTTTCTTAATATGCAATCACTCTTTGATATAAATCTCTCTCTTACACATATATGAGTGTCTATGAATTTGTTTCTCTAGTCCTCCGGGACTAGCACACATGGGCTAGGATTCTATAAGAACTGAGGGAGCACACAACACCCTGCTCCCTGAAGACCCCTGCCTGGGGACCCTCAGGGCAGCTCGCTCTGTGCTGCAGGGTCACCGTGTATCTGCATGGCCTCAGAAGCAGCACCAACAGCCCCCATGACCACCTGTCACCAAAGAAAACCGTCCTTCTGAGCAAGGCCTCCTTCCTGTCCAAGGGCTAGGACTGAGCGTTGTGGGGAGGGTCTTCAGAAAGCCTGCCCCTCACAGGCGGCGTGGGCAACAAGGCCTGAGGCTGGCCTTGATGAAGCAAGAAGGTGCGTGCCCCTTCACCAGGCGTGGGGAGGCACCGTTGGCGGTTTGGGGCTTTGCTTTCTGAGGGGCATTGTGATGGGTCTTCATTGACAGCCCAAAGCCGGTCACTCTCCTTGCAATCAGCAGAAACCAGGCCCCTCACCGGCAAAAATGACTGATGTGCAGGTTTTTGGAGAATCCCATCCGACCCCAGCAATGAGATCAGTTTACTGAAATGCACCAGTGTTTTCTGGTCATTCTTACTGTCCGACAAAGGCAAGTGATGACCCATTGCACTTGATTCAATGAGCCTGTTCCACGGAGATGACCCAGACGATGGTGACCGGCTGTGCCAGACCAGCACTGCACCTGCCTGAGGGTCTCCATGGCTGCTTCCTCAGAAGCTGACCGCCAGCCCTTTCCTCGGCAGCACCTCCGTGTGCATCTGACCCCAACCTCTCAGGGAGCAGACACGGGTGTCTGCACCATCTCATAAGTTTTAGGGCTTTAGCGGAAAACTCCAAACACCTTCACAAGCTTTTAACAAATAGTATAAGAAGATCCATTCGTTATTTCAAGAGGATAGTCCATGGTGGCAATCTCCTGAGTTCAGTAGAACACTCCAAGCAAGAGCCTGGCCTCACTAACAGCACCTGGAAAAATGACATTTGCAGCCACTGTAACTCTAATAACTTCATAGGGTTTTTTCTCTAACGTTTTCTAAAATCAGTAAGAAAAATGAACTTTAAGAACTAGGAAGTGGGAGGGAAATGTGAACAGATATTTTACAGAGACGGGTGTGCCCATGGAGAACAAATGTGGGGTGAACAGTCCTGTAAGAAATTAGCAACGTAGGACGAATCCAAGGAGAACCCATTTGTCATGGCCACTGGCAGCGCGGGTGGCATGAGGCCACAGGGTGTCACAGAAGTTGGGCTGAAAGGTTTACATACTGCCTGCAAGTGGGAATGCCGCTCACAGTACTCTCCACATGCACAACCCACGTCGGGTTGATGGCTTCGTCATATGTGTCAATTCAGCTAGGCCGGGATTCTGAGTGGATGGGCAGTTAAGAGGTAGCCATGCCGAAGATGAAATCTGATATAATGTAATTAACCTCCACCAGGAGACCTGCCACATCCTTGGGGGTGTGGCCTGCATCCGCTATATATGGACATTCTGACAACGTTCTTCTCTTGCTTTTTGCTGGATCCAGGTCCGTTCTCTGACTCTGGTTCTTTGGACTTGAGCCAGTGGCCCGCCATCTTGCTTGCTGATCTTGGGAGTGGTTAGCCTTCCCAGTGCATGGTTCAGCAACCAGCTCTTTCGCCTGTTGGCCTTGAGCTCATCAGCCCCTGTGGCGACATGAGTCAGAGGAAGGAAGGTCTTTGCCTAATGTCTGATCCACTGAGGTGGGGCTTTCCCACCTCTACAACCACATGAGCCATTTTCTTGGCAGAAATCTCTCCACACATATAGGAGGGGGCTTCAAAAAGTCCAGGCAATGATGATATTATCTTTTAATCCCATACATGTTTCACTGGTTTTGTGCCCCTAGAAAGCCCAGCCTCAATCATATCCTAACACTTACACTCAAAACCCCTACACAGTTACAGCAGGAGTTTTGAGAATGCGCACAGAAAATAGTACTTGCCCAAATGTTCATTTGTGTTGCTATGCAAGGGCTTATTTGGTCTGGGTGTATTGGGTACCCTACGGGCTGGTTACCCTTGGTGAAGTAGAGGGGCCGCAGGACAGAGGAAGGCCTCAGCAGCATGGACCCAGTGGCTGTGACCATAACAAGAGCTGTGAGGGTGGCACAGGACCGAGAAGTGTTTCGTTCTGTTGTACTTAGAGAGCCGCTGGGGGTCGATGGCACCTCATCCCAACACTGAGGGCCAGTGACCTCATAGAGTTCAGCATGGGGCATTGGGACAACGTCAACCTATTCCTCTCTAATTCTGTGCCAAACTGCTGCTGCTGCTGCTGCTGCTGCTGGTAGTGGTGGAGGTGGTGATGGTGGTGCTGGTGGAGGTGGAGGTGGAGGTGGAGGTGGTGGAGGTGGTGGTGGAGGTGGAGGTGGTGG
>NW_022103920.1:954599-956253 GCF_000313985.2 Echinops telfairi | reverse complement strand
AGCTCGCCTGTGCCCACAGCCAGGGCCCGGCAGGGCCTCCAGCAGGTCGTCACTGCTCCCAGGGCTGGACTGTCAGACAGACAGACTCACAGCTCACCTGTGACCACAGCCAGGGGCCGGCAGGGCCTCCAGCAGGTTGTCACTGCTCCCAGGACTGGACTGTCAGACAGACAGACTCACAGCTCGCCTGTGACCACAGCTGGACCAGGGCGGGGCTTCAGGCGGGCCTGGAGGGATGGTGGCCACCTCCTATAGCTGGCTTTGAGAATGTGGACCAGGGAGAGAGACAGAGGAGGTGAGGGGCAGAGTGCGCAGCAGACAGACAGATGGAGAGCAGTAAGAGGGGACTCACAGGCCGAGGGAACGACAGGCAGGCAGGTGGAGAGAGGAGGGAGAGATGGAGAGAAGGCAGCAAAGGACAGTATGCCTGCCCTCCCATCCCCACTTCCACCCCTGCCCCCGGCCTTGGCGATCAGCCTCAGAGCCTGCCGTCTACTGCCATGACTGGCACAGACCAGGCCGGGAAGGGCAAGCCAGGCCCCCTTCCTCGCCGTGAGGAACAGGTCTGTGTCAGGGGGCCTGAGTCCGGGAGTGGCAGAGACACCTGTGTCCACTCTGGAGACAGGGCAGGGCAGCAGGTCCACATCCGGAGCCTCGTGGGCTGAGGACCCCCCCACCCTCACCTCCATCCAACCCCGTTCCCACCCCTCTAAGCCTCACTGTCACAAGGTGACTCAGAAGAGAGGCCAGCTGCTTGCTCACTCTCAGACAAGGACACGGGGATTCTGTCCCCTTCCACAGACCACAAGCCAGGTGGGGGGCTCTGTCTGTGGGGGCTGCAGGGCGGGGTGTCTCCCTGCTTCCCCAGTGCCAGCGTCTCATTAGCAAGTGGATGTCAGTGCAAAGCTGCCCCCTCTTTTAGCAGGTGTGTTGTGCACAAACCTCCTACCATGGGGCCATGCCGATCATAGTGCCCGCACAGGGCAGCGTAGAATGAGCCCTGTGGGCTGGTGGGGTCCAATCAGTGACTTTGCATCATCCCCCTGGAAGCCACCTGGGCTCCGTTGTGCTGGGCTTGAGTCGTTGTGAGATGCTGGCCGGCAGCAGGCATTCCTTTGTCATTGTGGCTTCCTCATAAAGTGTGTTCATCTGGGTAGACTAGAGAAACAAATTCATGGACACTCACATGTGTAGAAGAAAGAGCTTTGTAGACAAGAGCAGTTGAATATTGAGAAAACATCCCAGCCCAGTCCAGATCAAGTCCATAAGTCCGATATTAGCCCATATGTCTGATAAAGTCTTCTTCAGACTCACGAAACCCCTGCAATGACGCCGAATGCAGGACGATCACAGGCCAGTGGGTGGAGGGTCTGAGGATCCAGTGGTAATGGAAGCATCTCAGTGCTGGCAGGAGTCTGCACGTGTCTCCTCCAGCTCCAGGGCTCTAGTGTAGCTCCATGTGTCTTGTCAATGGAAATGTCTCACAGGGAGTGAGCATGTGTCCCCCCTCTTGCAACCTATTTATCTCCTTCGCGCTTCCAAATGAGGTCATCAAGCTGAGACCTGATTGACAGGCTACACTCCACCCCTTCACTCGTCAGTCTCAAATTGGCAACAAATTATGTAGCTACCACATGAAGGGAACACTGTGATG
>NW_022103920.1:952004-954185 GCF_000313985.2 Echinops telfairi | reverse complement strand
ACCATCACAGCTGGCCAGCAGACCATTTGTGATGAGCGAAAGCAAGGATTTCATTCTACTTGGATCCACAAGCCGTGCCCATGGAAACGGCAGCCGAGCCTCCCAAGAACAAACTGCGTTGGTGCAAAAGACCTCATCAGAGTGTTAGAAAGCAAAGATGTCACTTTGAGGACTAACGCACACCGGACCCAAGGTCCACTGGTATTTTCCATCACCTCAGAGAGGCGCGCAAAAGCCGGACAGTGCGAATGGGAGACAAAGAGAAGTTGATGCATGTAAATTCTGGTGGACAGCCAGAAGACCAAACCAATCAGTCTTCGAAAAGCACAACCAAACGCTCCTTAGGAGAGAGGCTCTGGCCTGCTTCTTTGGCCTCTCTGTGAGCAGAGAGCAGTCACTAAGGAAGGGCGTCGTGGCCAGGGCAGCAGGAGGCCAGCAAGGGCGAGGGGAGCCCTCAAGAACCCAGTAGCTGCAGCAAGGACTCCATGTAGCAAAGACCAGGAAGATGGCGTGGGGCAAAGTTGGCTTCTGTTGTCCATCAGTTGCCCCCAGCGGCACTGCGTGAAGTGGGCCTTCAGTCAGTTCCATAGCTCTGAGAGCGGCGTGTGTGGCGTGGGCCTGACTGGAGAAACTCATGGCCCAGCGTCATCTGGAGGGGAGGAGGTGCAGGTTGGAAGGTGGTGGGCCAGCAGGTGCTTCCTTCTTTCCCTTCCCTGGCACAGGGAGCACCAGGTGGGATGGGCCAGGCAGCGGTGTCACTGTGTGTAGACCCTGTCTGGAAGCCACCTCTCACCAGCACCTCTAGAAAACTACAAGGGTTTCAGCTGACTATGGGGCTAGAAGATGCCCCCAAGACTACCTTCTCTCTGACACCAGCTGCATGGAGGACCCCAAAACCACCTTCCAGCTCAGGGATGGACTCCCAGGGCTCGAAGACACTCTCCCGCTCCCTGTCTCCGTTTAGTACAGGCAAGAAGGTGGGTGGAGACTAAGCAGTTCAGGCTTGGATTCCAGGCCTTTGCCCAGGGATAAAGGGCCCTAGCACCCACACGTCCCCGAGCCTTGGACCCACCCCCCACCCCCGTGGTTGTTGGGCCTAAGTCACCTCGGTGTGATTAATTGATGGGTCAATTGATTGATTGATTGATTGATTGATTGCCCACGTGGTGGGTGTTCCTCTCCAGGCCCTCGGGAGATTTGGTCTTTCCAAGGCACTCTGCCCCAAGCCCCACCAGCCTTGCTTCTGGGAGCTTCTGTCTGTTTTCATTCTTCCTCTGGTGGGTCCCTGTGTCCGGCATCCGTGGTAGATGCCGTCCTCTCTGCCAGCACCACTGTGCATAGCCAGGTCGCCGGATCTTCGTACAGCACTGAGACGGAGCAGTCAGTCGTCTTGGCTGTAGCCAGCCCCGTGGTGCAGAGGCAGCAGATGAGCACCAGGTCATAGCGGGAGTGGGTTCCTGGCAAATGGGCAGCAGCCAGCGGGAAAAGGCCTGGTGACCATGCTGCGAGGAAGCCTGCACCGTTAGTCCTGACACTGAAGCAACTTAACACTAACGATTCGCCACCTACCCCAACAGTAAATATTCCTACCTGCCATGCCAGCCTCCCAATTAGCTCACCCTGGGCCTCGGCTAAGTTGCCCACCTCCGGGCAGCCTGGGTTCTCCAAGTCGGCCTAGTGAGCTGGGTGGTTGCATCTGGAATTAGTGATTCATGTGCTGAACCATGCACAGTGGCGCCACTCGCCACTCAGGGCGTCTGCACCTGCGTGGCATGGACTGTGCAGGAAGGCGAGGACCTGGGGCACCAGCAATGGGCAGCCCTCAGGTGGTCTTCATGCCTCGGTTAGTAAGGGACGCTCCCCAACACTAGGAAGACCAGCCAGGAGGTGGTCAGCCCTGCTCCCTTGACCCTGAGTAGGACTGCCCTTCTTAGGCTAGCGAAGATCCGTGAGCTAGCCACGTAGCCTCTTCAGAGTCAAAGCCAGACATTCCCGTTGGGTTGGAACAGCTTACAGACAGCAGCCACCCCAACACTGTACTAGGACTAGGTGGTTAGAAAAAAACCATCTTTGCATCTGTTTTCATTGTTTACAAACACTATCAGCTAATTGTAGCCACATTTCCCCAGACAATCTTCACTTTGTCTTTTATTCAGATGTGTATCCGTGAGTGCTAGGTTA
>NW_022103920.1:949785-951423 GCF_000313985.2 Echinops telfairi | reverse complement strand
GCTGAGACCTGCCAGAGCCCGGTGAGGCTTCCACCACCATTGGATCCCCCTGACTTTGCACCCACCAGCCTGTGATGGTCCTGAATTCTCCATCATTGCACAGGACTGCGTGAGTCTGAAGAGGCACTCGTGGACTAGTATTGGACCATGGCCGTGATTGGACTGGGCTGGGATGTTTGCTTGATAGAAAGCTCCTTCAGACACATGCACGAGTGTCACTGAATTTGTGTCTCTAGACCACCCAGCCTCACACACTGAGCGCTGACGGCTGGGGCATCTGGCTGTGTCCAGGGCTGAAATGTGTTCCCTCACTTACACGTGGACCTGAAGGTCCTGTTTGTGCCCATCGCACCCAAGTCCACTAGGAAAGCAGGTTGGCGTGGAGCCCATCGGGTAAAGGGGTTGCACCTTGGGGCCCACCCACAGCTCCCACCACCCCTCTGGGGTTCATGAAGCATTAGCAGACTTCAGAGACTGGCTTGAGGGAAAGTTAGTGGATTCATAACAGGAATAGACTGAAAATTCACAGGCAACCAAAACATCTGTGTAGGTCTCTCCAATCTCACTGATGTCTGCCCTGGCCTCCCTTGGCTTATACCTTCTTGAATTTGTTCAACAGCTAGTATTGTAGACCAAAGACATCAGTCCACTCAAAGAAAGCCACTGCCACCAAGTGGACGCTGACTCACAGCAACCCTACAGGACAGGGTAGAACTGGCCCATGGGTGTCCAATATGATAACTCTTTACAGGAGTGGCAAGCCCCAGGAAAATTCAGATCCTCTCTTTGCACATAGTGGGCATCTGGTCAATCGAGATGGTCTACAGACCCCGTCTTTCCTTCATTACAATTCAAATTTGGTTGTCCGGCACACCAACTGTAGTTCATGGAAAGTCTCTCTCCTCACTATGCCAACCTGGCCCTTGGGCCCATTGAGGATGAAGATCAGAAAAGGAGATGGAAAAAGACCAATTACATGACGGAACACTGAAGGAAGCAGGAGCGGTTTAGAACCACTTTGCTGGTTTGACCCTCATCCTCAGACAATGGAGTCCTTGATACCGAGCAGCAGCTGTGACGAGGCAGCAGCGATGTCTGAGGCCAAGTCTCTTCTCTGAGTTGAGTGAGTCATAACCCCATCATTGATTATGCCGAGTCAGATGCAGAGACTCCCAGAAGCCAGAGAAACCAATCTGAGCAAGCGCTCCTCTCCAGCTCAACCTCTTCCAGGCTCCTCTTTCTGGACCCGAGACAGCAGAGCCAGCGAGGGATCCGGCAGAGAGAGGAACCTATGTAGTGACTGGTGTCTGATACATATACTTGACACACACGGAGGTTTAACACACACACTCAGGCTAATGTGTATGTAGGGAGCCCTGGGGCAAGTGGGTAGACCTCGGCTGCTAGCCAAAAGGTCGATGCTTCAAACCCTCCAGCCACCCGAGGGAGAAAGACAGGGTCATCTGCCTCCGTAAAGGTCACAGCCTCAGGTTGTCCTGCAAGGTCTCCATGAGCCAAAGTCAACTGGATGGCCACCGACAGGGCTGGACGTGTTGTATAAATGTGGGAGCTTCAAAAAGTGAGAGGGAGAAAGACTGGGCCTCTCGAAGCCACCTCACAGAGAGCTTTATCTCTGTA
>NW_022103920.1:929789-949411 GCF_000313985.2 Echinops telfairi | reverse complement strand
ACACACACACATGCACACACACACAGCACAGAGACACACAGGCACATACACGTGTGCACACACACAGGCATAGACATTCTATGACCCTCCGAGTGGAGCAGCCAGTTACAGCCTGCTTCGGCCTGAGAGTTTGGTTGTTCAGACCTGCCCAGGGACAGAAGGCAGGCATGGCTATCTACTTCCGGGGGTACCAGTCTGGAGCCCCCAGAGGAGCAGCTCTAGCCTGGGTGCACACGGCCGGCACGAGCTGGGTGGACTCATGGAAGCTGCCAGCAGCATACATTATATGATCAATATCTAATTTCCAGACACATTTAGGTTTACACCGACAAAGGGGCATTGCTGAAGATTCCTATTTCTTAGGGGTAACTGGTTTAAGCAAAGAAGGTGGAAAATGCTCTGCACCCCCAACTAACTGCTGTTCCTGGACCTGGACCCCCAACCTGAGGGTGGTGGTCACCCCTGTGTCCCACTGAGAAGCGCCTGCAGGTCTGGGGAGATTGCCTGAGAGACCGGGTTTTAGTTAACTTATCGAGAGGGCGTGTCTGTGGGCCCTTCGGTCCCTATATAATACACCCACACGCCACTGACTAGGGTGCGGCAGGAGCCTGCTTCACTCTCAGACTCAGGAAAGTGGAATCAATTTGGTTCCAGACCGCGTGGGGTCACTCCGACGGCTTTGGGGCTCCAAAGGCCGGGCAGGCGTCAGCTGTCCAGGGGCCTCCCCACCCTCGTTCTTCCTCTCACAGTCAGTCACTCCGCCCAAGTCATCCTCTTGCACACATGCCGGCCCTGCAGAATTTCATGGGCTGAAACAAAGCAACTTTGAGCTTCTCAGATAAATGCAGTAAGCTCATCCTGGAAGCAGCTACCAGCGCTGCCTCCTTCTCCCCTCAGTGGCTCCTGCTCTAACCAGCTGTGGAGCACTCACTGGGGGACAGGTGGCACCGCAGCTGAGCTCCGGGGTCTTTCTCCAGTCGAAGCCCACCCGTTTCTAAGCCTGCAGTCACTGGGCATGCTCAGTCCCCAAAGCTGCAGGGCGGTGCATCCCAGTGAGGATGGTACCAGGGGCAGTGCCCCCGCCCCCTGCCCCAGGGCTGGGTGGGGTTCAGTGGGACGTGTGTGAAGGTCATGCACCGTGGACGCTCATGTGAGGTTTTGTCACTGTTGGCAGGTGGCTCACTCCCCTTCTGCTCCTTAGGGGAAATGCTGGGTCATCTTAGTGCACGTGTGAGGAAGTCTTGTTGACCATGTGGCTGGCGAGGGTGGAGGGAAGGTCAGAGGGTGTTCCCTCTGGTCAACAGCATCCCAGGTGAACTGCACGATGGGCTTCAGGGGGACTTGGGGGAGCCACATCGTGTAATGCCATTCTTCTGGACAATGCACCATAGGGTGACGGTGAGCGGTGTTTGTCCGCTTATCGATGGCACCAGCTGTTCAGGCAAGCGTGCCTGCAGGTCTTCTGGGAAGGTATTTTGTGGGTGTGGAGGGTGGCTACAATCGGGCAGACTCAGAGGAAAGCCATGGCCCTTCCAGAATGTGGTTGGGCCCTCACCCAAGGGTGGGACACCCTGAGAGCAGGCACTGAAGGTTCTGCAGGAAAAGGAGGCTCCCAGCTATGACATGCCCAACCGCTGGCCTCTCTCTCTCTCTCTCTCTCTCTCTCTCTCACACACACACACACACACACACATACTCACACGTAAGGAAAGGGTAAGGGACAGACCCTGTCTCCTCTGAGCCTCCACTTCCCCGGAGCAGCAGGCGCACGGCTATGTAGGGTAGACATGTGTGAGATCCACATAGCAGTCATGGGAGGCTGGAACACTGTGACCTACAGCCAGGAGGTTGGGAAGAGAGCCCTGTGGGTCTCTGGGCAGAGCCATTTGTAAGAGAACCACCACAGCGGCTTGGCCTTGGTTGGGGGGCAGGGGGGTACACGTGTGCTATGCTGCTCAAGGAACCAGTGGGCCCATTAGCACAGCACTCGGCGGATCTTGGTGGGAAGCATGAATTAAGGGAACATTCCATTATCCTTCTGTCCCAGTTATCCATGAACCTATTGAAGCCCTCTCAGGTACACAGAGAGAGACATCCCCACCCCTACCCCTGCCCCGGTGGTACAAACAGTTCCCTCACCCAGATTGGCAGTTTGGGTCCACCTTGAGGCACCTCAGGAGAAAATGGAGACCAGCCTCCAGACACCATCCAAGAAACCCCTCTGGATCACAGAACCGTCATCTGAGACGTCGGGCCATGCCGTGCCGTCCATCGGCAAAGACCCATGGTTAGAAGATGGCAGCATGTTGGATAAAGTAGAGGGTCAGCATGAACCTGGACATCCCACCGACTAGGAAGATGGCACAGGGCCGGGCAGTGCCCTGTGCGGTTGGACTCAGAGTAGCCTGGAGTCAAGGCAGACTCGACAACGGCCAATAGCAACAGAAAAACAGCAAGTGCACCACAAAGTGCCAGCGCCTACATAGCAGTGTCTCAGAATGTAACAGAGCTGAGGACACAACAGGTTGAATGTCAAGACCAAATAATGTACACCCTTCCCCAAATCCTTGGCTGCTATAAATACATATATAAGATTTGTAATTTATTCTATCCTTCTGTGTTTATTTGCCAAATGCTTTTCTCCCTCGTGCTGCATTTAAATTTGCAACTTTGGGAATGACTTACAAGGTGTCTTCAAAAAGTGTGGGGAGAAAAGGAATTTAACGGTAAAAGTTAAAACTATGAACATTTTTGCTCAACGTAAGCTCCATCAAAGGTAAAACACTTTTGCAAGGGGTGATACCAGCCACCTGCTGTGTCCCCAAAGAACTGGGAATTTAGCCTTGATGAGGCAGGTTATTTTTGTGAAGAAAATGGATGCCCTAAATTTTCCTTAAACTATTTTAATAGGACATAATCCAGACATCATACAATTTAGTAGGTCAGTCATATCAAGAGGTGTCATATAATCACTGCCACGATCAGTTTTAAAACTTTCTCTTCCTTCTTGGACTCCTTGTTACTAACTCCCCAACACAGCACCACCACCACGTCCCGGCCGTACCCCTGGGAGCGCTTCATCTAGTGACTGTCTCTGTGGATTCGCCCATCCTGGGTTTCATGTACCAGAAACAGAAAGCATGCATCAAAGAGTCCAAAGGGCTCCTAACAATAACAAATACAGCAGAGATAAACCCCAGTTTGAAAGAAAACAGAAAATATTAAATGCTAGAGCAAACTCAAAATGTGTCAAAAAGGAGATCAAGTTATAAGGTTTTAACCATTCTAATCAGCCAAAAGGAGTCAGAAAGAGCCAGATCAGGACTCTACGGTGAGTGCTAATGATTTCCTAATGAATCAGGACTCTACCTAATGAATCGGGTGCTAATGACCCAAACTCGTGTAGAATATCCCTTGTCTAGTGAGAGGAGTGAGCAGGTATGTGATTGTGGTGGAGAAGGACTCTCTGGGGAAGCATCCTCAGACATTTTTCTGTGAAAACTTTGGCTACCTTGCTCAAAATTCTCTTGTAAGAAGCAGATATTATCATGATTTGGCCCTCCAGAGAGTCAGCAAACAAAATGCTTTTAGAATTTAAGAAAAAAACAACTGTTGTCCATGTGACGTTTGCTCTAGACCCTCCCTGCCCCTTTTGCTTTGGTGCGACCACTTCCACCTTTTGGCAGCCACGGCTTTGATGGGGCTTTGTCTTCAGGGGCATGCTGATAGAGACATGATTCATCTCCTGCCATCCTTCTTCCAATAAGCACTCGGGATCCTGAGCTCACTGTCCAGAATTTCCAGGGAACGCTCTGCTCTCGTCTGCAGTTGATCTGGGCACCCCAGTCTTGGCGCCTTCAAGCAGAAAATGTGCTCAACTTTAGTTTTTCAGTCAGAGTTGTGTGAGCTGGACCATTTGAGATGCTGATGGTGTTGGCTGGTGTTTCTGCTATTAATCATCCGTCTTCTTCCATTAGCGCAAGAACAAGATTAATTATTTTCTTGAAAACCAATGTGGATGATCTCATTTTCAGAAGTGTCTCCCCTCTTCTTAATATGTAAACTGGTGATTTTTCTGGGGTGTCATGCACCCCACATGAACTTTTGTAAAGCATCAGTGATTTCAACATTCTTACACCTAAGCTTCACCGTAAGTTCGAAGTTATTCTTACTTTAATTTTAGCAAAAGTCATGTTCAGGTAGAGGCTCTTTCCAAACCAAATGCCTAATCTTTCCTAGTGCCTCCAACCAGACGCTGTCGGACATGTTAAGCAAGTCGATGAGTTTAGTTTGATGGGGGTGGGATTGAAATCCACGCATAGTTCTTTCCGTATATGCGTTTTGCTTTAACACTTTGAAGCCGACCTTGGAAGGACACTTAGGCTTGTCCTTAACTGGAAGGCTGAAGGTCACCTTGACCAGTAGCCCAACACCAAGACATTCTTTTCACTTAAAAGACTTAGATAATGTTTCTCTAAATGAACTTGAATGTGATGCCTTGTATTCATTGAGATCATCTCAAATTCTACTTTTACGACACATTTTCTGTCAAGTGCAAGTTGAAATTGTATAACTAGTGCTGTTTATAAGGTTATGCTGAATCGGGGTTGAGAAAGACTGTATTTTGAAGTCAGACTCAAGCTCACTGGTTAAATTCTACCCTTAGGTATTTGTGGCTGCTTTTGGTTTATTGCAAATATCCAGAGATTTCTTTCGTAAGTTCTTGACCCTTTCCTCTGGCCACGTAATTTAGGATGAAGACGTGAATCTCATTTTACAATAATATTGCCTTCCCTTTGACATATTAGGAAAACACCCATTTTGTTCAAAATTGTTCGGAAAACCATCCACTTGCCACTTGTCTGTCCTCCCGGCTGACTGGCTTGTCCCCAGGGTGGAGGCGTTTACGTGGAAGTCCCAGGTGCGTGGTACCTGCCGCTGTCAGGAAAGGCTGGACAGAGCTTGCTGGAAAGTGTGATTTCTATTCACACTGGGCTTTACTAAAACCCCCTTTAACTTGAATCTCCCCGTGTGTACAAGTGTGAGTACAAGTGTGCTTCACAAGAAAACTGCAGACAAGTGAGCTAGCGAGCCCTTTCTTGTACTCTTTAAACATATGTTGATCTTTCAGAGCCGCAGTAAACCGGCTTCCCAGCAAAACATCTATCTCAGCACACAGGTGGCCAGTAATAAATTCAGCCAGGGAAGCAGGGCTGTTTTAGCCAAAGGGAAATGAAAATCAAGAAGACGTGAGCCTCCTTGGCCGGTCACGTCTACAGGGGCAGGTCACCATGTCTCCCCCGTGGAGCTGCTGGGTGGGTGTGGTTCTTCTGAGTGCTGTGCACGTGGGTTCAGCAGACTCATGCCCCTGAAGACAGGGGCAGGACCGGGCAGTGCCTCCTTCTGTGAGCATGGCGGCGGAGCAGATGCCACAGTGGCCAACAACACGGCCCTGGTCATGACGATGAGGCAGTAACAAAGGCAGTGTCCACCTTCCACCAAGCCAAACCCCACAGCCACTGAGTCACTCTGACTGACAGCACCCCTCCAGAACAGAGTCAACTGCTCAGCAGAGTTTCTGAGATTGTCAATCGTGCCAGCCTCAGTCTCACGGCGAGAGGCCTTTCTCTGGTTTCCCAGGTGAGGAAGGCGGGGTCCAGTGTGAGTCTCTCTGGTCATCATGCAGCTTTAAATCGACCCCGAGCTTTAAAGCCGTCTGTATCCGAATTCCGTTCTTTCCACAACGGAGACCCACGTAGCTGTGGGAACAGTGCGGCATTCTCCTGCTTCACGTTCCCATGTCAAGAGTCAGGCCAAACCTGACCCTTCATAAAGTGCACACAGAAAGGAAGGGGACATGTAATGCACACATAAAATACACACATAAATGGAAGGGGACATGGGAGCTGAATCTCCCCGCACACACCCCTCACCCCATCCCAGGTACTGAGAGGCACACAAAGGGCTCTGGGGGGGGGGTAACACCCCACCTCCTCGGTGGAGCCCCCTGGGAGAGGTCAATTCCAGAATGAGGCCGAGTGCAGAAGCAGAGCCCCCTGTGGGTGAGCTTGCCAGGTTACAGCAAAACCGGAGAATTAAGGACCTGAGCGTGGGGAAAGGACACGGAGCACGTCAACATATTCAACGATAAAACATGGTAAATGGTAAAGAAGATGCAGGTACTGCCTCAAGCCATCTGGGCAAGAAAGGGCAAGCCAGAGATAAAATGGAAGTAAATTCAACCTTGTTGAAATGCAAAAGTTTTCGTGTGATACACATCTCAAAACTTAAAAGTACGGAGAGCGGATTGCGGGAATGTACTTTCCATCCTGTAGCCACTGCAGGGGACCTGGACTCTCAGGTAAGGATTCCTGTGGTCTGTGGCCAGCCCCACCTGGTGCCTGGCAGGGACCCTCTGGAGCCAAAATGATCATCTCGGCGCTTCCATTTGGTTTGCAGCTTGCATTCCACATTTCAGAGCTATCGTGAGTCCACAGCCACCACAGGAGTCCTACTGACCCAGCCCGACACAGGGCTTCCAAGACTGCAAATAGTTCTGGGAGCAGACAGCCTCATCTTTCTCCTGCAGAGCAGCTGGTGGGTTTGAACCCCCGACTGGGCAGTTAGCCCAAAGCTTAACCCAGAGCCCCTCCATCATTTCACCCGTCGTTTCCCCTTCCTCAGAACCATTCATCTGTAGTAGATATTAGCTAAATATTGTGGGCATTGGTCATCAATAAAAATAAATATAGTCATGTGATTAATGATGCACCAAAGAACAAAAAAAAAGTGTGGGGAGGGGGACAAATCATAAAATCTGTTCTTCGCGCTTTATAGAAAACCATGTCTTTTGTGTCTATGAGGACGATAATTGAACTCTGCTGGACACTACTAGTGACCCCCCACATAGATGTAAAGGTTCCCCCAAAGCACATGTTGCCACGTTAAATTACACGCCCCCTCCACTACGCCAGAACATGCCTCCAGATCACGTAATGTCCTTTGCATAACACTTTGTGCCAACCATGGTTATAGCTATGGGTGGTAATGTATATGTACATAAATATTACAGAATTAAAGATGTTATCGAATTTCGTGCTATATTTGCAAGGCTAGTTGTGATTGCTTCCATCTCCAATGGCACCAGGTATGTGGAGATATAAATGGCATAGCTAGCCAACTAAAACAGGTGTATTAATTTTTATATGCAAATTGTTTTCATCAATTACATATTCCAAGTCACATATTCTAATCTCTTATGTTGCCGTTCATCCCCATTCCCATAACAATAATGGTATGTTATAGACGTGTAGGTATGTCTCCTTTAGAAATATGACCACATCCAGTATCCATGACAACATAAGACACAACTAAAATGGGTGGTCTAAAGGACGTCATGATTTGAAGGGAAGCTTAAGAATATGAACGAAGTAAAGCATTATAATGAAATGTGTCAAGATCTGGAGTTAGGACATCAAAGGAGAAGAGTGCACTTGGCACGTCTCTGGCTGAAAGAATGAGAAAACTCAAGCCTTGAGCGGAAATATTGAAGGATCCCAAGGACAAAGGATGAAGGATTCAGGAAGCATCAAAAACGTTGACTTTGTGTGTTTCTCTCTCTATTCATATAAAAGCTGCGCAAACCTATAGAGACAGCGGCTGGATTGATCATTTCACAGGCAAGGAGCACAGCAGGGTTAGTTGACAGGAAGTGGAGAGCCAGCAGCAAGTGCAAGGAAGAAGAAATATCCCGGAATCAATCATGGTGGTGCCTGTACGACGCTTACGAATATGATAGAACTCTTGGCATGGATACGTGAGTTGTACGTTGGTGAAACTTAAAAACAAGAAAATGAGGCATTGGAGCGACGCGTCCTGAGCCTGCTGACCGGCCACTCCTGCCTTGCAGCGCAGCGCAGCGCAGAGCACGCCGGAGGACTGCAGCGGCCATGTCGAAGTCACAGAGCGAGGAGGGTCTGCCTTCATCCAGACCCAGCAGCTGCACGCAGCCATGGCCGACACCTTCCTGGAGCACATGTGCTGCCTGGACACCGACGCGGCCCCCATCGCAGCCCGGAACACTGGCATCATGTGCACCCTCGGCCCAGCTTCCTGCTCCGTGGAAATGCTGAAGGAGATGATCAAGTCTGGAATGAATGTGGCTCGCATGAACTTCTCTCATGGAGCCCACGAGTACCATGCAAAGACCATCAAGAACATGCGTGTGCGCACGGAAAACCTTGCTTCGGACCCCATTCTCTACCAGCCAGTTGCTGTGGCCCTGGACACTAAGGGACCTGAGATCCGAACTGGACTCATCAAGGGCAGCGGCACAGCTAAGGTGGAGCTGAAGAAGGGAGCCACTCTGAAGATCGTTCTGGATAATGCGTACATGGACAAGTGTGCCAAGAATGTGCTGTGGCTGGACTATAAGAACATTTGCCAAGTGGTGGAGGTGCAGCAAGATCTATGTGGATGATGGGTTATTTCTCTGCAGGTGAAGGAGAAAGGTGCGGACTTCCTGGTGACAGAGGGCGGCAAGAAGGGTGTGAACCTTCCTGGGGCTGCCGCGGACCTGCCTGCAGTGTCCGAAAAGGACACCCAGGATCTGAAGTTCGGCGTGGAGCAGGACGTGGACATGGTGGTTGCGTCTTTTATCCGCAAGGCAGCCGATGTCCACGAGGTCAGGAAGGTCCTGGGAGAGAAAGGGCAAGAACATCAAGATCATCGGCAACATCGAGAATCACGGGGGAGTCAGAAGGTTTGATGAGCTCCTGGGGGCCAGTGACGGGATCGTGGTGGCCCAGGGCCACCTGGGCATCGAAATCCCCGCAGAGAAGGTCTTCCTCGCTCAGCGGACGATGATCGGGCGCTGCAACCGAGCTGGGAAACTCATCATCTGGCCACGCAGATGCTGGGGGGCATGATCAAGAAGCCCCGCCCCACCCGGGCTGTGATGTGGCCAACGCCATCCTGGACGGAGCTGACTGCATCATGCTGTCTGGGGAAACGGCCAAGGGGGACTACCCGCAGGATGCCATGCGCATGCAGCGCCTGATTGCCGTGAGGCAGAGGCTGCCATCTACCACGTGCTATTGTTCGAGGAGCTCCACTGCCTGGCACCCATTACCAGCGACCCCACAGAAGCCGCCGCCGTGGGTGCCGGGGAGTGGGGCCATAATCTTCCTCACCACGTCTGGCAGGTCTGCTCACCAGGTGGCCAGATACCGCCCACGCGCCCCCATCATTGCTGTGACCCGGAACCCCCAGATGGCTCGGCAGGCCCACCTGTACCGTGGCATCCTTCCCGTCCTGTGTGTAAGGACCAAGTCGTGGCGGCCTGGGCTGAGGATGTGGACCTCCGGGTGAACCTGGCCATGAAGGTCGGCAAAGCCCAAGGCTTCTTTAAGACTGGCGATGTAGTCCTTGTGCCGACTGGGTAGCGCCCTGGCTCTGGCTTTACCAACACCATGCGTGTAGTGCCTGTGCCTTGATGGGCCCTGGGACCCCTCTAGCCCCTGCCCCATCCCCTCCCCCAATCCACCCATCAGGCCAGCAACACTTGCAGTGCGCTTCCTCGGGGCTAGTATGGCGCCCATGGGCTGGGGCTCCAGGGAAGGGCGTGGAAAGCCCCTGGTGCCACATGGCCCTGCTGGGCGGGGTTGTCCAGAGCCTGGTCGCCCATCCTGTGGCACTACCCAAGCCAGGGAAGAATGAGGGCTGCGGGACTCGAGGCGCCGTGATGATTCAATGCAAGAGGTCAACAAGCTCCCTCCCTTTGTGTGCTCCACTCAGCCCCTGTGGAACATGGGTGTCTAGAGAATGCCCGCCCTGGCCTGGGAACAGCAGACAGCAAGAGCCAGATGCCTGAGGGTGGCGGGGTGGCAGTGGCTCCAGTGCAAGCAGACTCTGACCCTGGCCCTGAACTTGCTCCCCCAGCCTCTCAGTCTCCCCCGTTCCCACGCGTTACTTGTGCATTGGACAGGAGTTCCTGCGCTCTCCTCAGCTGTCAAAAACACTTGTGCAGACAAAAACACTCCACCACCTTCCATTCTCCCCCCACCCCTGCCGCAGCCACCTCCAGGCCTGTTGCTGTAGAGCCTACCTGTATGTCAATAAACAACAGCTGAAGCAAAAAAATAAATAAATAAGAAAATGAACTGGTTTTTCTAAAAGAAGATGGAAGGCATACAGTCACTGCACCAAAATAGTTGGTCCATAGCCAACCATTTCAGGAAGCAGCACATGACAGATAACCTATCACACTGTCGTAAGAAGTCCGAGCGGCGCTGAAGGCATTGTTGAAAAACAGGCCCCAGGAACGGACGGGCTACTGATTGAGATGGTGAAGCACTGCACGGACTCACCGTCTGTGCCAAGAAATTTGGAAAACTGCTGCCTGACCAACCGACTGGAGGAGGTCTAACAGAATGTGGCAATGATCAAGCATTATGATTAACATCACATGCAAATAAAATTTCACTGAAGATAATTAAAAAGCAGTTTCATCAGAACATTGTCAGCAAACTTGCAGATAGTCAAAGCTGGATTCAGAAGAGGACATGGATTGTGGGATATTATTGCTGCTATCACATGGGTCTTGGCTGAAAGCAGATTATACCAAAAAAAAGATGCTTACCTGTATTTCTAGACTATGCAAAGGTGTTGAACTGTGTGAATCCTAACAAACGATGAGTAACCTTGTGAATAATGGGAATTCCATGCAGCTTCCCTGTGCTCGTGTGGAACCTGTGCCTAGACCAAGAGACAGTTGTCTTTTCCTCGTACCTAATCAATCTTCCCTCATGCTTAGTCGCTCCGTGTGCTGAGCACATAATTCAAGAAGCTGAGCTAGTTGAAGAATTTCGCAGCATCGGGTTTGGGGAAAGACCGGTTAACACCCTGCAACAATCGGCAGATGACATAAGCTTGTTTGCTGCAAGCAAAGAGAACCTGGGGCACTTCCCAATGAAACTCAGAGACTTAGCCTTCTTTATGGATTCTGCCTCAACATGAAGGAGGCAAAACTGCTCATCGCTAGACCCGAACACAGCATCATGGCAAATGGAGAAAGTACTGAAGTTGTCAAGGATTTCATTTTACTCGTGGAAGCAATGGTCAAGAAATGAAAGGAGCGACTGCACTGGGAAATCTGCTCTAAAGGATCTCCTTCAAGTGTCAGAGAGCAAAGAGGTCGCTTTGAGGACGAAGACGAACCTGGCCCCAGTCATGGCATTTTCAATCACCTCAGACGTATGTGGAAGCTGGTCATGAATAAGGAAGACAAAAGGGTAACTGATGCCTTTGGGTGACGACGTTGGCAAAGAACATTCATCATATCACGGACGGCCAGAAGGAAGAGCAAATCTCTGTTGGCAGACGTACAGCCAGAACACTCCTTAGAAGCGAGGGCCGTGAGAACTCATCTCACCGACTCTAGGCATGTCATCAGGAAAGACCAGTCCCTGGAGAAGGACATCATGCTGGGTAAAGTACAGAGTCAGCAAAAAACAACAACGAGAAAGACCCAAGGAGAGGACCTTACACGGTGGTCACAACAATGGTGTCGAGCACAGGAACGATGGTGAAAAGGGCCAGGCCCACTCACTCGGTTGTGCATGGGGTCGTGGAGTGGGGACTAACCCCCCAGCGGCTAGCAGCATGATACCATCAGAAGATTCTAAAGCAATAACATGGTTATGAAAATTAATAGCCCAAGTAGATCCGGGGTAGCTAAGTATAATTGAATTACTTTAATAGTTATGGTTTTAAAAATATCAGCTAGGTTCAATATAACAGGTTGGAATGTTCTATGTTTCCTGGATAAGAAGCATGTTGACATTGTGTGGGAGGAGATCCACATCTTTGGGAAATGCTGAAGTAAACAGATATAATCAATTTATTTCCTACAGCATATCTCATCATTCCCAGTACAAACACACACTGAGATGCCCAAGGGCGGGAGTAAGGAACAGCCTTTTGAAGCTAGTTTTGACACTGGATTCCTTTAGAATATTTCATGAACCCATGGTCCTAAGAACATGGTTTAAGACGGGTCAAATAAGTAATAAGGCAGATCGACTTCACATGTAGCATGCAACCCAGATAGTCTGTGCTCCTCTGGCACTGGGCACAGAAAAAGAAAGGAGCTGTTTAAATATGTGTGACCAATAATGAGGAAAGCAAAATCCATCATATGCAGGTGAAGAATAAAGACCTACATGTTTGTTGGTAAATGGGAGAAGCCAGGTTGAAAAGGCTGCGTACTGTAGGAGCTCTGCCCTACAGCACTCTGGGAAAAGCCATTCACACCCAGCAAGAACGTCATGTTTGCCAGGACCAGGGGCCCAGGGGGGATGGGCAGGAAGAGCCAGGGCATTCTCAGGGTAGAGAAACTATTCTGCATGCCGCTGTCCTAGTGGCAATGGCAGGACGGATTTGCCAACATCCGGAGAACATAAGGAACAGGGCCGTCATCATTGCTGAGGTCAGGTGGACCTTGGCTCAAAGTGAAGACTACCGGAGAGATACTGGCTTGTGTTTGACTATGCAAAGACATTCGACTGTGTAAGTCATAACAAGCTGCGGACAGCCCTGAGAAGAATGGGGATTACAGAATACTTCACTGTGCTTGTGCGGAACTGATACATGGATCAAGAGACAGTTGTGCGATCGGAACGAGGGAATCCTGCGTGGTTTAAAATAGACAGGGTGTGTCCCCTCCCGTGCTTGTCCAGTCATCAGAAACGAGGCTCCCGAAGGACTTGGCCTCAGAATTGGTTGTTGTTAGGTGCCATCAGTTAGTTGCAACTCGCGGAGCCCTAATGGACACAGAACAAAACACTGCCTCGTCCTGCACCAGCCCCAGAATGCCCCTTCAGTTTGAGCCATGTTTTGTACCCACTATGTCAGTCCATCTCATTGAAGGGCTTGCTCCTTTTTTGCTGCCCCTAAATAATCTCTCAGGATTGGAGGAAGGCTTATGAACAACCTGTGATATGCAGATGCAACAGCCTTCTTGCTGAAAGGGAGGAGGACCTCAAGGACCTGCTAATGAAGATCAAGGACTGCAGCCTTTGGTATGGATGACAACTCACTGTGAAGAAAACCCAGATTCTCACAACTGGACCAATAGGTGACATCATGATAAACAGGGAAAAGATTGGAGTTGTCAAAGATTTCTTCTTCCTTCTATCCACAATCAATGCTCATGGATGCAACAGTCAAGATATCAATGGTGTTGAAAAGCAAGGAGGTTACTTGGAGGACTGAGGGGTGCCTGACTCAAACCATGGTACAGTGAACCCTCGTTTATCACGGTTAATCAGTTCTAGACCCTACCGTGATAAATGAAATTCCGCGAAGTAGGATTCCTTATTTGTAAATCAAATATTTTCATAGTTAGAGCATAGAGGACATGAAAAACACCCTTTAGTCACCATTACACTCGTATTACCCAATTTATTAAACAAAAAAGGGAAAATACAGTAAAACATTTTGGACGTTACAATTATCATTTATTATTTATTATATTATTTATGGCATCTAGTTTACAGTATTACATATTTCACATACAGTATTATTATACATAGTTCTTACAAATACTGTAATCAATAGCCTATGAAATGACTTAAGGGATGTACTCTACAGGTGGGTCGCCGTCTTTTTCCTCTGAAGGAGCGGGTGTAGGCAGTGGGTGCTGTTACGCAAAAACCGCGATAGAGTGAAGCCGCGGAAGTCGAAGCGCAAAGTGGCGAGGGTTTACTGTATTCTCAATCGCCTCATGTGTACGTGAGAGTTGGACATTGAATAAGGAAGACTGCAGAAGAAGCAAAGCATTTGAATCATGGTGCTGGTGAAGAATATTGAAAGTATCATGGACTGCCAAGAGAGCAAACAAATTTGTTCTGGAAGAAGTACAGCCAGAACGCTCCTTAGGAGCAAGGATGGGGAGACTTCATCGCATGTACTTTGGACAGGAGGGACCAGTCCCTGGAGAAGGACATCATGCTTGGTAAAGTAGAGGATCGGTGAAAAAGAGGACGGGCGCAGCAAGATGGACGGACACAGTGGCTGCAGCAATGGGCTCAGACATGGGACAGAAGTGAGGACAGCGCAGGGCCAGACAGTGATCTGTTCTGTTGGGCACGGGGTCGCTGTGGGTCAGGACCGGCTTGATGGCACCTAACATGGACAAGAAGCGAGCGTACCCATCTGTCTAGTATTGACTTTGGTTATCAATAATGCATAGCCAATGTGTTACCAATAACACTGGCTCATCATGCGTCACAAGTGAACCACAGGGAGTTAAAAAGTTGGGGGTTAAAAATGAGCCAGTGCACAGAGGAAGTCTGAGAGCTATGGAGAGGCTGCATGCCCCACATAATTTCTCTGTAATACCGAGCGGCTCTGAAACCCAAGCGCAGCGCTAGAAACGCGTTTTAAGCTAAAGGCAAACACTGGCGGCTGAGCACGCAGAGTGATTCTCAGGGGAAAGTGAATGAGTGTCCTTTTCCCAAAGGGTCTCTTTCTTCCCAGCTCCTGGGTGAGAGAGCTGCTTAGTTTAACCTGGGCTGCCCTCCGTGTCTTTCAGAGCTCTAAATTTTGGTTTTCCACACAATTGCTTCAAAATGAAGAAGATCAGAGCCTTTAAGATGATTTTAGAAGCAGTTGAACACCCAAATTTACCCACATACATCATGTCCAGGTTTTATTGATTCTGGGGGGGAACGGGTTCTGGTGGGGGACGAGGACAAAGGTGGGGCCGAGACCTTCTGGGCTGAGCGTGAGCATCCACACGTGAAAGGCAATCTTTTAGGAAGATCTGCCAAACCCATAAATCGCCGTGCCCTTTAGCTATGCGCCGGAAGGTTGGCCTTCTCAGTCATATTTCAAGCAACCGCCTGAAAAGGAAGCCGTAGGACTGCCTGGGGGTGTCGTCAACGAGTGGCTTCTTGTCGCTGGAATTAGTTTGCGGTCTTGTGAGCTGGAATTGCCGCCTCTCATCCCTGGGCAGGAAGGGCACCCACATTTCCGGGGCTCCTTTAACACCTACCCACAGCCTTCTCTGAGAATGGCTAACATTTGAGAGTGTGAGGCAGAAATGCCTCCTAAGGAGACACTAGGTGTAACGGGGGGTCGGAAGAAGAATGGGGGTAGGGACACTGGAGACAGGCATCTCCATCAACAAGAAAGAGACAAAGGATTGCAGGGTGGGGGTGGCTTTGTAAACTCAGGACTGCATGTGCAGGATCCAGCAGGACACCAAGTGGCAAGAGCGGGTGAGTCTGGCTCACATCACGAAAGGCTGTAAGGAACCAGCCTCACACACCCATTCTCTGTGCCCTTGCTGGGCATCACAGGTGATCAGGCAGAAGGTCAGTGAAAATGAGGGAGACACCCCCCACCCCCATGATCTGGATCAACACTAGCAGCCATGATGGCCTGAGACACAGCAGGGGTCATGAAGGTGGCGCAAGACAGGCAGCCTGTCATTCAGTCCTCGGAAGGGCAGCTGAGACAGCCACAGTGTCTAGCAGGCCTGCGCCCTGAGCTCCTGGGTGCGAGAGCTGTTTCATGCTTAGGCATCTTTGGGATGCACACAGTTGTTGTGACCAAGGTGCTGGCTCCTCCCAGAGAGCCGAGCTGACAGGAGATGCCATGTCTCTCTCCAGTCTGAGCAACAGCCTCTGAAAGTGGCGTCGGGACCCAAGCACGTCAGCGCTGCATTTCCGCCTGCTCAATGGCAGCTTTGCTCTTATTTTGATCACAGAATAAAACGTAATTAGTGTGTTTTTAATGGCTCCAAATGTGACACATTAAGAGTCAGTAATTACTCCAAAATGATGGATTGTGATTCCATGTCTCCGCAAACAAGCCAGGGCCACTGACGGCTCAGCTGTTGTTGCTTTGAAAACCGGCTGGTGCTAAGAACCCTCTCCTGGGTGAAGGTATTTTCAGGATTTCAGTAGTGGGACTGGGCTGTGGCCTA
Organism: Echinops telfairi; assembly: GCF_000313985.2. NCBI lineage: Eukaryota > Metazoa > Chordata > Mammalia > Afrosoricida > Tenrecidae > Echinops > Echinops telfairi. The sequence continues at coordinate 933,420 of NW_022103920.1, read as the reverse complement.
TGCTGAGAGTGGGACATATGTAAGTTCTCTGAACATGTGACCATGTCTACCTACCCCCAAAAAGCTACACCTCAACCATCCAGTTAACAGTGGGTTTGAACCACCGGCCTCCTGGTTAGCTGTCCAAGGCATAGCAGACAGCGCCACCCTGTGTTAGTCCGGGTTGACTAGAGAAATAAATCAATAACAGTCATATAGATGTATATAAAACTCTATATCAAGAAGTAATTATGCATCAATAAAACACCGCGGCCCAGTCCAGATCTGTTCCATCAGTTCAGCACTAGCCCATAGTCTGATTTTAGTTCACAAATTCTGATTCAGCCTCACGCAGCACATGCATTGATGCCGAATGCAGGAAGAGCACCGGCCGCTGGGTGGAAAGTCCTGTGGACCCAATGGCAGTGGACACATCTCCAGGGCTCTGGCTGCCGTCAGTGTGGCTCCATGTGGCTTGTCCACAAGAAGGTGAAATGGTCAGAGGAGAGTGTGTCCTTCTTTCCAGGGGGGAAGAGATGAAATTCCCAGAATCCTCTGCCACACGGGAAGGCCACACCCACAAGGAGGGATCACCAGGCCGTGAGCTGATTGACAGGCTAGACTCCACCCCTTCATTCTTATTTATCACGTTCATGTGAAATTGTGTAACTGCAACACACCCTATCTAACTACAAACCCCGCCGTGGGCTGCCTTTCTCAGCCACACTGGCCTCCCCACTGTGGATGCTTACCCTTTCTGAAAATCCATGCAAACTAACCACTCTATCTTCAGGAATATTAGACACAAAAATGGGAGACTTAGGCTCCGATCTGCTCCAGTCAGCTCGTGTGCACTCTTGCTAGGTCAGAACCACTTTCAGAACGTGACTATGTGTGGTGATTGTTCTCTGTTGGCCTCGGTAACCCAAGAGGCTCGCGCCTGTAAAGAAGTGGGGATTCAAAAGCAGCGATGGTCACGAGAAGGGTGCAAACAGAGCCAGCGTTTCATGTTCCCCACAAGCCATCTGCCTCTGGAGAACATTTTTTTTCAATTCTAATTGAAAAAAATAATAACTTTCAGAGACATATGTCTATGTTTACAAGCTCAGAGAAATCGAACGACTGACTATCTGTGTTTTGCCAGGATGTTTGTAGTCAACTGTTTCATATAATGGGGGAAATTAAGATTGGTAATTACCTTTCTGGTCTACCCGCGCCTTCGGCGTGCTGAGGATCTGTAGGCGTCCAGTGCAAGCCCTCCCTGGTGCGGGCCCAGACGCGGGCCGGCTGCAGGCTGGGGTACAGCTAGCTGTGCCGCTCTCGTGATAACAGACTCTCCTCCCTGTTTCTTCTCGGCGTCGGGGCGGAGGCTTTGTGTTTATAGCTCAATTGGTAGGTCATCTTTCAAGCGGCACTTTTTTAGGCAGGCCCATTAGAAATGTCTTCTTCCATGTGGCCTTGGAACTGCGTGCAACGTAGAATTCGTATTTGCTGCCTGCCAATCACAGAATAATCTAAGGTTTGCTGCGTCTGGGCCTCGTTCTTGAAATACACAATGGCATGTGTGAGGCAGGAGGCGCAGTATGCCCGGTGATTGCACAGCTTTACTAGAATGCATGGGAGGATGGCCGAGCAGCTAAACAAGCTCAGTGGAGGTGGGAGCTTTTGCCTCTGGGAGGTGTTTTGTAATGATCTTACTATTTTTTCTTTAAAATAATAGAAAGTGTCTCCTTCACCCCAAAAAATCCATATGTCTGTATAAGTGAATGGTGTGAATCCATGAAAATGGGATATGTGAAAATATGAATTGAACTTTATTATCAAATTTAATCTCTAGGAAGCAGAGCAGGCTGTGATTGCTTCATCCATTTGGAATAATACGGAAGGAGAGGCGGGTGTCCGTGTTTCCTGGATCTTTTCAGCTCCGAAGCCACCCTCTCTCTTCTCTGACTTAGCCAGCGTTTCCGGTGGGCAGCAGAGGACGCTCGTGCTGGTAAAGGGTCGAGCATTTCCTGGAGGACGCCACGAGCGCTCCATTGGGGTCTGCAGAGGGCAATGTGCTGCTTCTGGAGAACAACAAGCAGAGAACGGGGTGACCTAGGTAACGCCACCACCGTCTTCTGCAGCCTGGAGGGAAGGACCTTCCTGACGCCAGCTACCAGGGCAAACAGAAGCCGCAAACAGGCAAGCCTGCCTGTCTCCCTGGGGCCTGCCGCCGCAGGCTCTGGCTCCAGACGATGTTCCTCTCCCTCTCTTGGCTCTTCCCACGGGGTGCCCAGATGGACTCCCCTCTGCACTGCCCACCCTCCTCAGACTCTCTGCAGACAGCCCACACAAATACACAGCGGCTAAGGTCTGCACACCCCATTTCGGATGCCCCTGGAAGGTCACTTTCGTCAGATGAACGTTTCCAGCTCCGGGCCTGCTTGGTGAAAAGCGACCACCCACCAGTCAGCTGACTGTCCTCCCCAAAAGGGGTCCCAAAGCTACGGAGTCTTCCACAAGAGATCGCGCCGGCAGCACCCAGAGGCATGGAAGTCCAGGGAGACCCGCTACAACCGTCTCTGCGGACCGGTGCAAGCTGGAGACGTCCCGGGAGGCTTCCTGAAGCTTGCCCTGGGGCTGCAACTCAGAAACCCCAAAAAAGGATTCCGGGAACTTCCAGAATGAACTCCCCCCAGAGCTGAGTATCCACCAAGGTCCAGGAAAGATTGAGCCTGTGCACTCCCCGGGAGGGAGAGGACTGCCGCGTGTCCAGAGGACAGCCGGCAGAGGAGCAGACCCGTCTCAGAAGAAACGCAACCAGAGTGTTCCTTCGAGTGAGAATCATGACTGCTCGTCTTTCTCACTTTGAACACACCCTCGTCAAGAGCAACCAGTCACTAGAAAAGAGCATTGTGCTGGCAAAGGAGGTCAGCGGAATGAAGGAGACCTTCACCGAGATGGGGCGACCCAACAGCAGGACTGGGCACTGGCGTGCTCTGTTGTGAGTTGGGTGGCCAAGGGTCACCACCAGTTCGATGCCAACAAAAGCAAGAACCACGAAGAGCCAGAGTCTTCCGTGCTCTGCAGGGCTCAGGCGTCTGGTGGCTCCTCTCTGCAAAGCGCAGCTGCATCACAGACGGAGCAGGGGAGTCCCTCACTGAGCCGGCTCCTGGATACCTCTGCTCTGAGTGGGGCCCCAAACCAAGCCAGCGTGAGTGAGGCAGGGTGAGAACCTACCAGGTGCTCATTTGACAAGCTGAGGGTGGGTTTGCCACGGGGATGACGGCAGTTCGGTACGTGTGAGTAGCAGCCCGATCCCAGGAGAGCTCACTCGCCACCTCACTTGTGCTCTCGCTGGAGAGCCAGCGAGGAGTTTTCACCTGGCGTCTGCTGTGCTTGGCACAAGAGCACCGCCGATGGCAGCCCCCCAGCGTGCGTTCACCTTCTTGCCTTGCTCTATCCCTCCTGCCTTACTGTGATAACACTCTGAGGCAAAGTCAGCGCCCCTGCAGTAGGTGGGCACCTGCAGGGACCCCTGTCACAGCTTCTCAAACACAGGTTGGGGTGCAGTGCCCGGGAGCCCCAGCCATGAGGCCGAGCCTTTCCATCTTTGCCTCCCAGGGTCATGCTGGCTGGTCTTTCTGAGACAGATTTGTCGGCTTTTGGT
>NW_022103920.1:928650-929689 GCF_000313985.2 Echinops telfairi | reverse complement strand
CCCGGGAGCCCCAGCCATGAGGCCGAGCCTTTCCATCTTTGCCTCCCAGGGTCATGCTGGCTGGTCTTTCTGAGACAGATTTGTCGGCTTTTGGTCCACGGTGCTTTCCGCATGCTTCATGGCACTATCATTCAAGTGCAACAATTATTCTTTAGACTGCCTTATTCAAAATCCAAAGATGATATCCAATCTTAGGGACATTTTAAATACATCTACTTAATCGATTTAACAGATGTAAATCTATTTACAACGTTTTCAGCACATAAGAACAATTGTGATGCGGCAGAGGCCCCTGCGATGTTTCTTGCAGTTGCATTAGGTAGCTATGAGTTGGAACTGGCTGGATCGCTCCTACCAACAGTGACAACATGCTGTTTTATTGCTTTAAAGTTATATCAAAATTCTGCATCTTTAGCACATTATAAGTAACTCCAAGTCATTTTGTAAAATATTTTCCACAGACATCCACTTGCAGACATGCAGACACCTGCACACATTCATGCCATACACACACACACACATACACCACATACCACTCTCACACCACATTCTCATGCCACATGCATGTATGGATATACACACCACAAAAACACACACAGTCATGCACACAAACTCTTACATCACACTCACACCACATGCATGTACAGCTATACACACCACACAGACACAGACACACACACACACCACACTCTCACACCATGTGCATGTACAACTACACACAGCACAGAGACAGATACACCATACTCACACACCACATGCATGTACAAATACACACATCCCACACATTCATTGCACACCACATATACTCAGACATGCCACAGGATCCCGAAATCTATCATAAACAGACAAAAGGGGCACATTCAGTGATTGGGACAGACGTATGTGAGAGACAGGACTTGTGACAGAACTGAGGGTGGTGAGGGGCTGTGGGGAGGTGCCATTGCATTGGCTTTGACCCATGGTGACCCCGTGCACAACAGAACGGAGCACTGCACGGTCCTGCACTTCTGGTCTACCCGCGCCTTCGGCGTGCTGAGGA
>NW_022103920.1:926400-928550 GCF_000313985.2 Echinops telfairi | reverse complement strand
TTTCAATAATCTTCTCCAGAGCCATAATTCAAATGCATCGACTCTTCTTCATTCTTGCTTATTTGATGCACAATTTTCACGTGCATATGATGCAATGGAAAATATGGCTTGGATCAGGCGCACCTTAGTCTTAAAAGTAACATCCTTGATCTTCAACATGCTAAAGAGGTCTTGTGCAGCAGATGTACCTAATGCAATAGGTCTTTTTATCTCTTGACTACTGCTTCCATGAGCATTGGTTATGGATCCAAGCAAAACAAAATCTTTGACAACGTCAACCTTTTCTGCATTTATTGGTCCAGCTGTGAGGATTTGGGTCTTCTTTACAGAGAGTTGTGATCCACACTGAAGGCTGCAGTCCTTGATCTTCATCAGCAAGGGCTTCAAGTCCTCCTCACTTTCAGCAAGTAAGCTTATATCTCTGCTTATGGCATGTTGTTCCTAAGCCTTCCTTGGGTCCTGATGCTACATTCTTCTTCATATAATCCAGTTTCTCTGATGGTTTGCTCTGCATATAGATTTAGCAAGGATGGTGAGAGGATACAACCCTGATGCACACCTTTCCCAATTTTAAACCACGCAGTGTGCCCTTGTTCTGCTTGCACACCTGCCTCTTGATCTGTGTACAAGTTCCAAAGTGCACAGTGAAGTGCTCTTGAGTTCCCATTCTCCTGAAGGTCATCCACGGCTTATTATGGATGCTCTTCCATTTGACGGACTTCTGAATCAATGGTGCAGGGCACACAGGGACCTCACACATGTGCTCCAGGTGACTCAAGCCTAAATACAAACAGAAAAACTCTCATGAGATAAAAGAGAAAGAAATCTCTATGAGCCTAGAGTATTTTCTTAAGCACAGTCCAAAAGGGGCAAACCTATGAATTCCCAGGAAGCAAAACAAACCAGGTGTCTGCAAGCAGAATATTTCTTTTGTGTGGAGTGGTTAAAATTTGTCATGTGAAATTCACGCCAACTCTTTCTTTTATTGTGAATTCTACTAATTATCAAATTACATAATATGAGATGTTACAAGCTATTTGTAGTTCTAAAAGTTACATATCATGCTAGTCTCAAATACCTAGTTTCATTGACAACCTCACACAAATAAAATTAGCTGCTATTCAGGAAGCTGTGGCCCAGCATCCGAAAGTGATTGTTAAAACAGAAAACAGCCAAGAATTGATCGTTTACATCACAGAGAACTTACTAGGAATGCACTGCATTTTGAAAATGAACTTTACTTAATGAAAGAAAACACATTCTCAATCTTTAAAAATAGACATTCAATCTGTATAGAAATAAGATCATATCACAAATACAATCTTGTCAGTGCAGGGGAAACTGAGTCTTGCAATTATTTTTATAAGCAATGGACGTTTGAAAGCTTCCCATCAGAATATCTTCAGAAATCATGTGTCCTACTAGAAACTAATAACCACTATATATGAAACTTTGACAACTTAACAATGAAAGGGTAAACAACCCAGTCATACCATGGGCTAAGAACCTGAGTGGAAAATTCACCAAAGAGGATGTTGAAATGTCGACCTGACACAGGAAGAGATACCCGTGTCATCAGCCATCCGAGAGGGAGTAATGGAAACCACACTGAGCTACCATTTCATCCCCAGTAAGATGGCCAAGGCTTAGAAAGTAATAATGAAAGTAAATGACAGCAAGGGTGTGGGGTATCCATTGCTGGTGGGGATGCAAGATGGCCTGGCTGTCATGGAAGACTGCGTGGCCGTTCCTTAAAACACTGCACATAGAACTCCCAGATGACTCAGTGGTCCCATCCCTGGGAAGCAAAGGCGCGAACAGAAATGGTCATTGGAGCACACGGTCACGGCAGCCAAAAAGCAGAAACCACCTCAACACCCATGGACAGATCAATGGAGAAACAAAATGCGGTGCAGACACACACGAAACACTGTTCAGACAGGAGAGAAAGCTAAGTCTTGATACATCGAGCAATGTGGGCAGAGATTGAAGGCATGGTGCTGGTAGAAGTGAGTCAATCCCACAAGGACAAATACTGTATGGCTGGGCTTCTATAAGAAGACAAGAAAAGGCAAATATGTAGAAACCGGGGTTCATTAGTCCTTTACAGGTGCAAGACGGTGGCTGTGATGGTGAAGGCTATGTGTCAA
>NW_022103920.1:923698-925719 GCF_000313985.2 Echinops telfairi | reverse complement strand
TTTCAAACACCAGCAGGATGGAAAGGATGCAGTAGAGCTTCCAGACTAAGAACAGTCTCAGAAGAAGGACGAGACCGTCCACTTCAGAAAACTTAGCCACCAAAACCACACAGACAGCAGCGGAACAGTGTCTGATATGGTGCCAGGTGAGGAGCCCCTCGGGTTGAAAGTTACTCAAAATACGACTGGGGAAGAGTTGACCTGAGGGATGTGGATGGAGCCAAGCACTCAGGACTTCCCTGCTAGCAGGGAATGGGTCGAAATCAGTGTCTGATTGTGTCCAATAATAACTAGAAGATGGAATACATTACATATGAATCTAGGAAAACTGGACGTCACCATAGACGGAGTAGAACGCATAAAGAGCAATATCCTAGGCATAACTGGACTGAAATGGATGATATCGGTCATTTGGACAGTCATATGGTCTACTTTGCTGGAAATGATGAACTCAAGAGGAATGGCATTCCATTCTTTTCCAAAAAAACATTTTAAGATGTATAGGACTTTATGTAATAGGATACTATCTATATGCCTATAAGTAAGTCCGGTTAATACAACTATTATTCAAATGTATACACCCACCACTAAGATGGTGAGAAATTGAAAAATCGTACCAGCTTCTTCAGTCTGAAGTCAATCAAACATGTAATCAAGATGCATTGATAATTGGAAAAAAAAAAAAAGATGCATTGATAATTGCTGATGATTGCAATGTAAAACTTTGACAAAAAGAGGAAGGATCAATTCTTGGAAAATATAGTGTCATGAAACACATGATACAATTTTGCCACACAATGTCTTCTTTGTTACACTACCTTACTTCAACAGCATAAATGAAAACTATAGCATATAGACTTTTGTAGAAGTCAACCTGAGTGTACCTAAGGACAATGACAGCTGTCTTTATAAGGAGCCCTGGCTTCCCTGTGGGTTGGGCACTGGGCCACTTACAAGGTCAGCAGCTCGAACCTACCAGCCACACCACAGGAGAAAGGCTCCGCTTCCGTTCCCATGATGATTGACAGTCTCCAAAACCCCTCTGGGAGAGCCATGAGTCAGAGGCGTTTAAACGGCAATGGGTTTGGGTTTGGGGGTGAATGTATTTATGTCAAAGCTCCCGGTTTTATTCCTCTGGGTAACCCGCCCTCGGACAGAGGGCATGGCGATGGAAAACCACGCTGGTTAGAATAGGGTTGCTGCCCATCAAGCGACGATCCCTCCCACGTGTGAGGTAACTCGCTGCTCTGGTGGAGTGGATCCCAGGCCTGCGGGGAGCCTGCGGGGTTGGTTAGAGCTGCCCCACAGGGGCCGCATCTCGAAGAGGGTGATGTGTGCGTGGAGACACTGCTGAAGCGTCCAGTGGTGTGCTGCGTGTGTTCTCAACAGCGACGGGAGCGAAGGAAGAACATTTTACGAGAAAGCTTCCCTTTATAGGAGGATTCACCCTCCTGCCTGTGTTCTGTCTCCGGGGCCAGGCCCAGAGACGGGGGCAGCAGCCGGCAGCGCTCCGCAGTAAAGGCCTGGGGTCCTTGCGCTGCACCTGCTCGGTGGCCGGCCTGCGCGAGGCGCTGGAGATGGAGAGGAGAGGCGCGAGAGACCACCCACACGACTCCTTTCTCCCACTTTCTCTGGACCCACCGTCTCTCTTTCTACGTCCTCCTCTCGGGAAACGCGGCGCAGACGCAACGGCCGCGTTTTGCCGCGATGACAGCTTGCACGTGGTGGGCGCTGGCCTTGGTTAAGTGCTTCTCCTAGTTCATCCTCGGGAGCGCTTCGGAGCGGAGACGGAGGAAGCCTTGCTCCGGACCTCGGCCGAGCTCACACCGTGAACTGATGAGCGACTTCGGGGGTCTTGTTCCACCGGACAGAGGCATCGCGTGGGTTGCTTTTCAATCTTGTGGGGAGTGACCTGTGACCAACACTTTAAAAATAACCTCCGGAAACATCAGCACCCATCAAGTATTGCAAAGGAAGATACAGCCTGGAAGTAAGGAGGTAAGAGTGTGAGTGTGAGTGTG
>NW_022103920.1:915315-922881 GCF_000313985.2 Echinops telfairi | reverse complement strand
AGAGAGTGTGTGTGTGTGTGTGTGTGTGTGTGTGTGTGTTTTCTCCATTTTTTAAGAGTTTGACTTAGAAGATGGAAGCCAAAAGTTCAGGACCCTGAGCATGTGAGCCAGCTGCCTCTCTGTTGGCCCCACTTCCCAGGGATGGCAGGGACCGCAGGAGGAAACCCTGCCTGGTCGTGGACATCTGCCTGAGCATGTGAGTGCCCAGGGTCATGGGCACAGCAAGTGTGGGTTTTGAGTGCCTTCCCACTTGGGGGGCTCAGCTGCTAGTGCTTTACCGGACTGCAGCCTCCTATGCTCCTAGCATTTTCACGGCTGATTGTTTTAAGTAGATCAGTCGACCTTTCTTCCTAGCCTGGAAGCTCCTGAAACCTGTCCACCATGGTGGGCCACGCCGGCTTGTGAATGACTGACTGTTCCTCCGCTTCCGAGCAAGCTAGCCCCGTGTGGAACTGGCGCTGGGAGTGAAACAGCGCTCCCTCGCTGCTTTGCGTCTGACTGCTGAAACCCTGGTGATGTTTCCTTCATCGGCTTAAGGAAGCGTTTCCCAAACTGTTGTGCAAACAGCCAGCCTAGAAGACATTGAGAGAGAGCCAAGAAAGAGGGAGGTTTTGCTCAGAAAAGTTAGAAAATTTCTCACAAGACATATGAGATGATCTGAAAATTCTGGCAGTCGCAGAGCCTGCTCCCCTAAATGAGCACAGAACGCTGTTCACGCTGTTTGCGATCCATCTGCAGGGAAAACACTGAACCGGGCCAGGGCTCCACTCAAGTACAGCTCCCCACGGCGGATCCACACCCACCTCTGATCATTCTGCTCACTCATCCTTAAGACGTGAACGTGGCCAGAAAGACTTGGTCACTCAACGTTCCGCCACTGCAGGAGGCAGCATTTGATCAAGAATTGATGGTACTGACGGAGGCAGTCCACGACGCACTGGAGGCAGTCCAAGACGCTCTGGAAGTATTGGTAAAAACAAGTCCCCAGCACTTGATGGAAACCGCACGGTAATGCTTCAACCAGCTGATGTGCCTTGGAAACACTCACTGATGTGTTCCAAGAAATTTGGAAAACAGTTACCTGACCCATCTAGTGGACGAGATCTGAATCTGTGCCCGTTCCAGAGAAAGGTGATCCAACAGGATTAGGAAATTATCAAACAATATCATTCATGCCACACGCAAGTAAACTTTTGCTGAAAATCATTCAAAAATGGTTGTAACAGTACATCAATAGAAAGCTACCAGAAACTCAAACCAAATTCAGGAGAGGGTGTGGAACGAGGGAGGGGTATCATTGCTGGGGTATGATAGATATTGATTGAGATCAGAGAATACCAGGAAAATGTTTACTGTATTTTATTGACCACACAAAGGCATTCAACAGGGTGGATCATAACTAAGTATGAACAACATTGAGAAGTATGGAAATTCTAGAACACCTCGATTCTGCTGGCATGGCATCTGCACACAGACCAAGAGGAAACCCTTCGAATGGAACACGGGACTCCGGAAAGGCGTGCTTCAGGGAGGAATCCTTCGCATGCTCAGTTAATCTCTATGCTGCGCAAACAGTCCAGAACTCAGCACCAAGCTCTGAGGAAGGCTTATTAACAGCCAAGAAATCAGATGACACAAACTTGCTTCTGAAAGTGAAGAAGTCTTGGGGCACTTTCTAATGAAGACCAGAGAAGGCCGCGTTCGGTATGAATTACAACTCAATGTACAGAAAACAAGAGCTCCCTAACTGCACTGACTAGCGACATCATGATTGATGGAGAATAGACAGAAGCAGTCCAGGATTTCGTTCCCTGGGATCCACAGCCAATGTTCATGGGAGCAGCAGTCAAGAAATCCAAAAGAGAAGTCAAGAGAGAAGCCCTGGACAAGACGGAGTGACCCAGTGGCTGCAGCAGTGGACGCAAACATAGAAACACCTGTGAGGAGGGCGCGGGACGGACCGTGCTGCTCCCTGTTGCTAGAAGTCAGGGTGGACGCCAGGGCTGCCAACAAGGGCTCCACACAATGTGTTCTTTCCGCTGCATCTTTTCGGTGAGAGCAGAGCGGAAAACTGTTATTCTCAGTTCTGCCAACGAGTGGGGTTCATCTCACAGCAACTCCGCCTTGTCTTTTCCTGGTGAGCAGCTGGTGGATTGGAACCACGGACCTTTTGTAGGTGTGCTGACATTCTGAACCACTGAGACACCTGAACTGGGAACCTAGGTACCTGGAATTCACATGCTTAAAAGGGTCCATCTTTGGCCCCGGAAAAGCTGACACGTGGAGGCTAGAGTTCACCCGAGGTTTGCAGATTGAAACCAACTCATGGTTTTGCTTAGGAGCTACTTACACTGAAATGTGCTTACCCAAGAAAGTCTTCCACTTTAAAGTCTTCCACGGTAAAGTGGAAGTCATTGTTTGCGCCTTGCAAATCTTGAGAACAATTCAGAATTCATTGCCCACTTAGTCTCCTTAGCTGCTCACTTTGCTCATGTGCACCAGTTATTTCAGCCACCATAAAAATAATTCTATTTGAATAAACCCAATAAATATGCATTATTAAATTTGAATTTTATAGCATAGAATTTGGTGACTTTTCATGTTTTAAGAAGCGCACAACACATGGGAAATATTTATGGGTCTATTTTTCAATAATGTTCTCCAAATGGCCCTTGGAGACGATCTCTAGAGGACTGTTTCTTTGGCAGAGGGGAAAGGACGGTCCCCAGCGTGACAAGCAAGCAGAGCAGAGGGCCCTCGGGCTCTGAGGCAGACATAGTGGGCTGTGTCACAAAACAGAAATTCTGGAAGTGCCCAGAAGAGAAGTTGGCATTGCCTCTGATTCCTCCAAATCTGGGCAGTGTTGGCAGGAGAGAGGTGCTTGAAACCTGGCAATTAGTTCATGGAGCTCATGAGCCAAGCCACACTGAGCGCAGCCTTCTGCTTCTGCCGGCCCGCCAGAGGGAAGCATGCCAGGCGGGCGCCGCACAGACGTCCCTCCTCACAGCCAGACCCTGGGTGGCCATGCGCCGCAGGACCTCCTCTGAGAGCTTATCTGTTTCTATTTCCTCATCATTGTCAGAAATTACAGGACTGACCAAAAAAAGGCAGCACGTTTACTCCGTTCGAGAGCCCATGTGATAGAAAAATCTGCGGTGAGAGCCTTTCTCTCCCCCTAACTCCAAACTGCTCCTGAATGTCTGTTATTAGTTTCTTGATTTTTCTTGTTGTGAGCTATAAAACTTGTGTTGTTGTTAGGTGCCAGCGAGTCTTCTCCCACTCGTAGCGCCCCCGTGTACAGCACAGCTCCGTCCTGCTCCACCCTGACCATTGCTGTGCTCGACCCCCTTACTGCAGCCCTTGGTCAACCCATCTCATTGAGGGCCTGCCTCTGTTTCGCTTACCCTCCACCAAGCACAGGGTCCGTCTCCAGGGACTGGTTCCTCCTGATATGTCCAAAAGATGTGAGAAGACCTCTCACCATCTTCGCTTCTAAGCAGCGTTCTCTGCCCACTGGCCCAGCTGTGAGGATTTTGTCTTCTTTCCATGGGGTGGTAATCCATACAGAAGTCTGGAGTCAGTGGAAAATCAAAAGATCAGACATGTGGCAATTGAGCCTATGTCACCACCAGCCACAGGTGAGAAGACCGTGGACCATCACCAGCAGTCAGGGGACCCCTCGTGCCCCCGGTGAATCACTACTTACCCCATCCCCAAATTACCCTGACCACTAACAAATACAATCCTGCCATTTATGATGTGATGTCCTGGTGTTAGGTTCCAAGGAACCTTGGTGGCAGAGAGGGCTCAGAGTTGGGCTGCTAACCCAAAGGTTAATGCTTCTAACCTACCAGCTACTCCACCGGGAGTGATGTCGCTGTCCTCTCCTGAAATGTACAGTCTTGGAAACCCTCGGGAGCTGTCTTACTCAGTCCCCATCGTTGAAATTAATTCCACAGCAATGGGTGTTGCACTCATTAGCAAAGGAGCCCTGGTGGTGCTGTGGTTATGTGCTCAGCTACTACCCAGAGGATCAGTTGTTCGAACCCACCAGCTGCTCTGCTCCTATAAGGCTTATCGTCTCAGAAACCCTGTGGGACAGGTCTGCGCCGCCCTATAGGATCACTATGGGTCGGAATCAACTCAACAGCAGTGGATGTTGTTTGCTCAATACTACATTTGTGGGATTTATCCATGTTGTGTACATAGCTGTGGTTTATTTGCTTTGCCTTCATGCACCATGGTACAAATACACACAGGGTGAGATGTTGATGGACACTTGGATCCATTAGATTTTGTTGGTCTAATAATACTTTGGATCTCCTCAGTGAATCAAACAATTTATAGATGCACTGCTAATTGAAAAGTTGGAGGTTTGAAACGCCTAGAGGCAACTCAAATGAAAGGAGATCTACTTCCAAAGAATCAGCATTTGGTGTGATCCAAGGATTACAAATAATAAAATCCAAATCAGGAGGGAAAAGTAGTATTGGAACTTAAATTATGAGCACCCAGGTTATGGATTGCAGTGGAAGTCCAAAATCTTTTTGCAGCATCCCACATGGATTAAGCCTACGGTGACTCCCCTCTGAACCTCATCCAGGGATGTGAATAGCCTTGCTGTCAGAGAGAGGGCATTGGAATGTTGATTATGGGAGATGCAGTTAGGTTAAACTGTCCTATCTTGTCATTTGATCTCCCTTTGGACCCAGTTTAAATTCGTTCCAGTTTTTTATATTGTCTGCTTTCTTTTCCATTGAGTGTTCTCTTTTATTTTTGTCATTGTTGCTGGGATTTTGGTTTATTTCTTATTTTTGTTTTGTATGTTTTCCTGTACATCACATCCAGGATAATGGGTAGGGGAAAATGGGGATTAGCAACAATGAGTACAAGAAAGATGAAAAATGTTTGAAAATTGCTTGTGTTAATGATGCACAATGTTTCTTAATATGAATGAAATATTGAATTGTATGATATGTGAATGGTAAGCCAACAGGACTAACTTTTAACTAGAGCCCTGTGGAGTACAGTGCTACTCTGACACGCATGGTCTGCCAGGAGCTGGGGTTGACACCATGGCCAGCTGGCTTAACCCTCGGGGAGCCAGTGACCACGGTGTGACTGGGTGAAAAGGTTGTAGTCGGGATATGGTCAGGGAAGGGTGACATTTTTAGGTCATTGACGTTCAAAATGTCATTGATTCTACAGCTTCAGGGAAATGAGAAATTAAGCATCTCCCAAGTATAAGCTCACCAGACTGAGGTTAATACCTAAAATGCCCCAAACATCAGCTTGTAATCATAGCCTATGGCTTCCAAGACTGTAAATCATTAGAACCAGACAGCCTTGTCATTCTCCCAGAGTAGCCAGTGGGTTTGAACCACCGACCTTGCAGTGGTTCGTTTTCACAAGGGGAGAACACCCAGCGTTTCTCCCACTGAGCCATGGAGTGAGTCCCCGCTGGCCATCTCTGGGTGAGCGGTGAGGCGCCTAACCATTGGGCCACCAGGGCTCCTCAGACATCTATTCCAAACCCAAGCCAGCTGTTGTCAGGCTGATTCTGACTCACGGGGCCCCTGTGGGACAGAATGGACTGCTCCCGTGGGGTGTCATGTAATCCGCTTCTCTGAGGGTTACAGGAAGAGGCAGCACCAGGATTGGAGGAGGCCTGATTAACAGCCTGCAGTATGCAGATGATACAAGCTTGCTTGCTGAAAGTGAGGGGGACCTGAAGCACTTGCTGACGAAGATGAAGGCCTGCAGCCTTCCATGTGGATTACAGCTCAGTAGAAGGAAGACCGAAATCCTCAAAGCTGGAGCCATAGGTAGCATCATGATGAGTGGAAGAAAGGTTGAAGTTGTCAAGGATTTTGTCCTGCTTGGATCCACAATCGATGCCCATGGAAGCAAGAGCAATGGAGAAGCAAGTGATGCACGCGCTGCCCTGGGTGAGTCTGCTGCCCAAAGCTCACTGTCACCAAGTTCATCCGACTCCGGGCAACCCGATAGGGCAGCGCAGAACTGCCCCCTGTGGACGCTCAGGGATGTCACACAGGGGTAAGCTGGCCAGCTCTAGCCAGAAGTCAACCTCCCGGCCCTCAGTGAGCAGCTGAGCACTTGGCCGTGTGCCACCAACACCCCTATCAATCACCAAAAGCCCGCCATCCGGGTCACGGAGACCCATAGTGACCCTGCCTGGATGGTCGGTCTTCACAAGAGCTGGCAGCCCAGTGCTTAACCCACAGTGGGACCGGGTCGAGCTGCCTCGGTGGGTTTCTGAGACTGTCACTCTCCACGGGAGTGGAAGGCCTCGTCTTTCTCCTGCAGAGCGGCCGGTGGCTTCCAGCTGCCAACCTTGTGGTCAGGAGCCCCGTGCCTCACCCGCTCTGCCACCGAGCTCCCGTACCAGGCCTCAGCGGCGGCGTCCCCAGGGAAGATCCTTCCTGGGCCATTGGTAGGAGAAGGCCTGAATATGTTTCCCAATTATAATTAAAATGCAGGATTCCCTGAAGAACGCTTAGAACTCTTTAAATGAATGTGACCTTAATTAAAGGCATTAAATGAAGAGACTAAAATTATTCAAAGGGGGTAAACTTTCTTCTGGAGGAAGTGGCTCACTGCCAGACTAAGGAGGGAAACCGTTAGGGAAAAGCCCCTGGAAGAGGCCCCAAGAGACTGAAGCCCTGCAGATCCCGGCGTTCTGGAGAAGACCCGTCTAGTCTGTCCTGGGAGAAGGACAGCCAGAGCGCTCCTCACAGGATGGCGGGACTTCATCGCGTGTACTCGGACATGTCCAGAGAGGCCAGACCCTGGAGAAGGACAGCCCACCCACTACCCTTGACAAGCTGGCTTGACACAGTGGCTGCTGTATCGATAGGCTCGAACGGAAGGACCACTGAGAGGATGGCTCGGGGCTGGGCAGCGTTTTGCTCACTGTACACAGGGTCATTATGAGTCAGAACTGGTTCCACCGCACCTAAAAACAACCACAACAGTCACGTCATTCTGTGACATTTCATCGCCAGTCCCGACACCCCACTGCCACCCAAGCGGTCATTCAAAAGAGATGGGAAGTTGAGATGCGGATCTGCTCTCTGGCTCAACGGCTGGGAAGGTGCTGCCGTTGGTAGGACCCAGAGCACAGCAGAGCAGGGCCCCGCCAGCCCGGAGCCCACTGCTGCAGCCGCCGTGTCAGTCCATCACATGGGGGGTCTCTGTGTCTGCCTGGGACCGAGCATGATGTCCCTTTCCAGGGACTGACTGGCCCCTCCTGATAGTGTGTCCAAAGTACATGAAATGACTTGCCAACCACAACTCTAAGGAGTATTCTGGCTGTACGACAGCTGTTGGTTCTCCTGGCGGTCAGTGCCATAGTCCATACGCCTCGCCAGCGCCCTCGTTCCATTGCATCCGTGGCAGAGCGAATTGAGAGACGGAACGTGAGTGGGGCACGAGGACCTCTTGTCTGAAAGCAGAACCACTCCCGCCAGGGAAGCAAGGGTGTTCTTGGTGCCACCATCTGGCAACCGGCCCATCACGTGATACCCCGTGGGCACAGACTGCTTC
>NW_022103920.1:913737-914782 GCF_000313985.2 Echinops telfairi | reverse complement strand
AACAGCAGACACTGGCCGGGTTATTCCCACCGTCAGACAGCCACCCAGGGGAGCCCTGCATTGTCCAGGCTCCTAACAGCCAGGTGCTCACTCCCGCCTGCCTCTGGGGGGCTGCTGACCCTCAATTAACTGGGATGGACTTTTACTGCCTTTCTTCAGAGGGGAGGATTTATATGCTTCTTTGTTTGCCTGAGCTGGACGGCACCGTGAAGGCGGCACCCTCTAAATCACAGTGCAGGCATGCCGACAGAGATGACCTTGTTTATTAAAATGGAATTGACTGGAGTTTCCGGATGTCCCTGCGCAGTTGCCCGTCCCTCTTGGACTCCAACCCAATAAAGATCAAAGGCCCAACCGCTGGACCTGCCTGCCTGCTGAGGAGTGGCTCTATTCCCCTCCCCGGCCTTCTCACCAAGGCTGCTGACCACGAAGGTGCCACCTTGCATCGGCCTGGTGCCCTGCTCTGCCTGGTCCCATCGAAGGAAGGGCTGCCGCCCTCTCTGTCCCGGCACGTGAATGGAGACGCTGAGTCTACACAGCCAGGGCAGAGAGGTCCTGGGGACGGGGCCCAGTCTCAGCTGAAGACCTGGCCCTCCCTTCGTTCCTCCACCCCCTCTCTCGGGTCACCTCCCCCATCACCCTCCTCTTGATCCGGACTCTGCCGGGCTCCCCTCCTGGCGGCGATGTCCAGCTTGCTTCACACTGGACGTCTGTCTCTACAGGGCTTCACGTCATTCATCGGGTCGCGCTCCGGAAGCTGCCCATCCCTTTGGCTGCAGTGTCCGGCAGCTTCTCAGTGCCCCCTGAATCTCCGGCCCTTCATCCCCACTCCCTTAGCTCACCTCCTCCCTTCATCCTTCAGTGATGGAGGTCTCCAGCCACCCCCCGCCCCCAGGACTGCCTCGGGCCCCCACTAGCCCCTGATCTTGAGTGAGATGCTCTTTGGACTCCTGTGTTCAACCGAAGAGTAAGGTGACAAGCCTCATTCAGATTGTCGTGCCTCAGGCAGGCTTCCAGCATCAATGAGACATTAATGACACAGAAG
>NW_022103920.1:909962-913637 GCF_000313985.2 Echinops telfairi | reverse complement strand
GGCCATGGAGGTGGGGCCAGGGGGTGGGGTGGCCTGCTGAGATGAAGAGGGAGAGAGAAACTTGGCCAACCCAGATGTGAGGCGCACGAGAAACGATGTGGCCTTGATCGATATCGGGATCATTTGTCTGGGTCGGTGTCACCTGGAAGGGCCGTGGGTAGGCATGGCAACAGAATGCAAAGCCATGCTTCTTGGTTAGAAGAAGAACAAGGTGTCATCGGAAAAGATCACCCTTTAAGATGGTCAAATCCGTAATATAAATATTCCAGCTCTATTGTACCTCCTCCCAAGGCTGAACACAGCAGGGCTAATTTTCTTTTGACCAAAGCGTGGGGTGTGGGGGGGCTGCCTATTGTTAGTCATGGTGCTGGGGGTCTGTGGGGGTGGTACAGGAGTACTTTGCACAGAGAGTCATTTAGATACAAATTGATGTGGTAAAAATTGACTAGTTCAGAATTTCTTTCGTACCCCGAGGAAGGGATCATAGATTAGGCGTTTACTGTTGTCTCTCTCCGCATGCCCACAGCGGTCCCATCTGTAAACTTAACCAAAGCCTCCACGTCCCCACCAATCCCACACTCCGCCACCGTTCCCCAGTGACCCGCCCGGGTGTTGTGAGAAGGTCCTAGAAGTTCTTGGAGGAGAGAGCAGTGGGGCAGATTGTTGGCAGAGTGGTAGGCTTACTCTGGGGGTAGTGGTGGCTCCATGGTAAGATTCTAGCCTCCCATGCAGGAGACCCGTGTTCAACCCCAGCCAACACACGTCACACACCACCCTCTGTCAGGGAGACTTGGGTGTTGCGGTGGTGCTGAACAGATTCCAGCAGAGCCCACCCTGAGGCAGGCTAGGAAGAAAGGCCAATGAGAGCCCTGTGGGTCACCACCATTTGATCCGCAGCGGATCGTGGGGATGGTGCAGGCACAGGGCAGTGTTGTTCCAGGGTCTCTGTGACAATAGCACACACCATATTGTCCCAGCCACCACCCTGGCACGAGAGTGGGTGCAGAGCTTCAAATGAATGAACCGGTCTACTGGAGGGGGGACACCAGCCTGGGGTTCCCCAAGTAGCTTCAAGAAGAACACGCACCGAAACGTGCAGTCTTTGTGGACATGTGAACACAGCAGCCATGATCAGCCTTGACAGGGGTCCACCCACAGGCTGTCCACCAGGGCCGATGTGAAGTCTTCCAATCCATGAGCATGGAGTGCACATCCGCTATGTAGACATGTGGTGTTGGTTGGATTGTTTTTGTTTTGTAGCAGTGTCTTATGACTTCCCTGGTGCACGACTCTCATGTCGTTGGTTAGGTTTATTCCTTGGTATTTTATCACTTAGGGTCTGTTGTCTGTGATACTGATTTCTTGATTCCTCTTCAGTCCTTTTTAGGCTCCTACTTGATACTGCACAGCTGTGTGTTCCAGAGTGGGTGATACCACCCCATGGGGGCCCAGGAATCATCCTTGGGGGGCGGCAAAAGCAGATACCTACACTTTATTCTGAATTATGGAATAGAGCTCAAAAGTTTTTCATTACTACAAGGGCATTTGCTTGTTTTGCTTGTTTGTTTGTTTGTTTGTTTGTTTTTGTTTGTTTGTTTGTTTGTTTCTGAGAAAGGTCAGCTGGCCACATACATTTTGAATACTTGCTCTGGAGAAAGTTTAGCATTTCTGGGGATGCCTGTCAGAAGGCAAAAAGAATTTGTAGAAAAGACACAAAGACTTACAGGGATCAGTAACATCAATGTGTCTTCTGAATGCAGAATCAAACAGAAGTTTCCAGAAATTTGAGAAACTGTCCTTGAGATGACACTTCATGGTTTTTTTAAATGTTATAATTACTAGGATATTGTGATTGCAAGTGGCAGCAGTTGCACAGAATTCCCAGATCCTGGAAAACTAAGGATTTTCTCTCTTCTGCGAGTGAAATGTGGTCCTTGTTTGTCTCCATGGAGGACAGAGACATGGGACACCCCGTCCTCTTAGCGAGTTTGGAAAAGCAACAGGTGTAACAGGTGGGACTAGGGAGGACCGATTCCGAATGAAGGCTGAGCATGCCCACGGGATTGGTCAAGTAGGTGGGACATTCTGTGCCATTTTGACATGTTGACTCATGCTAAAGAATTCTCATCGAGGTGGGAAGGAAGGGTGTTCCGAGTTCCACCTTGAAACTCAGGGCAGCAGGGTGGGGACATGTGTGGCAAGATGGCATCCCCATCGCCAAGTCGCAACTTTTACTTTCCACGCTGAATACGGAAGACCAAAGGCGAAGTGCTGCGATTGAATGATGGCGCTGATAGAGAATACTGAAAGCACCATGGACTGCCCAGAGAATCAACAAACCTTCCTTGGCAGCATTCTCCTTGGAAACAAGAACGCTGCGATTGAATGATGGTGCTGATAGAGAGTACTGAAAGCACCATGGACTGCCCAAAGAATCAACAAACCTTCCTTGGCAGCATTCTCCTTGGAAACAAGAACGGGGAGTCTTCATCTCACGTACGTTGGGCATGTTGTCAGGAGAGACCAGTCCCTGGAAACGGGCATCATGTTTGGTAAAGTAGAGGCGCAGTGAAAAAGAGGAAGACTGTCCACAGTGGCGGCAACAGTGCACTCCGACAGAAGACCACTCGTGAGGATGGAGCAGGACCAGGCAGCGTCTCGGTGGGTCGGAACTGACTTGGTGGCCCCTGACAACAGCATCATCAATGTCACACGCAATAAAATATTGCTAAGAGCCTTCAAAACCAGTTGCAGCTGTCAACTGTCAGGGAGTTACCAGAAATCCAAACACGATTCAGAAGGTTGTGTGCCAAGAGGATGCATCTCGGGTGAAAGCAAAGACTGTCAGAAAGCTGTCTCCTTACGTTTTACTGCTCTCCAGAGGCATTTGACCGTGTGGAGCATAACCAACTCTGCATGGAATTGTGAAGAGTGAGCATTCCAGAACACTTCATCGTGCTCATGAGGAACATGTGCGTGTGAGCACTTACAGCATCACAGCCACACGCAAGCCACCGCAGGGCCTTCCAGCATGTTTGAAGCCAGGAGCTGTTTAATATCAGGAGACGCATGCTTCAGGGCTTGTCCTTTCCCTGTGTTTATTCAGTCTTGTGTGCTGAGCAAACAATCTGCAAACGTGGATCATGTGAAAGGATTTGAGGAACCTCATTAACAACCTGTGATGTTCAGATGACACAACCCTGTTTGATGGAAGCGAGGAGAACTTGAAGTGTTTGCAGATGGAAACCAAACAAATCCATTCGTGTGGGTTGCCATTCCGTGTAAGGGAACAAAATGCCTCGTGACCAGACCGACAGACAGCACCGACAGAGAACAGACAGGAGTTGATTCAAGTTCCTCTGTACTTGGGGTCAAAGCCCATTTCAGGGAAGCAGCAGTCAGGAAGTCAAATGGCAGCTTCTGTGGACAAAGCTGCTGCACAAGCTGTCTTTGAAGAGCAAGATAGTGCTCTGAGAACTGGTGTGTCTCACCCAAGCCAGGGTACCTTCAATCGCCTCCACATGCACGTGGAAGCCAGACACTGAATAAGGAAAGCCACGGAAGAGCCGCGGCGTTTGAGTTACGGTGTGAACGAAGACTGCTGAAAGGACGTGGAGAGCCAGAACAGGCCACTCCTCCAACAAATCAGCCCTGGGAAAATAGAACCAGAATGCT
>NW_022103920.1:888789-908272 GCF_000313985.2 Echinops telfairi | reverse complement strand
TTGTTCCCTAGGGAAGGAAGTGCAGTGTGGGGGTACAGGGTGCTCATGGGCAGCAGAAGGAACCCATTGGCTGGCAGCTCTGAAGACTAGGGTTTCAGTCAGGGCCTCAGCCCCCACCCCCACCCTCAGGGTCCATGCCTGTCGGCCACCTTGGGGTCCTTTGCTTGTAGACCATCCTTGCCAGCGGTCTGTCACCCTGTGTCTCGGCTTCTGCTGCTTTTCAGAAGAACCAGGCTGAGCTCACTCTAGTCTGGTCCGGCAGCATTAGCATAGCAAACAGCACCCCGTTTCCAAACAGGCTCGGATCTGCAGGGTCTATAGCATTGGACTATGGGGTCCACATGATATTGGGGCAGCACAAGGGAGTGTGGGAGGAGGTGAGTGTGGGTGCACGGAAAAGGCTCCCCGGGAAACGCACGCTGGGTGTGAGCCCGCGCCTCCTTGTACACAGAACAGCCAGCGAGCCCCTGCCGAGGGCTGGTGTGCAGGGTGTCAGATGGCACAGTAAACGCCAGGAGCCGAAGAAGCTGGCACGTCCCTGCCCTGGCCGGCGCCCAGCAGGCTGGGAGAGGCCTTGGGAGCCTCGAGGGCTGACTTACTGAAAGATGAGGGCAACCTGGGGGACTGGTCTTCAGACAGCATGTCCCCCCCGCATATCCCTCCTCGCCCCCACCACCCCATCCCTGCAGCCTGTCTGTGGTGACTCTCTGGGAAGCGGGGCTGACAGTCCCTGCTCCCTGGACCCTGGACAGAGTGAGTGTGGACGTTGAGTCTGTGACATGCGCCCTGGACGCTCCTCAGAGGGCACTGTGTCTGTGACTGCGAGGCCTGAATGGTCCTCAGAAATGCCACACTTCTGACCCTGTCTCCCCTCCCCCCGTCTTTTGCTTCAGGAGGAAGGACGCCGGCTTCCTGACCTACAAAGACCACCTGCCCGTAAGCCAGGTGGTGGTGGGCGACACGGACCGTCCAGGCTCCGAGGCCAAGCTGAGCGTGGGCCCGCTGCGCTGCCAAGGGGACAGTAAGTGTCTGAGCACCGCGGCCCCACCTCCTGACCCTGTGGAACTGGGTCCCAGCCCCAGTCAAGGGTCACAGGCCATCTCGGGGAAGGGGGTGTCCGTGGGATCCATCCGAACCTGGAGGAGGGTCTCCTTTGCTGTGGCCCTGCTTGACGTTCCTGGTGCCGAGGTCCCAGTGAGATACACCCTCAACAGCTGGGCCGCCACCAAGCACTGCCGTGAAGGCCATTAGCAGGACTATGCATACCCCATAAACCGGGTTTATTGGGGCGTAAATAGTCAGATGATGGTGTAATGTATCACTGTAATCTTGGGCGGTGGCCACATGAGTTTGACATTCCTGCAATCGCATCCCACCATCCAGGTGCTCCCTGTATATTGAGAGGGTGCTCAAGGTGGGGAGGCCCTGCTGGTTCCTGTGGGAGCCAGGCGTTCTGGGTGGTCCAGCCAATCAAGGTGCCACTATGAGTTCTTTCACACTGGCTGGCCCCCTGCAATGTCAGGGGACAGTGGGCAGCCAGGGCCAGGTTGCCAGGGAGACCCAGCAAGGAATAAGCTGCCTCTCATATCCTTCTTGGTCCCCAGCTTGTGTGTGTGTGTGTGTGTGCGCGCGCGCGTGCACAGACATTAGGAAACCCAGAATATATATGTTGGGTGCCTGGGGCCAGATGGCCTTGGCAGGTCCCCAACCCATTCCTTTCACCCAGCTCCAAGGTGTCTGTGGACCAAGTGTATCCTGAGGAGGATTTACTGCCTCTTCCATCACCAGGGCAGTGTTAGACCCGGTGACAAGTGATGGCCCTCCAGGGCACAGCTAGTCCTGTGCCTCCCAGGAGGAGGAGGGTGGGCCTCAGAGCTGGCAGGGCCTAGAGAGAGGCATTTGCGATGCAGTTGGCTGGGTCAGGTCAGAAGTCTAATTTCATCCACTTCAGAGACAGACCCAGGGTCACAAATTCATACTGTGCATGCAGCCTGTGAGCCAGGACTCTGAGATGGGTCACCTCACATGGCACCTGCTCTTGGGGGCCTGACCAAAACCAGCTCCCTCTCACCACAGTGACACCCAGGAAGCATCAGGGGGACTGCTGCCCACCTGTCGGTTCTGATTCTGAAGCTGGCTTGGGTTCAAGGAAGGGTCCCAGCTATCGAGATTCTACCTGTAGAGTCCTGGCCCTCCCACCTCCACCAGGCTCTGGCCACACTCAGCCGTCGGGGGACAGCTGGTAGCTGCTGCTGCTGGCCCAAGTGAGGACGGTGCAGGGCATTTACTCAGCTCCACCAGGGCCTCTGGGAACAAGGGGTCGGCGTTTAAGCCCCACCATGAGAAATTGCGAATGAAGATCTAAAACACACGATGCGTCATGAGTGACTGTCGGGTTGTGGTATAAAAAGATGAGCCTGCTGCCCAAGGAGGGGGCATCAGGCTACACTTCAGGGTCGGTGAGAGGCAGGGCTAGAGTACTGCTGCCCCTCCAGGACCCAAGAAGTTGCCCATCAGAAGTTAAATGGCAGTGACGTTATCACCCCACACTGGCCTCCGTGGACAGGGCTCCATGGCACAGTGGGGTACATGGGCGGGGGGCGGGGGGCTTCTAGTCACCACATCAGTGTGTCAAACCCACCAGTCGCCCCCAGGAGCCTGCTGTAACCTGCTGTGAGACAGGCAGTGCATCAGTAAATCCAAATTCTCATAAAATCTGCCCTGCTCCCACAGAGAGCCCTGCTGTTTCTCTGCTTGAAGGAGAGGAGAAGAGACAGTGGTGGGCCACACACCCAACGTGCCATACGCGTGTGCGCCGTCATGTGGGGCACGCTCTGCAGAGAGGTGGCCTGTGTGGAGACTGCATGGAAGTTTTTTGGCATGGCTCTCAGCCCAAGGTGTCGCTCCTGGCTGCCAGAGTGATTAATGACACAGTTTGTGCAGCCCATTGGCCGTGCTGCAATCAGTTTAAATATTCATCTGGTGTTTGCTGGTGATGAATCTCTGGGTTGCTTTTCGGTTCTAGTTCCCTGTGGCACGGCCCTCCCCCTGGTCGGACTGGATGATGGTTGTCAGGTTTGGGAAGAACTTCCCCTTGGCACTCGGGGTAACAACCCACCCAGGCTCAGAGACTCAGGTAGCTCTGCACAGGTCACCCACGGTCACCAACACCACCTGAAATGCAAGCACTGCTCCCCAGCCTGCATGGGGCACTGCCTTGGGGACCAGGGGGTGCCAGCCAAGAGCTCTGCTGCTGTAACTAAAGGGAATCAGCCCATGTAGCCTGTCGGGCTGGCCTGTCCCCGGAGTACTTTTGCCCTTCCAGGCTGGCCACTGTAACCCCCCCTTGTTGGAGTGTGGCATCTTCCTAAGGCTGGATTTGGAGGAATTCTAAGCACGCTATTCTCCTGGGTTGTACGTGTTTTCCTCCCCAGAGATTGGGTGGAGGGAAGAGAAGGCTGTGCCCAGGGCTTGCTGTACTGAGACCTCTTAGGTTGGACTCGACCATCTCACTCCACAAAGGGGGCCTTCCCAGACCCTGCTCCAAACACCACACTGGCCGGTCATAGAGAAGGAGAGTTCTCGACCCGCAGTCTCGGGCAGGGCTTTGCCACAGGCAGGAGTCTCCCCAAGCCTCCCTCTGGCCGGGCACTCCCTGTTGGAACTCTGCCTGAACCTCTCGATGTGATCACTGGCTTATTACTGCCGGCCTGGCCCTGGGAGAGCCGGCCAGAGCAGAAAGGAGAGTGCCCAGCGCCGAGGGCCTGGAGGGAGACTGCTCACGTGGCTGCAGCGTCCCCCGTGGCCCAGTATGCTTCTTCATCTCTTCCCCTCCCTCATCGCCCAGCCCACAAACCTGCAGTCGGAAGGATCCGTCCATGGCACCATGGCCAAAGGGAAAAACTCATCATGACCCTATAGGGCAGAGTAAAACTGCCCCATGGGTTTGCAGGACCGCAAATCTTTACAGGAGCAGACAGGCTCATCTGTGTCCCATCAAGGGGCTGATGGGTTTGAACTTCTGAGCCCAGTTCACCCCCAAGCCAGTAGTCAGCAGTCTAGGGCATCTGCACTGTGCCACCTGGTGTCCTTAGCAGAACCACAGGGTCCCCACAGCATGCAGCCCTTGGGATGTTTGCCCCTGACACATGAACAAGGGCTCTAGTCCCGAGGGGCGCAGAACCACGGGAGGTCCAGCTCTGTCCACAGCCCATCAGGGAGTCCCAGGTGTGCGGGCAAGGCTTGCCAAGTTGCTGGGATGCCACGGGTTTCAGCCCGGTGATCTACTCCCAAACATCAGCCCGTGAAAACCCTCCGGGGACCACATCTGATCCCCTTGTGTATGGGGTTACCCAGACACCTCAGAACAAGACAGCCTCCCTCCTGCAGAGAGGGGCTTGCCGAGCCTGGGTTCACCCCGTCAGGTCGGGCAGGGCTTGTTGGCCTGGCTGAGTGTGTGGCCAGCTGTGGTCTCTCTGCCCCTGTCCCTCGGGACTTCCCAGGGAGACCAGCACATCCAGTCTCAGGTGCCACCACACGCAGGTTCAGGCTGGGGGTGGGGGGGTGGGGGCAGGTGAGCCCACCTCACAGCTCACAGACACCCAACCTGCCTGAGCCCCCAGTTCGCCACCAGGTTGGGCTCTGCATCTCCTGGCCACAACATCGCTCCAGACCGCCCAGGCCACAAAGCTGTGGCGCTGTGGCTGCTCCTTCTGCCTGGACGCAGGGCCCACTGTGGATTCTGGGAAAGAGCTGGAATCTCAGAGCAGCTGGAAAGGCTACGGCACC
Organism: Echinops telfairi; assembly: GCF_000313985.2. Taxonomy (NCBI): domain Eukaryota; kingdom Metazoa; phylum Chordata; class Mammalia; order Afrosoricida; family Tenrecidae; genus Echinops; species Echinops telfairi. The sequence goes on along the minus strand of NW_022103920.1, from coordinate 903,484 downwards.
TTCACTCTGTTTCCCCAGTGAAACTCCAGCCACGTTGTCGTGGGAACCTGACAGGCCCAGGGGCTGTGGTTGGGCAGATTCCAGGCCTAGATCACCAGGCCTTTCCTCCTTCTCTGAGTCGGGAAACTGTTGAAGCCTGTCCACCCTGGGTGACCCTCCAGGGTCACAGCAACAGCCCAGCACTCCCCTTGGACAGACAGGACAGACAGGTGGGGTGGGGCAGTGGTGGGAGACTGCTGTCTGCATGGCCGTCAATGAGAACCCCCTCGCTCTTGTTGGTTCTGGCCGTGGTGAGCTTGGCCAGGTACGTGCACATGTGCCTCCCAAGTTGGCACTGAGTGCGCATTAGAACCTGCACAGAGGAGCCAGGGAAGCAGCTAGCATAAGGGACATTCTAATTGGGCTCGGGGGCACTAGGCAGAGTGAGGGGTGGGGCATGTAGGGGTGGTGTTCTTCTGCAGACTTTGCCCCAACAACAGAAATGAATCTCTCCAGTTATCTTTGCTGGAATGTTCCAGCTGGGACACTGAGGCAGGAAGGAAGTTGCACGACTTTTTAGCGTGTTGACGGCCGAGACAACAGCCAGGGGGCCCTGAAGTCCTCTCTGAGACTGCTCCTCCCAGCTCTCCTATCCAGTGCGGGTTCTCCTCCCACTCAAGCAGCGGGGTCCCACAAACACCAATACATCCTGGACAGCACAGTTTAAGTACCATTCGGAGTCCCTTTGAGCAACTGGACACGCGCAGGATGTGTGGCCTTGCTTCCCTGCCCCGTGGAGATGCGCAGGACCATGGAGGAGCTATGGCTATGGAGACTCACCACCTGTTAAGAGGGTAGAAGTTGAGGAGCTGAACCCAAAGAATGAAAACGAGGCACCGGTTTCCTGCACATCATCCCCGAGGAACGACCGTAGAGGGCTGGAGGTTTGGCCAGTTGCATAGGACAGAGGGCGGGAGTCCTTAGGAAGGTGGGGCGATGTGTTTCAGACGCGAGTCTTCTTATCTCCCCCTCCCTCAAGGGCAGGCACCTGATGGACGGCCTCCAGTCACCAACCCCTCCCATCCCAGCGGGCCTGAGTCTGGCGTGGTGCTGTGCCCGTCAGACCGGCTCTGCCCTGGCCACCCAGCCCAATTAGCAAACTCCACGTGTCCTTCCGGGCTTCTTCTTCATCCTCAAAGATTTGACAGTTGAGCCTCAGTGAGATCAGAAACTAGAAGTGCAATTAGAGTTTCTTAATCATTACGCGTGTTGTCCTGCTGCACGGGAAAACACATCAGAGCCTAATTAAAAAAAAGGGGAATTGTCAAGTTGCTTAATAGGCCACTCTCTTTTCCTTTGAAAGGCAGAGAAACAAACTTGATCCTTGTTAATAGTCGCAGTTTCCCACCAGTGGGCAGGACTGAGTACACGGGCGCAGAACTCCGCTGGCAGGGAACAGAGCGTTCCTGAAGAAACCGTCTAATTACCGCGAGAAGCAGAGGGCCAGGGCCTCCCTCCTTGGACAAGTGTCTCTTTTTCGCGTTTCTCCTTCTGGCTCTTGGCACATGGTTCTACTGGTAGAGGGCTTGCGGTTGGTGATTTCAGGAACCATTTTCTTGATCCAACTTTCTCTCCAGTGGGTGCTGAGGCTTATTCTTATAAGTTAATGTAAAATGACAGCATAATTGCATTTATATGAAGTTCAAAACAGGGTGCCGTGTGTGTCATGGGCTGGGAGTTGGGCTGCTAATTGCAAGGTCAGAAGTTCAAATCCATCACCCACACATGTCTGCACACATGTACAGACCATGCACAGACCGAGATACATATGGGCACACACATATACAGATCATGCATGGAAATATAGATGTGTACATGTGTACAACCATGTGTGTAAATGTCCGCGTGTGGATGCGTGTGTAAGCATGAGTACATGTATGATCCTGTGCAAACCCATGTACATGCGTGTATGCTTGATGCTTGCACACACGTATCCATATATGCACACATTATGAGCACACACCATTGCACCCATGCACAAAGCAGCATACACGTACAATACACACTCACGGGCAGGCACGCACAGGTGCACACGCACCTGCCTCTCCTGGGAACAAAGGTATGCTCTTCTCCTAGGGCTGGGGGCTTCAGTCCGCAGCAGCAGCCCACTTACCGTCCCGGCTCTGGAGCTGGGCTGAAACCAGGCAGTCAGTGCGCTGGTTCCTGAGTGGCTCTGAGTGGGCATCTGCCCCTGCCTCTCCCTGAGCTCTCTCTGACCGCAGGCAGCCCTTGGCTGCACCTGCAGGGTCCTGCAAGCCACCACAGTGTAATTGCACGATCATCATTCCCAGGGGCACCAGCTCCCAGAGAGAGACCCGGGTTCTGGAACTCAGGTGCCATGGACCCTACTCTCCCCTGGGCCCTCAGTTCTCCTGAGACTAATGGCCTCCCATCAGGGCTCGGGCTGGCCTCTCACTGGACACGCCTGGCTGTGATTCCGGAAGGATCGCGAAAGCCCGTTGTCTCCCCTGCACGCTGAGGGTTAAGTGACTGCCGTTCTCCTGGCCGGTACTGGCGGCTGCTGCTGAGAACGAACACCACACACAGGCCCCGTTCCACATCCCTGCGAGCACACAACCTTGACACTGGCTGCGTGCCTTCCTCGCCCCTTCTCCTGGCGTGTGCCCGCTCCCACCTCCTTGGAGCATGAAGCGACTGCTTCCTGTCTGATGCGTGGAGTTGCCGTGGTGCGTGTGAGCCCCTGTGCCTGGGTTTCAAAGGAGTATGGTGCTTAGGGAGGCCTTTCATTACTGGTGAAGCTGAACGACTGGCTGTGCTGGTGGGAGGCCGAAAGCCGATCTGCAGAATCTTTTCAGCCCGGCATTCCTCCTCCTCCCGTATGTTCCCTTTGCACCTGCCCAAGCCCTCACTCCCTGCCCTCCAGGCGATTCTGATTCAGGGTGACCCTGTAGGGCAGGGCAGAACTGCTTCGGTGGGTTTCTGGAACTGTCACTCTCCCTGGGAGCAGAAAGCCTCCTCTTCATCCCGGGGAGGGACAGGTGGTCTCAAACACCTGACCTTGTGGTTGGCAGCCAACCAAGCACATAACCCATGAAGCCACCAGGGCTGCTGGAAACGCTGATGTTGCATCTGTTCCCTTTGAGTCCATCAGGAAACTGGCCTCTACCCTCTGGGACAAGAGTCCTTGTTGGACAACAAAGCCCCTAGTTCTCAGGGGCCCGGGAGCTGGCGTGACTGGTGCCACGTGGGTGCCTCCGTGTCCCAGTGGAGAGAGCACACGTTCTACTGAAAGTATAAAGAATCAAGAAGTACTGCCTGCCGTAGATATGGGCCCAGGAAATCCAGTCAGGCAATGCCCCTCTTGAGAGCACTTAATTCTACTCCCTAAATAGTAATTTAGGACCAGCAAGTGGGGCTGGAATGGGGTGGGGTTGAGTTCATCTTACATGCTTTGGACATACTGTCAGGAGAGACCAGGCCCTGCAGAAAGACACCAGGCTTGGTAAAGTGGAGGAGCGGCACGAAAGGGCAGGCTCTGGATGAGATGGCCTGGCCCAGTGGCTTCGTGGATGGGCTCAGACACAGGAACACGTGTGAGGCTGGTGCAGGTAGGGCACTATCTTGTTCTGTCATGCACAGGGCCGCTACGGGTCGGAGCAAACTCAAAGACACAGCTACAACAGGGGACTATGACCACTAATTAGATACTGTGATCCCTAATTAGATACGGACCGAGTGGAGGGTCCCTTTTTTCTCCCTTAATAGTCTCCTTCCGTCTTAGATCCAGCCAAACAGACCACTTGCATCGTAAATCACCAGTCGGAACACAAACTGTTTCTTCTGGTGGCCTGCGGTCGACCGTGTGGCGAGCAGGACTCCTGCACAGATTGCTCTGGGATCGGGTGACCAGGCCTCTTCTGACTCACTCTGGATAGCTTCAACTCTCCCGGGGTCCAGCTCCCACCCAGACACGGCAGAATCTGTTTTGCCTCTGAGTAATTATAGCCCTTCAGAGAGAGAGTTCACGTCTAATTATACGTAGACAAGCACTTTACACGTTATAAAATCTTCACTTACAATAGCCGCGCTGGCGGAGTTTCACGGACTAGTGTCTCACACACACTGCATCGTCTACTTCCACCCTGCTAAGCTCCTGCAGGGGGTCTATCCTCTCCTGCTCTCTCTTTCCATCTGAAACGCCCCAAGCTGGCCTGGGGGACCCCTCATCTCTGGGAATTAAGACCTACAATCTCCATCTAGCCCAAGAGCAGGCCTCCTGGCTCCTCTTTCAGCCCTGTCCCCCTTTCTCAGTGACCCCTGGGTTTATCTAGGGGGACCTTAGTGGAGGCTCCCCACGGGGCAGCCTCCAGGACCCTTCTGATTTGCAGACTCAGGAGTGTGCTGACAAAACAGTTTCCTGGATGCGTGTTCTTCTTTTAAGAATAGTTTTCTTGACATTTCATAAATTGATAGTTCAATCATATTAAGGAGAGTTGTGCAAGCATCACCATCGTCAAATTGAGAACGCTTTCTTCTTTCTCATCGTTGCTGTTAGGGGCCATCAAATCGGTTCAGACTCATAGCAACCTGATGTACAGCAGAATGAAACACTGCTCCGTCCGGCACCGTCCGCACAATCGTTCCTCAGTTTGAGCCCATTCTCGCAGCCATTGTGTCCAGCCATCTCATGCAGTGTCTTCCTCTTTTGTGCTGCCCCTGCACTTTACCAGGCTGATGTCCAAGAACTCTTCTCTCCTGACATGCCCAAAGTGCCTGAGACAAAGTCTGGTCTCTTCCTCCTTGCCTCTAAGGAGCAGTGCTAGCTCCCCATTGCCACCCACCCCCGACCTCCCCTATCAGGCTCCAAGGAAATCATCAGTCTAGTCGCTGTCTCTTAGATCTACCTATTCTGAATTCCATATACAGAGAAGCATGTGAAACAAACACAAACAACCATGCCAAAGTGAAAACCTCAATTGAAATGAAAGCAGAAAATATTAAAAACTGTAATAAATTTAAACCAGGTCAAAAGGGAGATCAAAGGTAAGGAACTACATTTGCTCCTAATTGCGTCTGTAATCATCCACTTTACAATGCTCTTTCTGACCGCAAAGCTGTTCACATCCCTGGTCCACCCTCAGAAGGGATTCACCGGAGGCTTAATCCAAGCGTATTCACCCTTCACTTTTGTTTGTTTGTTTGTTTGCTTGTTTTACTGAAACAACTCTTAAATGGCTCAAAAAGGAGATCAAATGATCATACATTTTAACCTGACAATATCTACCATGGAGTTCTGATGGTCCAATGGTTTCGCATTAGCAGCAGCAGCTCCTCGGGAAAAGGACTGGGCTCTCCTCCCATAAACAGCGACGGGCTCAGAGACGCCAGGGTTGCTGTGGGTCAGCATTGACTTGATGGCAGTGAGTTTGGGTGTCTGAGTTTACCGCTACCATGATCGACTTTGCAAGGCTCTCTGTCTGGTAGGAAGGCTATTCACACCCCTGCACTAGGGTCAGAGGAAATTCACCCGCGGCTTCATCCATGTGGGGACCCTGTACATGGATGTTGGAGTCCACTGCCTGCTGAGTGTTCTTATCTCGACCAATAGGAAAGCATTTTGAGGGTAGCTATATGTTTCATCGTGTGCTTTAATACATTTTACTGAATTACAAATTTACATAAAAATGCAGAAAATAGTCATTCTAACAATATATCTCTGAGTTGATTCCATAACCCTATCAATTCAGAACAAGCTGCCTCTGCCTCAACCTGTAACTCCAAAACACAGAAGAATATTGTTCAGTTTTACAACTGTGAAGTTGAATAGTCTATTCTGAAAGAATATGTAGTGCTTCTAAACTTAGAAGTTCAAGAGGTTTTATGGAATGACTGTCTAGTCTTCAGATATAATAGTGGGTTAGATTCTTTGTCCAAAACAGCTGTTAGCATGGCTCTCCGGGCACCTCCTCCTACCCCACCCACCCACTGCCACCTCCAGGAAACCAAGCCTTCCTCCAGAATCTCCCGGAGTTCCATTCCTCGGCTCCTGCCCCATGGTCATCGTTGGCCACTGGTCACTGGCCCTCATCCTGTCAGCACTGACTGGGCAGGGCAAAATGAGACCACCTGCCATCAACAGTAGCCAGGGCAAGACAAGCCAAGAGCACCCGCTGCCACCACTGACCACGGCCCCCCTGCTGCCCACGGGCTGAGCTGTCTGGCAAGCACGTCTCGTACGCGTCAATCACGGGTGAGTGGCCTCCATGCCGTCACTGGCCCGCCTCTGGCCTCCCCTCTGGAGTGAGGTACTGATGGGACGGGATCTGTGTGGTCATTGTGTGCATCGGCCAGCCCAGGTGGTTACCACGTGTTCTGCGGTGCGGTCAACAGCTAGTCACCTGATTCTAACTAAAGGGGTTTCCCAGACTGTACGTCTTTACTGGAGTAGAGAGCCTCATCGTCTCCCATGGAGCTGTGATGGGTTCGAACCTGGACTGGACACTAGCACTCCTTATGTACTCCCACACTGGGCGTCTTCAAAGACGGAATAGCACACATAAAGTTAGCTATCCTAAATATTAGTGAGCTGAACTGGATTGTAGCTGACCCTTTGAATGACAAATTCGAAAGGGATCACATTCATCCTCCAAAAGAACACTTCAAATCCTGTCTTGAGGTGCAATATTGTCTGTTATAGAATAATATCCACGGGCCTCTAACGAAGACCAGTTGATATAACTACTATTCAAACGTACTCACCAACCGCTAGACAGTGATAGATCGAAGGAGCCTACCACACATGGTATCAAAATACATCGACAATCACTGGTGATTGAAATGCAGATGTTGGAAACAAAGAGAACCAGTAGTTGGAAACGGGCCTTGGTGATAGAAACCAAGCTGGAGACGCGTCATAGATTTTGCAAGGCCAATGACTTCTTCATTACAAAGACCTTTTTCAACAGCGTGAACAGCAGATACATGCACGGCCTTTGGCAAATGGAACACACAAGAATCAGCTGGCTACATCTGTGGGAAGGATTTCAGTATCATCAGCCAAAACAAGACCAAGGCCAACTTTGGAATAAACTATCAATTGTTCTTATGCAAATTCAAGTTAAAGATGAAGAAAATTCACACAAAGCTTTAAGAGCCAAATATACAACCTTGAGTATTTAACAGACATCTCAAGAACAGATTTGATGCATTGAACACTAATGGCTGAAGACCAGGTGGGATGAAATCCTACATCCAGAAAGTACAATGTTTCAGAATCAGGAAATAAGTAAGGAAGGCAACAGGGAGAGAGGCCTGTGTTTGGTGCTGCCATCTCCATGATGGCAAGAAGGTGAGCACAACCAGCGGCCTTGGTGACGGAGGTAATGGATGAACAACCTCTGGTAGAGGCCTACAATGGACTAGTATGCATCAGTAAGAGTTTTTAAATGGCAGCTCTTAGGCACAGCAAGGCATGGACCAAATAGAGAACATTATCCTTGGAAAAGTTAGTCAGTCTTATAAGGACAAAGATTTAATGACATTACTATTCAAGAAAAAGAAAAGTGGTTTTCACGCCGAAGGATACGACTTTGAAGACCAAGAGGAGGTCAGCGATGGGGTGCGGGCAGGGAGGGGAAGGAGGGCGGAAGAAGGGGGGAGGGAGACCATTTGCGGAGGTTTGACAGTGGGCATCGTGATTTCACTGGATGAGACAGGCTGTGCACGTACACAGAACACGTTTTTCTTTATAAACCAAAATAAATAGACAAAATTTTAAAGGAGCGAGTGAAGGCTCACAGCCTTAACCACTCTCCAGAGTCCTCCCCTCAGATCTCAACGTTAGTCTGAGTGGCTGGAAAGGAGGAAAAGGAAAACTGAGTGGATGTGGGTTCTTCCGAGGCACACGAGTGCATTCCAACAGCAGGAAAGGTCGAAGTGGACGTCAGACGAGACGCTGAAGCTTGCTCCTGAACACAGAGTAGCGAAAGCAAATAGAAGAGATGAAGAGGTAAAGATGCCGAAAAGAAAATTTCGAAGGGCAGCTCGAGAGGACAGCTAAAATATCGAGGGATTCTACGGATGAAATATTGAACAAATCAGGAAGCCTTGAAATAAGATAGAAGGAATATGGAGCGTCAACTATACTGAAAAGAATGAGTCTCTGCTCGTCTATTCCAGAAGGTGGCCTGTGCTCAAGAACCGCGGGTATGGAAGGAAGAAGTCCAGGCTTCACTGAAGGCCTGGCCAGACACACGGTTTCGGGAACTGACGGAACACCCGCTGTAACGTTTCCACGGCTGTTGAAGCTCTGGGAGCAGACTCTGGTCTACGCCAAGAAACCCCGGCGTCAACTCCCTGGATGGCTGATGCGGAGAAACCCGATCTGTGCCCGTTGCAAAGGAAGGTGATCCAACAAAATGTAGACAATATCAGACAGTATCATGAAGATCACAAGCAAGTAAAACTTTGCTGAAGGTTGCTCAAAGGTAGATGCAGCAATACATAGGCAGGGAACTGCCCGAAAACCCAGCCATGTTCAGAAGAGGACATGCTGTTGTTTTTGCAGTTGCTGATTTTGTTAAACTTTCTCGTGTTTCTGCTACACTACTGTGATTTGGAAGATGGGTATTGACTGAAATCAGAACCTTCCAGAAAGATTTTACCTATGCAAAGGCACTTGAAGCGGGGATCATAATAAACTGGATAGCCTTGTGAAGAATGAGAATTCCAAACGATCTCATTGTACCCATGTGGAACCTGTACATAGACCAGGAGGTTCAAACAGAATAAAGAATACTGAAGGGTTTCAAATCAGGAAAGGTGTGTGCTAGGGTTGGATTCTTTCACCAAACGTATTAATTTGTACACTGAGCAAATAATCTGAGACGTTGGATTGTGTGCAGAAGGCAGAATCAGCACGTTAACAACCTGCCATCTGCAGATGACACAGCCTTGCTTGCTGAAAGGGAAGAGGACGTAAAGCGTTTACTAATGCAGATCACAGCCTTCAGGGTGGAACTCACGCCGTAAGGTCAATTCCAACTCACAGCCACTCAACATAAAGAAAACAAAAATCCTCACACATCTGCGCCAGTACACACGCGAAACAGAGAAAAGATTGAAATTGTCAAGAATTTCATTTTACTTAGATCCACCCCCAATGCACACGGAAGCAGCACTCAGGAGATCAAAGGCTGCATTGCATTGGGCAAGTCTCCTGCAAAAGACCTCTTTAAAGTGCTAACAAGAAATGAAGTCACGTCGAGGGCTAACGTGTGCCTGCGCCAAGCCATGCCGCATTCAGTCACCTCGCGTGCATTTGACATGCACCTCTTGTGCAATTGTAAGGCTGGAGCAGGCAGGTGTCATTCGGTTGTGCATAGGGTCACGATGAGCTGGAACCAACGTGATGACCCATAGAAACACCAATAACGTAAGCATTTGGGGACTGAACAATGAGTAAGGAAGACCAAAGGAGAACTGGACTAAGATGTTTTCAAAGACTACTGAGCACACCGGGACGACCTGGAGAACGACCGCACCTGTTTCGGAAGAAGCAGCGCCTGACTGTTCGTTGGAAGAGAAGCTGGTGAGACTTCGTCTCAGGTACTTTGGACAAGTCATCAAGAGGGGTTGGTCCCTGGAGAAGGACCCCACGCTTGACAAAGTAGAGAGGCAGATTAAAAAGAGGCAGACCCTCGGTGAGGTGGATTGACCCAGGAGCTGCCCCGATGGGCTCAAACACAGGAGTGGTGGTGAGGGTGGCACAGAACTGGGCAGTTTTGTTTCTAGTCCAACATAAATGTGTCAGAATTTTATCTTCCTCTTCAATTTCAGAGAGTTTCCACTGGGTATAGAATTCTAGGTTGAAAGGTGTTTTTTTTCCTCCTTGTCTTCGAATTTTTCAGTATTTTAAAGATTTTGCTTCGCAATCTTGCTCCCGACGAGACGGCTGCAGTTGTCCGCATCTCTGTGCCTCCTTTCACAGCTGGGTCTTTCTTTCCAGCTGCTTCTGCAGTGCCTCGGTCTGGTCCTCCTCATGTTTTCCTGCGCTTCTGCTTCTTTGATCTGTCGATTCTTAGCTTTCATCAAATTTGGACATTTTTAAGCCACTATTTCTCCAAGTACCCCACCCTTTGAGGGATTCTAATCAAGCATTTCAGCCACTTCAAGGGGTCCCACAGCTCACTAACACTCTCCACTTGTTTTCACCCCCTTGTCCCCTCTTCCACCCTGTGTGGTTTCCATCGTTACATCTTCAGATCCACTCATCTCCTTCTACACCGTTAATCACTTCCAGGAATTTTTTTATCTGAAATTTTACATGAATCTTTTTTCTGTCTTTCATGTACACTCAATCTTGGATATATAAAACAAATCAAAGATGTGTATTGTTTATAAAATACATATTTCTCTGTCTTTCATATATAATCAGTAACCTTCTACCTTCTTGAATAGATGAAATACAGTTATAATAGCTTCGAAGGTGCTATTCATTCCACCACCTGTGTCGCTTCTGGACCTGTCACTTCTGGACTGAATTATCTCCTCTTTAAGAGCCATTCTCTGCCCCTCCTTTGCATGTCTCATAGTTTTTTATTGATGCCATGCAATGTCTAGTTCACCTCATGGAGTTTGGTGGTGGTTGTGTTCCGACAGGGCTCTCAAGCTCAGTTTGGGGTTTAGTTAGCTTACCTGAAAACAGTTGGTCCTCTTGAGACTTGCTTGTAGGCTGTTAGGTAAGAATAGAGCAGCCTTTTTGTGTTAGTCTGAGTAGACTAGAGAAACAGATTCATAGACACTCATATATACAAGAGCAGTTGAATATTGAGAAAACATCCCTGCCCAGTCCAGATCAAGTCCATAAGTCTGATAGTAGCCCATATGTCCAATACCTATCTATAAATTCCTCTTCGGACTCACAAAACACATGCAATGATGCCAAATTCAGGAAGATCACTGGCCAGTAGGTGGGAAGTCTTGTGGATCCAGTGGCGGTGTAAGCATCTCAGCTCTGGGTCTCCATGTGGCTTCTCCAGCTCTGCGGCTCTGGCTCCCATCACCCTGCCTCCATGCAGCTTGCCAACAAGAATGTCTCCCAGGGACTGAGCATGTGTCCCACCTCAAGCAAGCTATTTATTTCCTTAGCGCCTTCAAATGAGGTCATCAAGCTGCCACCTGATTGACAGACTAAACTCCACCCCTTCACTCTTAATCCTCTCAAATCGACAACAGATGATGTAACTACCACACTTTTGTCGAGGGCTGTTCGTGTCACATGGTGACCACAGGAGCTTGGAGTAGGCCTGCCCTCCACCACGCTTACATGGCTCTGACCTTGCAGAAGCGGAGTGCCGAACATGTCTCATTCCTTTTGTGGCGCCCACCTAAAGACCTTGATTCGGGATGTCTTCATCCCATCTGGAGGGCATGTGTCCTGTTCTTGGCCTGTGTGGCCACCATTTGTTCCCGGGGCTCCTTCATGATGGTTCTTTCCCTGTAGTTCTTGAAGTGTGTGCCTCTCAGTATCTCCTTTGTGCTATCCTGTCCTGAGGACTCTGGCCTCCTGGACCTTCCCAGAGCAAGCACCCTTTCTCCCCAAGTTCCGGGACCTCCTGCATGGAGAAGGAGAATCGCTCCGAGCAGGCACAGCGTCTTCGCTGGGCTCACACTGCTGTTGCTGGGTTTCCCACCTCACAGACACACCCTCCTGCACTACCTGAGCTCCAAGGTCTGAGACACCACTTTCCCCAATCTTGTCCATGTTGTAAAAGGTTTGAGGTCGGAGTTCTCCCCATCCCTGTTAGGTCACCTGGCCGGATGCCGAAGCTTCTAGAGCTTGTGGTTTTCACATGTTGCCAAGTAACGAAAGTTTGAGGCTTTGTGAGGACGAATCAAACACACGTAGGCTCTTAAGGTCCCTTGAATGTCCGTTTGGAACCCCAGTTTGTGGTTTGTAATCAGTCAAATCCCATGAGACAGGAGAGGAAGGGACTCTGTGCCAGAGGGACCTGTGGGAGCCACCTGGGCAGAGGGGCAAAGAAACCAAAGCGAAAAGAGAAGGGAGTGGAGAGAGAGCAGCGTGTCCCCACGAGCAATTTCAATCTACCGCAGACAGGGCCAAAATTATCTGCCAAGAGTTAACTAGCTCCAGCCACTGCTGTAAGCACTTCACATATATGGACTTGTGCGATTCTCCCAGGAAATACCACCACCATCCCCACTCTAGGGGCTAACAGACTGCTCAGGATCGGGGCTAGGGAATGGCTAGAAATCACAGCGTCAAATCCAGACGGCTTCATGGCGCTGTCACGCCGCTGAGAGATTCAGTCTTGCCAGGGGCAGTTCACGCTGTTGAGGGACTCTGTGGTGCCGAGATGAAGAGTTGGCAGTGCACGGAGAGGGAAGCAGACGAGCTGTTGAGAAGGGCGAGAGCATGGAAACCCAGCAATCAGACACTGCACTGAGACTGGGGCTTAAACAAGGAGCTCGCCAACAAACACCTTGACCTCTGCCGACACGTGTTTGGTGAGAGAAGCTCAGATTCGGTTTTCAAAGATTCTAATTTAGAACACACAGTTTTACATCTGAACGGTACTATGACCTGGAATATCATTAATGTCATATGCAAGTATAATTTTGTTGAGCAGTCAACAATGTTTGCAGCAGGACATTGACCAGGAGCTGCCATAAATCCAAGGTGGATTCAGAAGAGGACATGGAGCAAGGGATACCATTGTTGACGTCAGATGGATCTTGGCTCAAAGCAGGGAATAATAGAAAAATACTTATTGTGCTTTATTGATTATGGAAAGGCATTTCAGTATGGACCCTAATCAACTGTGGATAACATTGAGGAGACTTGGAAACCCTGAAAACTTTGTAGTGCTCGTGTGAAACCTTGTACATGGACCTAGAGGCAGTTGTACTAATGGAACAAGGGCACACTGCATGGTTTAAAATCAGGAAAGGTGTGTGTCAGGGTTGTATCCTCTCACAATACTGTTCAAAATGCTGAGCAGTTCATTGGAGAAGCTAGACTATATGCGGAAGAACATGGCACCAGGACTGGAAGAAGGCGTATTGACAGCCTGTGGTACGCAGATGCCACTGAGGTACTTGATGAGGATCAAGGATCGCAGCCTTCAGGATGGGTTACAAATCCGTGTACCCAAAAACCCTCACAGCTCGGCCAATACACAGCAGGAAGACTGTCGTTGTCAAGGGTTCTCTCTCATTTGGATCCACAATCAGTGCCCATGGCAACAGCAGTCAGTCAAGGCACCAAATTGGGTAAATCTGCTGCACAAGACCTCTTGACGGGGTGGAAGAGCAGGATGTCACTCTGAGGACCAAGGTGTGCCTACCCCGTGCCAGTGTCTTCATCCGCTCCATCTGCCTGTGACTGAGGAGACCAAGGGAGAAGGGATGCGTGTGACTGATGGTGCCGCTGAAGACGACGGACGGTCCAGGGACTGCCGGCAGAACAACCCATCTGTCTTGGAAGGACAGCCAGATGCTGCTCAGCGGCAAAGGCTCGCTCTCACACACGTGAAACGTGTTGTCAGAGGAGACCCACCCTGAAGAAGGACACCTCGCGTAAGAAAGGGGAGGCCGAGGGCAGCAAACAAGGGGAAGGCGGGCCCTGGACAAAGGGAGGGAGTGGCACAGCGGCTGCAACAGTGAGTTCTAACGGAAAGAACAGTTGTGAGGGCCGTGTTTTGTTCTGTTGGACATCGGGGCGCTGTGAGTCGAAACCAACTTGATAGCACGCCTCACAACACCGTGACCTTGAAAGGATTTTGGCTCAGAGTTCACCGTACAAACGTTACCTCGGGTCATAAACGTTGTCATACAGAATGCATCACATTTCCCAGATGGCCGTGTCATACAGATAGCTGTATGAAGAGTCGTGTCTGAATGCTGTTAAGCCATTTCCCATGCGTAGAGCATTTTTCCAACTCCTACGGACTCACTCTCCCCCTCCCTTTTTCCCCTCCTAAAATTGTCCCCACAGTAGTTAAAGTCAGATCTGGGTCCTTCTATGCCAAGTATAAAGCATTTTCTAGCGATGCTCACTGCTAGCCTACGGTGCATCACAGAGAGCGGCTTTGGGCTGGCTCTCTGAAACATCCTGATCTTAAGAGGCTGGGAGCATGTGTGTGCCTGTCTCGTGCCGTCAGCAGGCTCACGTTTCTGTCGAGAATGTGGATACATGTCTAGTGCCCGAGGCACGAGGCACGCTGGACAGAGCCCGCATGCCTGGCGGGAGGGGAGGACTTCTGAGGGAACTCGGGGAGGACAGGGATTCCTCCACCAGCAGCCTCCTGGGCAGCGTGGCTTCCTCATCAGAGACAGCTCTCCCACAGCACGAGGCTCACGCTGGTCACGTCGTTTGTGAAAGCATCAATTGCAGGGTTTGATTCTTTTCCTATAAATACTCACCTCGTGAGGGCTCCCCTGCAATCTTCGCTGTCAATACGTTTTAAAAACGTGGCCTGCGAGACTTTCATTCACTGCGGCCTGCTCGGGGCTTATTTATTTTTGGAGAACAAGCTGCAGTGCAGCAACAATGACACATACAACTTTCCTCTAATTCTGAAATGTTTCCCCCGCCGCCACCACCCGACTATCATGAGCCCAATTCTACCTTACAAATCCAGCTAGACTGGAGGATGTACACTGGTACAGATAG
>NW_022103920.1:876656-886700 GCF_000313985.2 Echinops telfairi | reverse complement strand
AAAAAAAAATGTGGGCCATAGGAAAGAAAATAAAAGATAAATGCTGTCATGAAAGATGTAGGTGAGCGTGGAAACCTAGGCTTACATGGCAGGTTAAAGAGGAGGTTCTTCAGAAAGTCGGCAGCTCAGAGTCAGGATTGGGGGGGCCCTCATAATCTCAGCCTCCTCCGGGGCTTGCTTAGCTACGGCTAGAGACGTTTTGCATTGTCAGAAGAGGGGGCAGGGTGCCTAGGGGTTCGTAATGGCATCTGGTGGGGACAAGCCAGGGTGCCGCTAAACGCCCTGAAGTGCACGGGACACCCTGAGCAGCAAAGGATTAGCTGACACAGAAGGTCCACCAAGCCCAAACTGAGACCTTCCACTCCGGACCTGGGACTGTTCTGCGTTCTGAACGAGCCGTGTCTTCTACTCTGTCCACACCACCGCCTGCTTCCTCTCCAATATTAGCAAGTATGGCTGCTGCTGCGTCACCTCCTGCTGGGTCCTACTGCTGGCCACCCGTGTCCAACAGAAGAGCCGCTGGCCTGTCCTCTGTCATCCTCACGATCTGCCCTGTTTGAGCCCAGGGGTCCACCCACGGGTCCTTCCACCTCTTCTCGCTGACCCCGACTTGACCAAGCATGAAGTCCCTGCTGCCAGCATGCCGGGAGGCCGGGAGGCCAGCGCTCGCCGTGCTCCTCCTCCTCCTGGCTGAGATGCATGCTGCGTCCATGGTCAGGGAGCTGTGTTTGTTTTCCAGCGGTCCACAATATAACCAATATCGTTCGCCACAACACGTCAGTTCTCCTTCAGGCTTCCCCAGCACTCGGAGCCATTAAAGAGACCATGGCTTGGGGCAGCGCCCATCCGTCCTTAAAGCGATGCCTTTGCTTTTGAACATTGTAAAGGCCTCTTTTGTTGGGAAATGGCAATCGAGTCAAATGGAAACATGCAGGCGGTGGGGCCTCTGGCAGTTCTCAGGGTCAGTAGCAGAGAGGGAGGGAAATGAGATTCCCAGGGACTTCCTTATAAGAAAGTCAAACCCGCAAGGAGGGCACCATCAGGCTGTGACCTGCTGACAGGTCTGACTCCGCCTCTGGTCAGGAGCGTCCAGTTGGCAGCAGTGCATCCAATGACCACCTGTTCTGACGCCAGCTCTTGGCGCAGGTCATTACAAGGCTGTCTTCTCGGGCTCCCTCTTGAGGCGCTCCCTCGTCATCGTTAATTCCATTTGTCTTAGCTACTCTACACTCAAGAGCCAGTTTCAGAGTCTCTCCTCTGGTCTGCCCTTTCTCTCCTGTTTTGTAATGACCTTTCCTGTCCTCGTGTCTGATGTCCTGGCAGTCACCCCACATTTCTGAGCTTCAGTTGTTAGTGTCCTGTGCAACAAACTCCTTCTAGAAGTGGCCTCTGAATTTAGCTGTTGTGAGGTGCCATCAAGTCAGCCCTGGCCCACAGCGACCCGTGCACAACAGAACGAAGCACTGCTCAGTCCCGCGCCCCGCACAATTGTCTCTGTGTAGCACAGTGTCTGTCCATCTCATGGGGCTGCTGCCTCTTTTTCATTGCCGCTGCGTTGTGCAAGCACGCTGCCCTTCTCTGGAGACCGCTTCTCCTGGCAGGTCCAAATGACAGCAGACGGCGCCTTGCCAGCCTTGCTCCCCAGAAACACGCGGCTGTACTTCTTTCAAGACAGGCCTGTTGGTCCTTTTAGCATTCGTGGTGCTTTCGATGTTCTTCTCCGGCACCACAGTCCCAAGGCACCCATGCTTCTTCAGTCTTCTTTGTTCAGTGCCCAACTGCCACATCCATGTGAGGCGATGGGCACTACCAATGGCGAGGTCAGGCGCGCCTCCGTCCTCAATGCAACCCCCTTGCTTCTCAGTACTCCGAAGAGTGCCTGCACAGCAGAGACACCTAATGCCATGAGTCTTTGAGCTCGTCACTGCTGCTTCCATGAGCATTGATTGTGAATCCGAACAAGATAAAATCCTTGACAACTTCAGCGCCTCTCCACCTATCATGGCGTCACCGACTAATCCAGGGGTGAAGAATGGGTCTTCCTTACATTGAGTTGTCATCCACACTGAAGGCGGCAATCCTGGATCTTCCTCAGCAAGTGTGAAGTCCTCCTTTAAGCAAGCGAGCTTGTGTTATCTGCATACTGCAGGTTGTTCATAGTCTTCCTCTAATCTCGATGCCACATTTTTCTTTTGTGGGAGATAATCAATGACACACTTTGTCTCTCGTGGAATCTTTCACAGTCAGCCCCGAGCCTTGTTCTGACTGAGGAGATTGAGCTTCGTCCCGGGTTCTTTCCACGGACCCAGTCTGTTTGACTGCTGGGGTCCATGTGTAGAGTTGCTGTTTGTGTTGTTGACAAAATGTGTCTGTAATGAGTAAGTCATTGGTCCTGTGAAAGTCTATCGTGGGATCTCCTTCTACCACTAAGGCCATATTTCCTAACTACCGGTATTGACTCTTTGTTTCCACCTTTCTGTGTGCCAGCAATTATCAATGCATCTTGATAGCATTTTCATTAACTTCGGACTGCAGGTGTGGGTGAAAATCTTCAGTTCCAAGTGCTGAGTTGTGCACTAAATTCACACCGGCAGATGTCCTCAGTGTTAGGAGCATCTGCGAAACACAGTTTCTTGGCACCCATCTATGCATATGAGCTTTCACAAACACCGTGTGTGTGTGTGTGTGTGTGTGTGTGTGTGTGTGTGTGTGTGTGTGTGTGTCAAGCACTGACAGCTCTCCAAACCACAGGGCTGCTTTTCTCCAGATTTGAGCAATGTGGGATGTCTTCCAAATATGGACCAAGCCAACCCCATGTATGCTGCATAGTCAACCGAGGGAGCCTGGAGTGCAGCCTGGACCAGGTGACACTGTCAAAGGGTGACCCAAAGCAAGTGTCTGTCAATTTTTGCATATTTTTTCTGCAGGAATTAATTGAAAAACAGTATCCATGCAATGCACTATAACAACAAAGCATTCTTCATCGGCCCAGCTTACCTCCATCAGTAAACCTGCAAGGCTGACCCTCTGGGCCGGTTTCCGTTGGAGGCTTTCTAAGGCACTCTGGTCGAAGCTGTCCCCATTGCCCATCGCAGGGACATGGGGGTCCTGTGGTTTCAAGAGTGCGGGCTGCAAACACGGGCTATTGTTTCCTTTGCTGTCAGTGGTTTCTCCTGGAGGTGGGGGGGTCCGTGTGTGTGTGTGTGTGTGTGTGTGTGTGTGTGTGTCCTGGGCGGCAGGGGAGGACGCCATGAGCTTCCACACTGTGTGACAGCAGCCCTACTGACCTCACTGGCAGCCCCGTGTGTTACAGGGCGGAACTGCTCCGTGGGGTTTTCTTATTTCTTTAAGTGTGTGTGTGTGTGTGTGTGTGTGTGTGTGTGTGTGTGTGTGTGTAAATTAGGTGAGAGGAGCCTACATGTCGGATTACCCCATCAAATCCCCAGTAGCTTAGCCCTCCCCTGCTCCTTGTCGTAGTCCACCATCCTGCACTTTCGCCCACCTGGTCCGGGGCCTTACCTTCCCTCCCGTGGCCTCTTGCCCACCCCCTCCCACCCCCCGAGAAACTCTGAGTCTGCTCCCATGGTATGAGAGCCCTTGGCCTCTTGTGTGTGCCTCCTACCCCAGTGTCTCAGACCATGTGTGCCCTTGGGGATGGGCTCACCTCATGCGTTCCCCAGGCCCACCAACGTCAGGAGGCCCCATTGCTGCTTGTCAGCCAGCACGCATGGTGTCTCATCAGGTAGATGTTCCTCAGTTCCTTTCACTGGTTTCTAGTGATGGGCCTTGAGGAGGACAGTGGTGTGATGGACATGGGTGTACAAGGTTTTCTTGACTCCATCTCTATGAAAGCAGATCTGACCTGTCCTTTCTGACCCTGTTGTGGGGGTTCACACTGACCACCTCTAGGTGAGCAGACAGTTGCCAACCCCTCACACCATTGGCAGCAAATATTTGTGGCACCCGGAAAATGTCCAGCAGTGACACAAACATTCTAACTGGTGTCCACTTACAGACCCCGTGGCCTGAGTTCTGTTCTGCCCTGCGATTCTTAAGCGTGCATCTTAAGTATGGATGATCACTGGTGGGAGTCTTCTCTTCTTCAAAGGAGCCCTGGTGGCACAGTGGAGTAAGCAGTGTGCTGCTAACTGCCAGGTTGGTGTTTCAAGCCCACCAGCTGCTCTCAGAGAGGAAAATGGGACAGCTTGTTCCCATAAAGCCCCACAGTGTGTGGAACCAAAGGGGGCCATTTTTCTCTGTCCTGTGGGGTCACTCTGCCTTGAAGCAGACCCCCCAGCAGGGGGCTGGGCTTCATCTTCAACCACACACACCCCTTTCATCTGCTAGGGAGCTGCACCCCAAGGACCGGAAATGCCGCTCTTCCCATTTTGAGACACCCTGGTAAACGGCAGCCCGTACAAGTGCACAAATTCAGACCACCCCATCAGACCCTCCCCGAGCAGAACTCGCCGTGCTTACTGGAAGTGCTGGTTTTCCTTCGGTGCAGAGCTGGGTGCCCGGAACTAAGTGGAGTTAGCACAGTTACACATTCTGTCTGAATTAGCTCATCAATAAAAGTATCACCTGGCTAATTGCATCTCATTAAAATTAGCCCAAAATAGAAAGTAAACAAGCACCTAATCCAAGTGCTTTAATTTATGTTGCACACTATGCAAGGTCCCAATTAGCTGACATACACTGTTATTTATTTTAAAATAAAATTCAACACGCTGTGGATGATTTGTTCTCATCTTGTTTTTCTTGTGACTTTTATTGCCAAAATAAGCTGCTTCTTCCACAAAGCCTGGAATCACATAGCAGAGTCAGGAGAGGTGGGTTCTGCCACTCTCACACAGCCATCGAGTCAGTGCCGACCCATCGTGCCCTTGTAGGACAGAGGAGAACTGCCGCTGTGTGCCCTTCGCGGGAGTAGAGAGCCTCGTCTTTCCCCCGGGAGCAGCCGGTGGTTTCAAACTGTTGACTTCGCAGGTTGCAGCCCAACACTTAACCACTATGCCACCAGCCCCCCGGGGTTCTACAATGGCAAATTTTAATAACGTGGTTTCATACACACAAGTGATCAACCATGTGCCTGAAAAGGCACTGACTGTTATCCTTGTATAATTTTCCTGTTCTCCGTTTGACTGACTCCAACAGAATAATGAAAAATGTGTGTAATTGATGATCAACTTCATAACCTCGGTTTTAAGCAACACGTGCGGCAAAACGGTTAAGCACTCCGCTGTTCAGCCAAAGGGCAGCCGTGGGAGGAAGATGAGGAGAGTCCTTCCTTAAAGGTGTGTCACCCGCCGCAGGCTCAAACACATGGCAGCCACTCTGTAGTCTTCAGATGAGAAGAGTCTTTCACTCGGTCATAATCAGACGGCACGAGTCTAAAAGCGATTCTTTAGGTTGCAGTTCCGAGTGCACAGCGTAGTGAGTTTATAAAGACTCGTTTATCATTTATCAGGGACTTAAGCAAACATATGACAGCAGCAGAGAGCAAAATGAATATGAACATTCTTTTAGAGTTGGTGAGCATTACAGGGTACAGGATTGATTCCAACATCCTGGTGACAACATCAAAAAGGAACAATATTAAAGACTAACAAAATTAATTACCACGTCCTGATCCCGGGAACATAAGAGTACGTTCTAAAATCAATCGCTAGCAGGACTTCCCGAGGTGGGAGGGGAAGGAGGCAGGTCATGGCGTCGTTGGTGGGTTTGCCTCAGCCTGTTCTGTCCGGCTCCATGGCAATGGGTTTGGGCGATGCCAAGGGTTAAGGACTCGGCTACCAGGTGAAGGGTTAGTGGCTTAAGCCCACCTTTGGCTCTGTCGACGTGATCATCTACTTCCCTGAAGATTACAGCCCACTGAGTAGCAACTGTGGCTTTTAATGCTTGGGAGCAGCCTCCTAGGGTGCAGCTGTTGGCCTCCCCCTGCCTGGAGCCAAGATTGGTAAAGATCAAAGACACGTGGAAACCCTTAGTCCAATGGAGTAATGGAGCCGTCTCCAGAATCCTGAGGCCAGAAGAACTAGGTGGTGCCTGGCTGCCACTACCAACTGCTCTGAATGGATCACATTAGAAGGTCCTGGATAGAGTGGGAGGGAACTGTGCAAAAAAATTCAAAATCCCAACAGGGAGCAGACAGAGACTGGCAGAACGCCCGAGACTAAAGTCCTGGGTCACTCTTCACACTTGGACCTGAACTCATCCATTTTTAGGCAAACAATAGACAGCTCCATAAGGTAAAAAATAATAATAATACAGTAGGGACATACACACACCTTAGAATCGTGGACAATTTGAGATCAAAAGTGAAGCCTTTGTCCAAGGGCCAAGTTGAGAAGGCAGGAAGTTAGGGAAGAGGAGGGGCGGGAGAGGAAGCACGGGATGGAGTGGGACGCGTGACTCCACGGGAACTGCAGGCCGTGGCAAGAAGGACCCTGCGAGCACTGTGGCGGGAAACTGGCTGGCTCTGTAAGCCTGCAGGCAACTCCCAAAAAGAAGTGTTTAAAAGAAGAAGGTGGCAGCCGAGGACTCGACTCCCCGATGGGGCAGCCCTGCCCTGACACCTGAGCTCACCGGGCTCAAGACCGATTCCACATTCCCCACCAACAGCCTTGCTTTTACAAGAAGGAAAATGTATGCCGATTGAGAAGGGAAGAATGGCAAATGCACTGAAGATCTAGCTTCCAAAACATGGTGTGTGTTGTTTTTTTTTCATTTAAATTTAAAGGGAAAAAAATAATCTTACTCAATGCCTGCTGGTGTCTGTAGAAAGGGGAAGGAAGAGGACCAGATTCCCAAGTGGCTGTGGCAGTTACGTCATCTGGTGCCAACTTGAGACTATCAAGAGTGAAGGGGTGGAGCCTAGCTGTCAATCAGGTCACAGCTTGATGACCTCATTTGGAGGCGCCATGTAGATAAATAGCTCACTGGAGGCCAGATACAGACAGACACTGCTGGTCTTCCTGCTGACAAGCCCCATGGAGACCCCTGCCAGCGATGAGAAACTTACATCGCCACTGCACCCACAAGACTTTCCACTCACTGACTTGTGATCTTCCTGCATTCGGCATCATTGCATGTGTTGTGTGCGTCTGAAGAGAAAATTATATACTGGTATCAGATTCATGGGCTAATTTCAGACTTATGGACTTGATCTGGACTGGACTCTTTGATAGAAAGTTCTTTTCTATACACATGAGTGTCTATGGCTTTGTTTCTCTGGTCTACCCTGACTAACACCGGCTGAGTGCTGCTACCTGCCTTTTGAACCCGTCCCACTGCGTGCTCCAACTTCACCTTGCTGTCACCCCCATTTCCTCCTCTCAGACACTCAGTAGGGCTGCGTCTCCCCCCTGCCTGACGTCCAGCTTTCTATTTTCCACAGTCAAGGGCACATTTCAGAGTCTCTTTCTGACAACCTACGTTGGCCTTTTTTTTAAATCTGTTCTGTCTTTTTAGTGACCACCTGGCTTCCGCATGTATGATGTCATTCATCAATGCCCTCCCACAACGTGTCCGGTCTTTGGTCATTCGTGCTCAGCATATTCAATGTGTTTCTCAGATGGTCTCTCCATTCAGAGGGATGTGCTCAAGGTCATAGTTGGGCTCCCGTGGGCTTCTGGGGTTTTCATCAGCTCCAACTGGGACCAGCACACGTGCAGCCGGGCGACTGTTGCAAGCATCCTGGTCACGGGCTTCCTTTTTGTCTTTACTTTTTCTTGTGAATTGGACCAAGGTTTCCAGCACAACTTCCTTTCCATTCCACAGTCCAACCTCGTGTCCCCTCATCTCATGATCACGGTCTCTGGGATGGAACACAGCACATTCCCCATCTTCCCTCTGTCTCCGGCTCCCGCCGCTCCTCCTGGTGTTTGCCTGACCATGGAGTCCGGGAGGTGAGCTCATTTCCAGCCTGAAGGACGGCTGAGGGCCGTCATCTCAGAGGCCCCCCCAGTCTCTGTGCCGCCCGCAAGCCTAGTTTTCCATGAGTTTGAGTTTCATGTCTCATCCCCCCCCTTCCCAAGAGCTTCTCGTGCAACCCCTCTAAGAGCACACAGGAGTCATGGCGGGCGCCATCTAGTTCTTCTGGTCTCAGTGTTGCAGAGACCGGTGGCTGCTTGATCCATTAGGACACTGGACTCATCTTTGACCTCCACCCCTCTTTGTCTTCCGGGAGTCCTGCAGGTGGGCATAGTGGGCTGTACGTAAGGTCAGCTGTCTAAACCCACCAGCTTCTCGGTCCCCTCCTGGAGATCATCTGCTCCAATGTTCCGCCTTGGAAACCCCATGGAGGGTTGCTCTGAGTCAGAACCAGCCCGTGGTAGTAGGGCTTTGTTGATGCTGCTTGTTGTTTCCATGTTCCTTCCTCTGGACGGGGAGAAGCCAATGGTGAGACCTCAGACGGCCACGCGTGGGCTTTTAAGAGCCCAGTCGCTACCCTGGACAATGATACTCATTCATCAAAACCTTCAAGCTTGCTGATAATGTGACTGTTTATCTCTAAAGACACTTCAACATCTTTCACCGAAAATACAGGTGAGGGTGGAAAAATCAAATGAAATAAATACAGGTGAGGAGCACAACTATTTAATGGATGCCTACTGTCTGCCATATGACATGTGTGTCTTGGAAGAGCTACCGACAGAATGCTCTTAGAAGTGAGGATGGCGAGACTCCGTCTCACATGCTACAGACACGTCAAGAGATGGGTCCCTGCAGAAGGACAGCACGCTTGGTCAAGTAGCGGGACGGTGGAAAAGAGGAAGACCGTCCAGAAGATGGATTAACCCATCGACTGCAACAGTGGGCTCAAACATAAACCTCATGCATGTTTGCTATTGGGCAGTGTTGCTTTGTACACAGGGTCACGGTGAGCCAAAACAGACTCCACAGCCGCTCTGAGCAAGCACCGTATAATTGGCACACGGCGATGAGCCGCCTGGGTGAACTGGGCATGGCGTCACTAGGCTTGCCTCCTTTGTCTGCAAAGGAAGGGGAAAGCAGGTGGGTTCTTCCTCAGCTTCTCTCTTACACTGATGTTTCTGTACTGCGCCTGGACTCCCCAGTGTAGCCACAGGTGTAGCTTCAGAGAGCGCCCTGTCCCCCAAATGCCATGTTCTCCTTTAGCATTATCTCTCTGGTCGCTGCAACCATTCACAGTTGGCGAGCATTCTCACAGAAGACTATTTTCTTAATCTGAGTTCTTACAAGACTGTAAGATGCATTTCTTGTTCCTTGAGCGTGTTTAAGATGGAGCCGCCCGTTCGGTCCAAAGTTGTGCCCTGCTGCCCTCTGCTGGTGATGCAGGTGCTGGACAGGTGCTGGACAGGGGCTGGGGACTCCCGGGAGGGGTCTGGCTCTGGGGCTGGGGCACTGGGCTCCTGTGGCTCTCAGCCCTGGAATGGTATTCTTCCCCTCAAAATGCTGAACACCAGTTGCAGCTTTACCTTTTCTTTCTTACTTTCCGTTCTTTTTCTTTGTTTCTAGGGATGTTGGGAGGGGCGCAGAGGTGGGTGGGACTGGGTTTCATACGAACTTTTTATTGTGAATCAGGGGGATGTTTGCAGAGAAAATCAGTTTTCTATTCAGCAGTTCAGGCACATCTGCATCATTCATTCATTGTGATCCCTTCCCTGTACCACCCATCGCTCACCCAGCCTCCTAGCTGAAGCCCGCCTCCCTGCCGTGGCCCCGCCTAACCACTGTGGCCCCGCCCCCACTCCACCTCCCCCTAACCCTTCTGAATTTGGTGATCTCAGAAGTTGATTATTCTCGGATGTGGGCGCCTCACGCCGGCCATTCCTCCCCTGAGAGACCTGCCCACGGTGGGCCTGCAACTGAGCCGTGAGGAGAGTCCAGTTCCCCGCCAAAGGATGACCAGGACTTAGTCCCAGTCCTAACCTGCTAGATGCCACTCGCCTGCTTCCATCCGGGTTTCCTGGCACCGCAGGGCCTCCTCACCTGAGTCTCTCAGAGGCACTTTGAGTGATCGGAACGAGTGATTCTAGGTAAGAGAGGATGTAGTTT
>NW_022103920.1:872447-876174 GCF_000313985.2 Echinops telfairi | reverse complement strand
TACTCTCTGAGTCAGCTGCTCATCCTCACAAGGCCTCCCCGGTGAACCAGCAGTAATGTTGACTGATGGATGACATGTTGCATCTGGGCCAAGTGGTCAAGAACACCAGCCCCCGCCCCTCTGATGCCAAGCTGAAGATGGGGCTATTTGGTGCTATGGGTTTGCACCTTTTTAATCAGATTTCCAAATTTCCCATTTGCTCCATAGTTTGAGAGGGGTTTTTTTGACAGTCATGTTGATTGGCTATAATTCCTCTTGGGACGTTCTAAGTAAGATTAGGCAGACTCCTCCTCCTTTAAAGAAATGCTAACTTTCTAAGTGTTTTCCCATTTGCCTGCTCTGCAGGGAGTAGGTGTCAGGTGATGAGGCAGGCTCAGGTGGGAAGGGGTCCGTGTGGACGGGGCCAGGCCAGGTGCTGCGTGGAGGACCGTCCTTTGCCCTGTGAATGGGCAGGGAGTCCCTGCCCTCTCCTGGGGCTGGGGCAGTGAGGATGCCTCTGGGGAGACGAGGAGGAGCCTGGGGGTCCTACGGACACACCTGCCCACAGGCCTCCGTTCCTGCTGCTGCCGTGTCCACCAGGTGTGCAGGGGGTCGGGGTGTTCTTTTAGAGTTTTGAGGGGGCCAGGGCTGGAGAAAGCCCCCTCAGAGCCCTGTGCCTGCACCTCTCACCTGAGTCTCTGAGGGATGAGAAGTTCGGGTTAGAGTGGGATCAGCCAACAACCACACAGACTGAGAACACCTGAAGCGATGCATCCAAACAGCTGTGCTCCTAGAGACTGGGCCGTGCTCCCCCACCCAAGGGCACAGCACCCAACCCACCCCTGTGGAACCAAAAATGTGTCAACCCCCTTGGGCAGAGAGGCCCAAACCCTCCTAGGCCCAACATCCCACCCACCCAGTATGGAAGGGACCCACAATGCCTGAGGCAGCCAGGCAGCCAGGTGTCAGCACCATCTTGAATGCAGTCAAAAGCCTCCAAAGTCCATGTGTTGAGGACGCTTGGTGACGTTGTGATTAAAGCTCTCAGTTAATGACCAGAAGGTTGGTGGTTCAAACCCACCAGCCACCCCTCAGGAGACTGATGAGGCAGTCTGCACCCATTCAGATGAGTAGCCTTGGAAACATGGGGCAGTTCTGCTCTGATCTATACAGCCAATCGAACAGTGGTGGATTGGGGTTCTGTTTTGGTTTTGAATCTGTGTGTTGGACTTGCTGCCAGGCCCTATCTCTGTGCCTGGAACTGCCCTGTTAAATTGTTAAATATTGTCTCCTTGAGTCCTGAAATGACCTTTAGGTGTTGGGCCAAAAAACAGAGTCTCAGAAAGTTAAATTATCCAACCAAAAGTTACCACAACTATCTTTGGTTTGTTGAGAGGATTTAAAACTATGTCTTTCTGATGATTGATTACTTGATGTCAAAGAGGGTTTTTCTGCATAGAAGAAAACCCTTCTCTTTGTGCTTTGTTTAATAATGCCCATTTTTCACTGTTAGAAATTATATAAGCTACATTTATTTAAACAAAATTATCAATATTTTGCAAATATCCATAGATCAGTTGTTTGCTTATGTAATAAATCAAGACTCCGAGATTTAAAAATTAAACTTGCCTGAGTATTTAAGCATTGATTGCAAAGCTCTTTAGTCAAATACTCCTTAGAATTTAATTAAAGTCAAAATTCTCATAGAACTAGGCTTTCTAAATATGTCAAATGCCTTAGACGTTTGCAAAAGTCTCACAGAGTTGTCATGGTCACAGAGGTATCTGTGATGGTCAGGCTTTCTGTCGACTTGGTCAGGATCTGCCATGCTGTGGTGTGGCTTGCTGAGGTCAACTCCATGCCGGAGTCTTCTGTGAGGACACCAAGCAGTTGTGGGGAGAATACGGTGGAGTACCCCTCCTTAATCTGGAGGGAGGGTTCATTCCAGGTGTGGCCGACACTCCGTAGAGATGGACACTGTGTGGAAGTCAGCTCAGTTCTGCTGTTGGATCATCCATCTCCTGTTGCATTGACTGCCATTTGGACCATCCATCTCCTGTTGCATTGACTGCCATTTGGACCATCCATCTCCTGTTGCATTGACTGCCATCAGAGGTCTACCGACCTTGGACCCATCTGATGGACCCCGGATTTATTCAACTGATTTTGGGGTTATTCAGCTCTGCGTCCACCAGCCTGTGGTCTTTCTGCTTCCTGTCCATCAGCCCCTGCAGCTAACGGAGTCAGGAGAAGCTTCTAGCTGACATCTGACCCACAAGCTTGAACCAGACTGAACTTACCCACTACTTACAACTACATGAACCGCTTGTCAGGTCAATCTACTTCTACATACATACACATACATACAACTGGTTCTGCTTCTCGGGGTGTGTTATTCCCGGTAGACTGGAGAAACAAATCTACCGACACTCATATGCGTAAGAGAGAATTTTACATCAAAGAGTAATTGTATATTAAGAAAACACCCCAGCCCTGTCCAGATCAAGTCTATAAGTCCGATATTATCCCATATGTGTGATACCAGTCTATAAATTCCTCTTCAGACTCATGAGACACAACCAATGATGCTGAATGCAGGAAGATCACAGGCCAGTGGTTGGAAAGTCTTGTGGATCCAGTGGTGGTAGAAGCATCTCAGCGCTGGCAGGGGACTCCACATGGCTCCTCCAGCTCCAAGGCTCTGGCTCCATCAGCGTAGCTCCATGTAGCTCGTCAGCAGGAAGACAAAGCAAAGAGAGGGTATCCGCCTCCAGGGAGAAAGACAAGAATTCCCAGAATCCTCAGGAGAAGGCCATGCCCACACAGAGGCCTCATGAGCTATGGCCTGATTGACAGGCTAGACTCCACCCCTTCACTCAAGTCGACAGATTATGTAACTGCCACACGAGGGAACCCAGTCTAACACTCTAGCTCACAGTACTTGCTCAAACAGCACCCTCAAAAATTCACCTTCCCAAGTGTGATTCATGTTTTAATCTCCATTCTTTCCAGTATCGACCCTGATATGTCAGCTATGTTCCGAGTTGTCCCTTGTGCTACTCACACGGTGGCCATGAGTGGGACAGAAAGGACAGCACCCAGCAACGGGGGTCGGAAGCATTAGCATATGCAAATAGCCACCAGGCCAGCCGAGAGGGCAGACTGTGGACTCGGAGGATATGCAGGTGGATGGACGTGAGACTCCACTTTTCCTAACACCCCCAGCCCGAGCCCCGTGTGTTTGTTCTGACAAAGGAAGCCTCACAACAGGCCCGGCCGCTTGACCTTCACAGAACCTCGTGTCAAGCCCATCACCACCACGCGTGGACTTGGTCTGTGAGCACAGACGCCTTGCTGGGGATCTTAGGGTATTTTATGATCATGTTCAACCCACAAAGCCAGCCATGCCTTCCCATCGATTCTGACTCCCAACCACCCCAAACGGGGCTCCAGAGACGGGCTCTTTCTGCAAGCAGGCAGTTTCCTGGCTCTCCCACGGAGCGGCTAGTGGGTTAGAACCGCCAAACCCAACAGCGCCAGTGCCCCCCTCTGTCCGTGCTGCCCTCAGCCAGGCAGAGTGTGGTGTTTCTCTCCAGGACTCTGGCACAAGGGACCCTCTGGGGAGCCAGGGCTGAAGTGTCTGCAGCCGCAAAGGCTGCTGCTGCTCTGCCGCCAGCGCTCAGATCTGCACGTCACCAGCCATGGCCACAGCTGCCCACCAACCCTCCCATGTGGCTGTGGGTGGGGG
>NW_022103920.1:870510-872041 GCF_000313985.2 Echinops telfairi | reverse complement strand
CAGGCTTCGTATGTGTGCCTCACGTGAGTGCCGGAGCCCTGGGGGTAGGCGTGGAGTCGCTGGGTGGGGAGTCGGCTGTTGAAGCCCACCAGCTGCTCCAGAGAAGCTGGAGGAGGCAGGCGATGGGAACTGCCCCCGCAACCCTAGCCCCTGCAGACCCCCAGAGCTATAAGACCAGAGCTGGCTCCTGAGCTAAGCCACCCAACATGGGATGCTTTGCTGCGGTGTCCGCAGGCCACCGAGACAGTCCGTGGCACCTGCTGCGAGTCAAGGCTGCGCCCCCAAAGCCCTCCCACTGGCTGGAGGGGACTGCTGGGCCTGGGAGGAGGCCCAAGAAGCAGGAACGGAGCAGCTCCTGACTTGAGGTCCTCTTGGGAGCTAACTGAGGCAGGATTTGGTATGGCCTTTCCCGGAGCGCCCAGTGTGTGTCCCAAGGAAAGAGCTACGGGACCCAGCCGAGCTGGCGGTGAGCTCAGGCTTCTGTGGGACCTCCCTGTAGGCGGGCAAGACCACCAAGAGTTGAGGCATTCTGCCATGCAGCTTGGTTCTGGGGTTCAGTGATGATGGGGGCGTGTGAGTGGGCAGGTGACAGCGTCGAAGGACGGGCAGAGAGGTGACAATGACCATGAAAGAAAGGAGAAGTGTGGTGGCACCCTGGGGCCCATGTTTAAGGGATGGGGAGACCGAGCTGCCGAGGAAAAGGACTAGGGAAAAGCAGAGTTGAGGAGCCAGGGGGGCCCTACTCTCTGAGCACAGGCAGCTCGGATCACTGACCAGCAGAGAGACAAAGGAGGAAGGAGAAACACCAGGCAGTGAGACCCCTCCCCCGCCCCCGCAGGGCCTGGCTGGCACCCAACACCTTGCTCCTCTCAACCCTGGGCAGAGAGCACCCTCGGCGCAGGAGAGAGTGTTCTCCGCCAGGCTAGGCAGCCCTGTACGCACCTGGCCTCTGGACAGCTTCCCAGGCCATCCCAATGGCGGCCGCTCCACCGGGGCCGGGTGTGAGTCCCTGTCCAGGTCACTCCACTCCACGGGATGCTCCCACCGGGATGCACCCGTAACAAGGGCAAACCTCATGTGTGCCCCTCAGGAAGTCAGAGAGACTGATGGTTCACAGGTAGCCAGGCATAACGCACATACAGACACACACACACACACACACAGTCAGGCACCCGGACTCCAGGTCAGCTGCTCAGAGTAGCAGGGTGAGCACCCAAAGGGCAGGCTTCAGCCAGCCCCAGGACTCTGTGCTCAGGATTAGCTGGGCAAGGAGCTGGAGCAGTGTTTGCTAAGTGCACCATCGCCCAACCCACATGGGAAGGGTGAGACGCCGAGGAGCAGAAAACACTATCAGGGGACAAACCCCTCCACGAGCTGTGCTCCTTCACAGAAACAAGTCAGATCCATCCCCGACCTTCCCCACGACCTCTGTAAATGCCTTGAGACCACCATTCCTCCACCACTCTGACCTCTAATACCACGTGACCACCATCCCGCCATCACTGTTCTCCAACACCACGTGACCACCATT
>NW_022103920.1:866728-867767 GCF_000313985.2 Echinops telfairi | reverse complement strand
TGAGTCCCGGCTGACCCCTAGTGACCCCGCAGCACAGGGGAGAGCTGCTCCTGTGGGTTGCTGAGACTGTAGCTCTTTACGGGAGTAGAAAGCCCCGTCTTTCTCCCAAGGAGCCAGCGGGTGGTTTCGAACGTCTGGCCTTGCAGTTGGCAGCCCAACACGTAGCCACTATGCCACCGGGGCTCCTATATTCATTAGGAAGAATTATCTCCTCATCCCACGAAATGTAAAGGCCAGAATATTTAAGAGCATCTTTTGTTTTTTATTTTCTCTAGGTTCCTGGGTTAAGCTTTTCAATTAGCGTTATGGACAAAAAGAATTTTGGAGCTATAAATTAAAGACAAGATTCAGACTACATTAAAGCCATTTAATATATTAGCTATTTGCATTTCATTAAGTATTAAAAATACATAGATAATTGGAAAATAACAAAGACGATATTTACGAGCAGATTTCTTTGCTAAGTTCACGGAAAGGACAGCTAGTTGAATATGTGGTTGGGATCCCAGCGTTGTAGGAACACCATCTGGGTGTAAAGATTTCCCACAATGCTTCGGGGCTCCTGGTCTGCCCACTGCTGCAGCCTGCAGGCCTGGCTGCAGGTCTGAAAACTTCTGGGAGCATGGGGGGCTGCCTCCCACCCTGGAGGGAGAGTTGCTGCTCTCCACGGTGCTTGTTGTCTGTCATTCCTCTCTGCTCACACCCCAGAGACAACTTCAGACTCAGCCTCCTGGCTCCCTGGCACATTCCCAAGGACCCCTGTAGTGCAGGGGTTATGCTTTGGCTGCTAACCACAAGGTCAGCAGTTTGAAGCCACCAGCCGCTCCGGGGGGAGAAAGGCCGCTTTCTAGTCCTGTAAGAGTCACTGTCTCAAAACCCACAGAGGGCGCTCTGCCCTGTGCCGTAGGGCTGCCACCAGTCGGGGTTGAGTGGATGGAGTGAGCTTGCTTTCTGGTTGATCCTAATCATCCAAATACCTCATGTGGGAGATTTCCTGTTAAGCTTTGTATTGTGGGTTGGGTATGGGCTTACATAGCTC
>NW_022103920.1:863610-865345 GCF_000313985.2 Echinops telfairi | reverse complement strand
TTATCCTGCCTGTTTTATCTAGATAGACCTGCAGAGATAATAATATGCACAAAAACAAGACAGAGCAAAACAAAGCAACAAAAGAAAATGTAAACATTTACCTGTCCAGCAATTGCTGGTCATGCGTTCTGCCATTCTCAATTGTTTGCCGGTGCACCATCCCACTTTCAGGGCTCGTACTATTGTATAGCCCCCCACCCCCCAGCAGTGTCTGAGGATACAAAGGACACTTCTGAGATGACAGAAATGTTCTCTCTCCCAAGCTAAGGAATTATTTATAAAGCAAATCCAAATTCAATACACAATGACCCTATAGGACAGAGAAGGCCTGCTTCACAGGGCTTTGAGGCTGTACATTTTCCAGACTGCCACGTCGTTCTCCCTGGAGTGGTGGGTGGACTCAGACTGCTAGCCTTCTGATTACCAGCCCAGGGCTTAACCTACTATGCCACCAGGGGTCCTTCAGGAAGGGAATGGACAGGTAAATGTTTACCTAGCTGTATTTTCATAACTGGCATAGATAAATGCATTTTAAATATAAATTATACCTCCACTAAAAGAATGAGAGGTGGAGAGCACCGGCTGTAAGCGAATCTTGAATGGCTGAATGACAGCAGGACTAATAAAACATTCGATATTTAAAAAGAGGAGACTAGGACCCTGGGGCAACCAACTCAAGACAAGGTTCTGGACCGCTCGGGATGGCAACAGCTCCCTGGTTGTGGGGTGGGTAACCCATAATGGAGCCCTGGTGGCTCAAGGGTTGGGCCTCGGACTGCTGACCACAGGTGGTGGTCCCTCTCCTGGTCCTCGAAGCTCAGTCCACTTGCCTGAGATCATCAGCCCTGGCGTTGCTCTCTACCCGCCGTCCTGCAGAAACTAATCGTGACGCTGTGCAGACTTCTCATGCCATCGCTGTCCCTGGACGACGGGAGGAGGGACAGCTTAGCACAAACTGCATCTGCTGCTAGGAATTCTGGTCAGCTCACGTGTGCCAGCTACGTATAGCCAGGCGATTTCCTGGAAACACTGATCAGTAGCTGCAAACCCTAATTAAGGATCCGCCTCCCTGGCCCATGGGAACCTCAGGCTCAGCCTGTCAAAATCCAGCCCATCATCCTCACCCCAGACGGCCTCTGCAGTGCTCCCTGTCTGCCTTACTGCCATCGCCTCTTCCTCATTATCCAGGCAGAGAGCGCGAAACCACAGAGAAAATAAGATACATTGTTTATCTTGATACAGTGTGCTATCTTTTTCAGAGAGAAATGTTATTCCTCCTGCAAGTCATCAAACCTGAACAATCCCACAGAAAACATCAATCTTCACTCGTAGCAGGAAGGCATATGGGGCCCGGATGTAAATGCAGTGAGGTCTTTTCATCCAAGTGTCTCCCCTTCCCTCCCCATCACCCACAGCGGCTTCTCTTCCTGAGATGCCCCGCAGTCTTAATGAGGACAACCTCTTTTGTCCCCCTCGGTCCAGCCCCTCTCCACGGGTACCTCCCCTCCCCAGCGTCTCCAGAATCTGACTGATCTTGAGCAGTCCAGACTCGACAAAACCTTACTTCCTCCATGTCTTACAGCATGGTGTCCGTGTTATACTGCACCTGGCTGACGCGTTCCTTCCTTGTGACTCTTTTGTAAGGGAACATCCAACTGTCTACAGATGGGCTTTGAGTCTCCACTCCAACCCCCATTGTTTGCATCAAAATTGTTGTTTGTTTGGGGTCTTCTGA
>NW_022103920.1:857944-862280 GCF_000313985.2 Echinops telfairi | reverse complement strand
GAATGGGTCTGATGCAGCGCCAACCCCCGCCCCTGAATCCAAAGTCTGTTTTCAGGATTCCTGGGGGACCTGTTGCGTTGCTCCCCTGGCTGCTCTGCTGCACTCCCTGCGTGCTACGCCCTGCTGTGGGGCGGTCCGACCGGGCCAGTCCTTGTACTGTGTCCGGTGCTGCCCCCGCCCCCACCGCAGCACTGTGGGTCAGGAAGCGGACACTGCGTCTCGTGGTGAGGTCAATCCTATGACCCTCCCTGTGCCTGGGCTGCTCCAAGCAGGACTGTCATCCTCAAAGTTTGGTGGGCCAGGATGCTGTGTTCTCTCTCTCTCTCTCTCTCTCTCTCTCTCTCTCTCCTCTCTCCTCTCTCTCTGTGTGTTTGCTCCTGTGTGGTCTGGGCAGAACTGCCACTCTCCCTGGGAGGTGTCCTCCCTCTTAACCAACTCATAGACCTCAGGAAGGCAGTGTTTACCATGAGAGTTTTATTGCCTCAAAAGGACACAATTGAGAGCCTGTCACAGAAAGTGACGCGCAGGACAAGGTCTGAGCGAGTCCCAGAGAGGAAGATGCCATGTCCTCAGGGACCCGCCACCCTCCCAGCATCAGTGTGCTGTGCGTGGGGTCCTGTTAACCCGAGCAACCCCCGCAGCTTCAGCGTTGGGCGTTTCCATGGAGGCTTCATTACACAGACAGGATTGACTGAATCCTCACCCGTAGGGTTGAGCTCAACCTTCCGTTTTCCTCCACCCTGGAGACCAGCCTGATCACTGTATCCTCACCACCACGAGTTAGCTTCACAGCATAAACCATCGTTATGGTCTGAGGATCTCACCTTGAAAACAGACACCCTGTCATCCCGGAAATTCTAAAAGTTTCTAAGGTACCTTGCAGGCTCAGGGATGTTTCTCTGGAGGCCAATTTGCTCACTGCAACAAAGGCCCGGACTTGAACTTTCAGTTTCCTTTGTACCACATACCAGCTCCTCCCTCCAAGCACTCGTGTTCCCTGGGTACCCTGACTCCTTCCCATCCCCCCGTGTCCTTGTCTGCTGTGGAATGTCCACCCGATATCATTATCCTGCCCTAAACAGATTTATTGTGTCTCGATTTAACATATGGAACATAATTGAAGCAGAAATCTTTTATTGACATGCCATTTTTATTAAAATATTAAAAATGTATAAGACAATTAACTCGGTCTGTTGTTTGGGAAATGACAGTCCTCCTCGTCAGAGAAAGTTCCTGCACAGTGTTTGTCTGGGGAGTGTAAGCTGTAAGGCTCACCCAGGAGGGATGCTAACGCTTTGTCTTCATGGGGAAGTGCACCATTCCTCTTCCGCGGGCTCCGGGCTCCAGTGTTGCCGGCATTCTTTATTGTTTGTGGTTGGAAAGAAAATCTCTCCCTTCCCAGATATGGCATGCAGAAGTGTCAGAAAGACCCATAACTAGAACGAGCCTGCCTTCTGCAGCAGGTGCGCCAGGAGAAGAAGGAAGCTAATTTACTGGGATTGACGGATTCTGAGTCTGAGGTTGGGGAGAAGGGCGAGGGTGCACTTTTCTGTGCGGGGAAAGCCCATAGCTTCCTGAGAAAAGCAGAAACGTGCTAATTGTACATTATAGTAAAGGCAGAGACCTCGCATCTGCCATTCCAGAAGCCGCATGCTCTCCCCAGCCCCATCTTCCCATTGTAACAAACACTTCAACAACGGACGGCGGTGCTGTGGCCAGCCGGTGTCATGATGCTGGACGTGGATTTTCCTCTTGGAAGATGACACTTGGATCCAATTCACTCAAAACTGACTTTCTTTCTTTCTTTAAGCATTTTATTGGGAAAAGATACCGTAAATCAGGGCTTCATTTAAATATAATGAGTAACGAGGGTTTAAAGAAACAAAGCAAAACAAACTGACTGCTGTTGAGTCCAATCTAACTTAGCACACACCTGTAGGGTAGAGTAGAGCTGACCCTTTGAGTAGCCGAAATCTCACATCTCAGTGGAAGCAGGCAGCTTCCTCTTTCTCCCTCGGACCGACTGATGGGTTTGAACCACTGATCTTGTGGTTAGCAGCTCTGCATGGCCCACTTTAGTAACTGGAGTCTCAAAACCAAACTCACTGCCATCGAGCTGATTCCAATTCATATTGATCCTATAGGACAGGGCAGAGTTGCCCCCCTGAGTTTATGAGACTTTCCCTCTTCAAAGAGGTTAAAAAGTCCCATCTTTCTCCCATGGAGCAGCTGGTGGTTTTGAACTGCTGACCTTGTGGTTAGCAGCCCAACTCGTAACCACTATGCCAACAGAGCTCCTTAGTAACTGGGATAGATTACTCAAAATAGCTCAAAACCCAAGAGTACCTCACAGGGCCCAGACCACAGTGCGTGAGCACCACTAGGTCTTTACGAGATAAACACCTGCCCTGAAAACCAAAGGTGGACATCACCTGGGAGCTGAGAGGAGCATGCTCTACAAGTGAGGGATGCCCAGGGCTGTCTTCCTAAAGACACACTTGGCTAGAATTACACCATAATTTTTAAAGGCACATTTGGCTTGAATTACATCATCACTTTTATGGCACGTGGGAAAGGGACCTCGTGAAGGAACATAAAAGTGCATATGAAATCTAGCCCAGGTCTGGCTAAGCTGAATCTTCTGAAATATGTCCAGAAAAGAAAGGCTTGTCTCCATGTCGATCATATTTACGTTTCACATTTTAGGGTAGGGACATTGCCCAAGGTGCAATGGACGGTGCTGCAGAAGTGGCTGAGCCGGTCGCTCAGAGCTCGGAGTGTGTTTCCTGTAGCCATGTGTTGCACATGGTGCCCACATTCCACAGCTCACCATAAGGAGCTTGTTTTGTTCCAAAAGGTGGCTGGAAACAGAAGCGGTGTGCGTCAGCTGCATCTCTGGGCTCTGGAAACCTCTCAGTGCAGAGCAGAAGTGGTGAAGACGAGGGGGTTCCTTGTGTGAATAGGAGCTTGTCCCTAGCAAACGTCTCCATGTGAACCCACAGTCTTCCCTCCCCTTTCTGAAAGCCTCAGCTTGGAGGGGGCTGAAGGGCAAATCTAAGGAACTCGGAAAGTGCTCTTGATCAAGTGTCGGACTGCTAACCACAAGGTCAGCTGTTCAAACCCACCAGCCACTCCTCAGGCAAAAGATGAGGCTCTGCTCCTGTAAAAACCCCTACATAGGGCACAAGAGCTGGAAGTGACTGGGTGGCAGTGGGGTTGGGTTCGAGTAGGTAAATCTGCTGCACAAGGTGGCTTTAAAGTTTCAAAGACGTCCCTTAGAAGACTCAGGTGGGCGGGATCCAGGCCATGGTCCTTTCGACCACCGCTGACAGGAGTGCAAGCGGGCAATGGAGACGGAGCCGGGAGGAGCACTGATGCGTTTGGATGCTGGCACGGGGGAGAATTCAAAAGCGCCACGGACTGCCAGAAGGGTTAGCAGGTCTGCCCTGGAGAAGGACAGCCAGATGCGCCTTAGAAGCAAGCACGGCGAGGCTTCGTCTCAGGCACGTTGAGCGTGTTCTCGGGAGGGACCAGTCCCTGGAGCGGCCCTTTGCCATCGTGCCCAGTAAGGCAGAGGGTCCCTGAGAGTGAGGAAGACCCTCAATTAGGCGGATTGACACAGTGGCTGCAACAATGGGCGCGCCTGCCGTGGCCGGGAGGGGGCGCGCGGCTGGCCTGTTTGGTCTGTTCTCCTGGGGCTGGGGTGAGTTGGAGCCCGCTCAGCTTCCAGCCGCTCCTCTGAGTCCTCACGCCAGTTTTCCTCGGTGTTCTGCCTTTTGAATGGGAGCCCTGGTGTCATAAGGGGTTACTACGCATTGAGCTGCCAAGAGCAAGGTCAGCAGCTCAAAAGCACCAGCTGCTCCGAGAGAAAAGCGTGAGGCTTCTGCTCCCATGATGAGTTAGTCTCAGACACCCACGGGGCAGTTCTGCCCTGTCCTAGAGGGCCACGATGAGTTGAAATCAACTCAGCTTGGTGTTAGTGTATGCTTTCTCAATCATTCAACAATAAAGAAGCGATCCTTGTATAATTTTTAAAAGCTACAATCTGATAATTTCCGTGTTCTGTTGCAAAGATTAGTGACACTTTGAACAACTCTAATTTTAACATTCCAACAAGTATTTAGTCAGAGGGATTAAACGCACCCACTCCCATCTAGTCAATTCCAATTCATAGAGACCCCAGAAGACAGAGTAGAACTGCTCCCTCAGGTGTCCAAAGCTGGCAGTCTTTACAGGAGAAGACTGCCTCATCCTTGTCCTGAGAGACGAGTGGTGGAGGTGGAGGTGGTGGAGGTGGTGGTGGAGATGGTGGAGGTGGAGGTGGTGGTGGAGGTGG
>NW_022103920.1:854075-857645 GCF_000313985.2 Echinops telfairi | reverse complement strand
GGTGGTGGAGGTGGTGGTGATTGGTAGTGGTGGTGATAGTGGTGGTGATTGGTGGTGATGGTGGAGGTGGTGGAGGTGGAGGTGGAGGTAGGGGCCATCGAGTCTATTGGTACATTGAATCTGTGCTGGCTCCTTGTGACCTTCTAGGCACAACAGAATGAAACACTGCCTGGTCCCGAACCACCCTAACAATTGTCCCTATGCCTGAAACCGTCGGTGCCGCCCCTGTGCCAGTCTATCTTGTCCAGGGCCTTCCTCTTCTTAGCCACCTCTAATCAGAGGAATTTGTTCTTCAAAATTCAGGGAACAGGATTTTGTTTAAATGTCAAAAATCAGAATAAGTAGTCCTCCCCAGTGTCTCCCAGTTTTGAGATCCGTCGGATAATAGCAGCAGCCCAGGGAGTGGTCAAACATGAAATAATGTTGAACAAGATGTCCTTTCTTTTCTATTAAAAATCGCTAAAGATAAAGGCAGTCTGCTTTTTAAAGTAAAACCCTCCCCAGCTGAGGTCCCAAAGCCTCCCTGTGTTTAAACTGGTGTACCCAGAGGTCGGCAGGCAAGCGGGGCATGATGCAGTGTTGCAATCACAACTGGCAGACACACACTGCTTCTCTTCCTCGTTGGCACTTACCCGGAGGGGCCTCGGAGAATACCAACTATCAACCACTCTTCACGAGGCGCCATTGGCATTCGTATCAGCTCTCATCGTAGGAACCTAATCCAGAGGTGAGAAAACCAAAGTTGATCACTTTCACGCCTTCAGCAAAGGCAAGTGGGATGAGCCACGTTCTAGCAGACTTCGGGCCGCCTGCTTTCCTTGGTCAGCCTCCCCGCGCAGCCCTGTGGGCAGGTCCGTTCTCTGAAGAAAGGACGTCTTCTCCCAGTCCCGGCCAGCGCACCAGGCGCAGCCACCACTGGTCCCCCGGTGGACACCTGAGCACTGCTCGGGTTCTGAGCAGGGGGAGCTTCTAGACTAAGACCGACTCGGAAGAAAGGCTTGGTGATCTACTTCTGTCGTGAAAATCAACCAATAAAACCTTATGGGTGATAAGAGTTCGATCCCCAACGGATGGTGCAGATGGTGTGTCAGTAGGCAACACACGACGTGATAATCAACCGGCAAGGGTATTGTGTGCTGATAACTTTCAGCTTCATCCAAGTTGACGCCAGTTGGCTTTTTCAAATCTAAGTGTTTCCAGGCGCTGATGAATTGATCGTTTTCAGACCCCAAGTCACGGTCCTTCCTCCATGTACTCTCCAAAACCACACCTCTCGGTGAACCCGATCTGCCCTGTCCCCTGGAGCCACCCCGCCCACACCCCGTCCTCAACCACAGGGCATGCCCCTCCAGAGCTCCCCTCATTGGCCCTCCAGCCAGAGCTCGGTCAGTCTGGACCTCACCATCCCTGAGGCCCCCAGGCCTCCGGAGGGTTGGCAGCCCTCACAGAGCTCCCTCCTTCCTTCGCCCCACCCCCACCCCTATTCAGTCCTGAGTCCCATGTGGGACTCGGTGTGTATCTCCCCAGGTGGGACACTCCGCCCAGCTCACACCTGTGAGGACGCAGAACGGTCCCGCCCACGGCAGAAGCAGCGGGTGCTGACCTCTGATGTCTTTGTGGTCACTTGTTGTTGACTGTGACTTGTGTGTAGAGCCGTCATTCAGGGCCCCGCTGTGTGGACTCGAGATGCCCCAGCTTCTGGCAAACAGTCAAGTGCTTAAGCATCAGCCCAACCAGGGACTTCTTCGGCCTGCATATCGTTTGGGGGAGGCTCTGTTCCCTTTCTCCTTTTAAATCGTACAGGTCCATTAATATTCAAGGCGGCTTTCTCAGAAGGTGATGTGCTGCATAGAGAGGAGACTAAAATTAGAACGGCGCTGCTCGCAGAGGCTGCGTGGCCATCTGATCTCCCCTCGGTGCCTTTTTCTTTGCAGATGCCTTTGTTTGTGAAGTTATATTTTTAAACCATAATAAAAAGCTTGAAGGCCAAAATAGATGACGGGAAGTGTTTCTCATACTCAAGAGGTTATCCAGATACCCAAGATTTCAGAATGAGTTCGCGTCATTGATGCCGACGCTCAGGCGTTTCCTTGAAGAATTTCCAGAAGACTTCAAGCCAGTTTTCCTTGCTGGGGTTGGCTCTCAGATGTGTTTTCTGGTGTGAAGATGCATCGTTGGCTCTGAAAATCTCTACATTTTAGAACGGAGACCATCATAAAGGGAGAACAGGTTATTTTTGTTCTTTTCCCACATGGAAACATCACGACCACTGAGCCTGTTGAATAGGGTTTATGGGACCAGATAGCCTCAACTGTCTCCCTGGGGCGACTTGTGGGTTGGGACTGAGCTCCCTTTGTTTGTTCATCAGTCTTGGGCTGTGACCAGGAAACAAGAGGCCTACACTCAGTCCCTATGGACTCATACTGCCCTGCACTCCTGTGTCCCACTGGGCGGAAGTGGGCTGGGGTGGGCTTCTCCCCTCTGAAGTCTTCCTGTCTCCCAGTCGTTGAGTTCAATCCCCTGTTCTGAAGCAAAGCGGCAGCTCCTGTGGTGAAATTTTTCCTTTTGTGGCAAAGAAGCAGTTTCTGGGCCTTGACCACTTTCTCAGTGGAAATGTGGCTGTGCCTCCTGACTCTTCAGGTGAGATTCAAGTGCCACTTACCCAGAATGACACGCCAGCGGTAGAGCTGACTCCAAGGTGCCATCCCACGCATGTGGGAGCCAACTTCCTGGGAGAGGGGCCTGGGCAGAGGCATCAGCAACATGGCCTTAGCAGTTGCTCACCTAGACCAAGACAGGGGACAAGCCTTGTCCCTGTCCCCAGGAGCAGCGTGGAACAGGAAGGGGAAGCTCTGGGGGAACCCAGGGTCAGGTCTCCCTTGGGAGAACCATGGTTTCTCAGACATGAGGCAGGTGAGGCAATGTGTCTTTCTTTCCCACAGAGATGGCTAATGTGTCATGGCTCTAGACTGCGAGCATGCGCGGTGTGGGGAGAGTGTAGCACACACTCAGAAACGTGGGTTAGACAATTCCAGCAACGTGCGAAGCTGGGGGTAGTCAGCGTGCCCTCCATCCAGCGCCCCTGCCCTGCCCGAGGACGTCTGTGCGCTCCCGGGGGCGCCCCATCAGCACAGCTGCTGGGGAGGTGCGTCATGTTCCTGTGAAAGGGTCCTTGCCTTCAGGGAACAAAAGGAAGTCTAAAGGGGAAAGATGGCGGCCGTAGGGTGGGCAGGGGGGTGCTCCCAGCAGTCTGTGCCGGACGGGCAGCTTTCCTGGCCGGTTCCTCACCCACAGTGTCCTTAACGCTCCTTCCCAGTGAGCACCATGATGACTCTGAGTCCTTCAAGAAAACCGGTCAAAGATGCTCCCTCTGGGCCCCAAAGCCAGCCCCATAACCCTCTGAGCTGACCTCGCACCTCAACTCTAACTCACCCGCAGCCCCTTGGAGGCCACTGTTTCGATTGGGCCTTTTTTCCCGTCTCAAGGCACCCTAGGGAAACAGTGCACTCCTGAGAGAACCTGTCTGCAGCCTCTAGCACCGGGGTGGCAGAGACTTGCACAAACACACCT
>NW_022103920.1:847839-853779 GCF_000313985.2 Echinops telfairi | reverse complement strand
TGCATGGTTGGTGTCGGCTCGGAGTGCCAGGGTGGCAAGACTCTTCCTACAGACCTTGAGCGTCTTGTCAGGAGAGGCCGTCGCTGGAGGAAGGGGCCTGTTTGGTGCAGTGGAGGGGCGGGCAAGGACAGGAAGGTCCTGGAGGGGCTGGACAGACACGTGGCTGCCGCGTGGGCTCGGGCGCAGGGACACGTGTGAGGGCGGCGCAGGACTGGGGCGTGTTGGGCTCTGTTGGGCACAGGGTCACGGTGGGCCGGACCCGACACAATGGTGCCCCACAACAACACTCTGAGGCAGGTGTGGGTCCAAGTGTGGGGATCGGACAGTGGACACAGCAGGACAGGGCCAGTGGCAGCTGTCCCCTGTGTCCTGCTGCACCCAGTGGGGGAGCCAAGCTCCAAATGAACTTCACCGGAGCCCAAGAGGGCCAGGGGGACGCAGAGGGACAGCCGCCCCTCCGAGGCACCCAGCTGCAAATGGGAACAAAGGAGCTGCGGTGAGTGTGGGGAGAAGGGCTGTGAAGGGGAGGGCCGGGGAGACTGCACGTCCTGTGGAATGCCGTGGAGAGGGGGCCTAGACAGGGGCCACCTCTGCCTCATCCTCCCTCCCTCATCTCTCCGGCCTCCACAATGACTGGCGGTCTGCCTCATCACGTGGTCTTTTGTTTCCAGTCCTCCCTTTGGGAAAAGAAGAAAAGACATGTTAACGCTCCCCACTGCTGCTATTGAAATATGCGGGCGCTTCCAAACTTCCGTGGAAGATTTTTATTGTCTTTTCATCCCATTTCCCATCAGCTCTTTGCAGGCCCTTCTCTTCGGCTCTGCCAGCTCCCAGCTTTGTTGTGTTGCTCCTCGTCGAGCTCTCAAACAAAGAGCCCTTTGCAAACACCCAAGCCTCGAGCTTCATCTCGCAGCTGAGAACACAAATCCCTGCCGGGCCTCCTCAGCAGGCCCACCGTGCCCCACCCCCACCCCCACCCCCACCCCACCCCCACCCCCACCCCGTCCTCTCCTGTCGCCTCGTCTCCATGGAGGGACACACACCCAGCTGATGCTTTGGATGCAGAGTGTACGCGTGGCCGTCCAGCTGAGAGAACTCAGGGTCACAGCGCCTGGCAGTCGGGCAGCGGGTGAATGGACCACGTACACAAGGAGCCTGGAGGGACTTGTGGAAGGAGGTCCTGCGTTGAAAGAGTGGATAGTGCCACCTGCTGGGTGATCCTTGAAAGGCGGAAAGAGTAGATGGCTGGAGAGACAGATGGATAGACAGACAGGCAGAGATATGGAGATAGTTGGATGTTTGGATGGATAAATAGATGATAGGTGGATAGGTAAATAGTCGGGTAGATGGATGGGTGGGTAGACAGACAAATAGCTATATGGGTGGATGGATGGCTAGATGAGTGATGATAGATAGATAGATAGATAGACAGAATTAGATATATGGATGGATGGACGGATGGATGGAGACAGTGGTGAAGGTAGAGTGAGTCATGCGCTGTCCAAGGTCCTGTCTGCAATTCTGTTCAAGGCTGCGGTCCTCCTGGTCCTGGCCAGGGTCCCTCCCCTGTACCTGCTGCTTCTGCCCCAGTCTCGCCCCCTTCAGCAGTCAGGTGTGATGGCCGACTCCCTGGGTTGCTCAGAGAGACGCATGGCCGGCCCCTGTTCAGCAGTGGTCTGCGCGGCGCTCACAGATCGCGTGCTGAGATGCTGCCCTCTGCACGGCTCTTTTCTCCCGAGGTGACCCAATGACAAGAGCAACCCTCAGCCCGGCTGCCCTCTGGTTATTGTTTCTCTGCGTCTCTTGGTAATTCCATTGTTGAATGTGGGCATTTGAAAGGACCTCAGAGGCCGCCCAGTTTGGTGGTTTTATAGCACATTCCAAACACACTCCTGAAACCAGGAGGCACAGGTCCAAGAAGGTGCAAAGGCAAAGCTCAGAACAATGCTCAGGACTCCTGGTGCCCACGCTAATCCCAGTGACAAGGGAGCTCACACGGGAACCTCCAGAGACAGGCTGCAGGACAGTGCCAGGCTGAGCAAGGACGCGTGTGTCCCAGCGCCCCCTGTTCTCCTCGTGCCTGATGCCAATGAGAAGCACCTGGGACACTGGCCTCACAAGTGATGTGGTGAACACCTGAGTCCAGGGACAGAGACCGTGGGAAGGGCTGCTGGTCTCCCAAGTGTGACCTCTCTCGGTGACTCTGTGGCCAGGCTCCTGCTGAAAGGAGAGTCTTCCCTACCCCGTGGGTAGCTGCAGGTTATGAGATACAGTGCTTCGTAGCACCATAAAGGATCATGTTCCTAGGTCAAGTTCAAAAAAAATTCATTTTCTCCGCCATTGAGTCAACAGGATAGAGCTGCCCTCGTGGGTTTCCGACACTGAACTCTTCACAGGAGTAGAAAGCCCCCGTCTCTCTCCTGAGGAGCAGCCGGCAGCTTTGAAGAGCTTGTTGGGGCAAATCTGAGGGGAGTAATGACTGCAATGGCACTGGAGGTGCGCTGTGGCGGGGGTTAACAAAAGAGCCGCAGTGGGTGGCTTTAAAGGACAGTCACTTAGAAGCAAGGAGTCCAGTGGGTGTATGGGCGAACGCCAACACCAGTCTCCAAGATCCTGACGCCAGAACTAGGTGGTGCCCAACCATCACCAGCTCTGCTCTGAAAAGGACCCCGCTAGTAAGGCCCTGGATCCAGTGAAAGGAAAATACGGACCAAAACTCAAAATCAGAAGCGGTCAGGTCTACTGGTTGACTAGAGACCAGTGGGTCCCCCGAAGACTACTCTGCCCTTACCTTTCAGGTCTGGCCCTGAAATCCTCCCTGTGGTGGAATAATCAACCATCGTAAGCAAAGGGACAGCACTTACCTGAGGGGGCAGTTCAGAGACTTGAAAAGGAGGAGGCAATAAACCAGGAAACATGAGGAGGAACTGATGCTCCATTGAGGGCCTTGCAGTGGACCATGGAAACAAAATGTGCCTGAGTTCATGGCCACACTCTATACTTGCCCTCATGAAGACATGGCTGAAGGTATGGATTCCATTGCAAAGCGTAGTTAGGAAATCAGACGGTGCCTGGCTATTAGAAAGAATAGCGTCTTCTTAAAATAAGAAGCCATCTAAGTGAGGTGTCAGCTAAGTCCAGACAGAAGCAGCACACCAGCCTGTGTGATCCAAGGATTTCAAATCATAAAATCCAAGACTTGAGGAGAGAATGGTATTAGAGCTTACATTCTGACACCCAGTTTGCAGAAGGCTATGGAGGACAGTGAAAGCCCAAGATCTATTTACTTACAGGGCCCCCGGGTTGATTAGGCCTCCAGTGATTCCCCTGTGACCACTGACCAGGGATGGGACCAGCCTTGCTAGCAGAATGCACTGGAAAGTGGACGAATGCAGATGTGGTTAACACCTTATCATGTGTTCTCCCTTCTTAGATATGTCTAGTTTTTATTGTTTTCTGATTCCTTTTCCACTGTGGTTTTTCTTTATTTTGTTGTTGAGGTTTTTGTTTTGTATATTTTCCTTTCTATAAAATCCAGGGTAGGCAAATGTATACAGTAATCAATATCTTCTTAGGATGATGGCAAGGGGAGCTGGGAGGAGATGAGGAGCTGCTAATAACAAGCACAAGAAAGATGAAAGTGTTGTAAAATTGATTGTGGCATTGATTGCACAACTCTTCTTAATAGGCTTGAACCATTAAATTGTATGGCATGTAAATCATATGTCAATAAAACAAGTTTAGAGTTGTTTAATGTGCCTGAATGGTCGAATGTGAGACTCATGATCTGCTCATTTCCGTGGGTGATCGCCATCCAGTTCAGAGTAGTCACTGTTAAAGCACAGCCACCATGTCCTGTGGCCTGGAGCTGCAGTCGGGGTTCGCTCCGTTCCTGGCATCTACAGCAATGCTTGGAATGCTGGGCTTGAAGATGCCTCTCTCTCTAT
Organism: Echinops telfairi; assembly: GCF_000313985.2. NCBI lineage: Eukaryota > Metazoa > Chordata > Mammalia > Afrosoricida > Tenrecidae > Echinops > Echinops telfairi. Next base: position 849,832 of record NW_022103920.1, on the reverse strand, counting down.
GCTCCCATGGCTACGGTCCCACCCCCGCCTCCATATCTGTGCATCTGTCTGTCTGTACTGCTCTTCTTACAACTCCATAGGGATCAGGTTCTGGACCTACCCTGTTCTGGCACAACCTCATGAACCCAACAAAGACTCTCTGTTTCACAGCAGGGTCATAGGTACAGGCACAGGGGTCAGACATCAACCGGATTTTGAGGGGACACACCGTTACCCCAGCCCCACAGAAGGGCAGAGGCTGAGGTCTGCGACACTTGGTGCAGAAAGGGAGGTTCTACGAGAACAAGAGCCCACAGGGTGCCTCTATGGACCCCCTAACTCCCACCAGGCTTGGTGCAGTCTCACGAAGTGAAGTTCTGGAGTGGCCCTCAGTGCAGGAGCCTTGTGGCAGCACTTTGAGGGACATCAAACAGGACGCTTGTGGGTCAGGGTCTGGGGGGCGGGCTGCCCATGGGGTTCCCATGAAGCTGTCTGGGTGGGTTGGAAGTCAAGGGCAAGTCTATGCCCTGAGCTACATGGTGGGGGGGGTGGGGGGGCGGTGGCGAGGGGTCCAATGGGAACCCAGGCACTGAGATTGGACACACCAGGCTCTGGTCCTGCCACCTCTCAGTGCCCAGGCCCCTGCACAGGGTCCTCATGGAAACATGCTGTCGGGTCTGCAGAAGCCAAAGGCCGCCACGACCTGAGAGGAGGACTGCATGTTCCAGCTGCCACTCCCAGTGCTCGGGAAGGGTCTGCCCCATGTCCCGGGCAGGGCAGCAGGGCAACGTGGCACAAGACTCAGCATCATAAAAAGACCAGCTGGCTGGTCGGCAAGGCCGGGGGACCCCAGGACTTGAGACACCCCTTGTCACCTCCAGGTCTGGAAATGAACCCTCCCCAGGGCCCCGTTTTCAGTCAGACCGTCGATGGGTCCGCGAGGGCACAGTAGCACTAGAAAGGGAAGCTCACCTGCGGACATCTCCCTCCCAGGAAAGGAGGAGGGTGGACCCGGGACAGTCAGGGAGGCCGTGGGATCCGTGGAGTTCCCATCAGTGAGCCCAAACACACGCCCGCGGTCTGCACTGTCCACTGTCAGCTGGTGGGGTGCTCCGTGAGCCTTGGCCCGTCCCCTCGTGAGCTGACCGTGGTGAAGGTGGTGAGTGGGTATGAGAGGGGGCTGGGAGGGAGGGTCCTGCAGGTCCCTGCCAACCCCTCTGGGTGGCACTGGGTCCTAAGCTCTGCCTGAGGGAAACCCGCTCATACTAGCCCCCCTCCCCCCCGCAGCTGCCACCGACGTGTCCTTCTCCTTCGACGTGGGCAACGGGCCGGTGGAGATCGTGGTGCGGGCGCCATCCCCCCTCAACGATGACCAGTGGCACCGCGTCACCGCTGAGAGGAACGTCAAGCAAGCCAGCCTGCAGGTGGACCGGCTGCCCCCGCAGGTGCGCAAAGCTCCCACCGAGGGCCACAAGCGCCTGGAGCTCTACAGCCAGCTCTACGTGGGTGAGTGGGGGCCAGCCGGCAGGGGTGCGGCCAGGGAGGGGGCAGCCGGGAAGGACCAGCCCAGGGGAGACCAGCCGGCGAAGGACCAGCGGCGGGGGGGCGGGGGCAGCTGGGGAAGGACCAGCCCGGCGGGGCAGCTGGGGAAGGACCAGCAAGGGGAGACAGCCAGGGTCTAGGGGGAGTCCTGAGGACAGCAGGCTTGGCCCCACCCCCAGTCCCGGAGCCCACTCCTCATCCAGAGAATGCGTGCTTTAAAGATCTGTGTGCAATGTGAGGGCGGGGTGGGGCGGGCAGGAGCCGGGGTCGGTGCGCCCGCGCGTCTGGGAGCGCACACCTGAACAAACCGGCTGGGGAACTGACACCCTTTTGAATTGAGCGCATGCCTTCATTGTTACTTTGAGGAAATTAATGCTCATATTCAACAGCAGAGGGTCCCGCCTCCAGCGTCAGGGGAGCGAGGGAGCGAGTAGGAGAGCGAGGGAGCGAGTAGGGGAGCGTCAGGGGAGCG
>NW_022103920.1:838493-847388 GCF_000313985.2 Echinops telfairi | reverse complement strand
GGAGCGAGTAGGGGAGCGTCAGGGGAGCGAAGGAGCGAGTAGGGGAGCGTCAAGGAAGCGAGGGAGCGAGCTCCTTACCCACTTGCTCCAGAATCCTCTTCCCAAAAGGTGCTGGGCTGTGCTGCCCGCAGAGGCTCTCCCCCAGCCGCACACAGCCTGAGGTCCAGCGTGCCACCAGCGCTGGGCTCAGAGTGCAGCCTCCCTGCAGCCCAGGAGCAGGTGGCAGGGACAGGGGCTGTCTGAGCCTGGTGCAGGCCCCGGACTTTCCAGCTGCTTCCAGTTCTCTCGCGCAGGGAGGTGAGGAGTAATGATTGGCTGAAGAATGAGAACAGGAAACTTTGGGGGGAAAGTCGTCGCTTAAAGAAGCCAATAAACTACATCATCAGTAGCCCATGGCCATAGGGCCGGTCAGACTCAGGGCTCCATGTGCAGCAAGTGCCCCTGCTCTGGGGGGATTCTTGGGGACTATCAATGAGCCTTCCCCTGCAGGCTCTGGGGAGTGTCAAACCGGCCACCTTCAGACTGTGCTGCCAGGCCCTTACGTGGCTGGTTTTCTGTGTGGCATGTGTGTCCACTCTGTGGCATCGAAGGGCCAGAGAGAGCAAAGCACAGGGGTCAGGACTCTCTGCAGCTTCTTCCAGACTAAGCTGGCTCTCCCCATCAGGCGGGGTGGGGGGGAACCCCACTCCCAGCATCCCTAGGACAGCAGCCCCCGCCCCCGACCTGACCGGGGCACTTGCATTCTGGTCTCACTGCCCACCTGCCTGCTGTCGGCTCCGTGCCCCTCATTAGAGGGGGGCCCCCCCGCCATCTGCCTCTCCTGCCCTCTGCCCTGTAGTCATCAAGACCGATGGGTGTCTGCCACCCACTGTCTTCTCGAGGCCAAACTTCCAAGGACCACGGCTCTCACAGGCTTCTCCGACTGCTCCGAGCAGAGCCAACTGGGCAGCAGACTCCCCCGCTCCCAGCCTCGGAAGACCTGTCCTCACAGGTGCTGAGCTGCATCTCCCAGCCTTGTTGTTGGGGGGTGCCAATGGTAGCTCACAGTGACCCTGTGAGTGACAGAGGGGTTTGCCCCGGAGGGTGGGGCTGATTGTCAGGTCTTTCCCTCTCAGAGCAGCTGGAGCCCACCCAACCTTCACCCTCCTTCTGGAACCAACTCCTCCCACCTCAGCACCCACAGGCCAATACTGTGTGTGCCTTCAGTTCCAGGCTCCTGTCAATACACTCCCGTCTGGTTGTTAGCAGAAAGCACTAGCACACAACTCACTATGGGCTTATTAAACTTGCCCTTCTTTCTCCAGGTTTCTTAATTCCTCTCAGATTCATTTCCCTCTTTGTTCAGGAGCAATTTTTTCCAGGAGGGATGTTGTCGACAAGCCCTCTGGGGCCCTGCACACCCACAAAAGCCTTTGTGGGCCCCCGTGGCTCAGGGGATATGCTCTGAACATCTGGAACAGAGCCCAGCTGGCCGTCACAGGCAGGTGGGAGCTTCACTGGGCACCACCAGCGAGGCGGCTCAAGTTTGAGCTTCGGAGCAGCCGCGATGCCCTGCGACCCGACTCCGCTCTTCGTATACCAAGACTGCGGACAGTGTGCCGAACCGAGTCCTCCTCGGCCCCCTGCCTCCTCCTTGTTTCATTGACGAGCTGTGACGGTTGGGTTACTCATTATGGATGGGCACAGCGTCTTCATAATTAAGCTTTAATTGCAAGGCTTGAGTCGGATTTCACGTGAAGAAATGATTTACAAATTAAGTGCAGGTCTCACCTTGTATAATTACCGCAGGTCTGACTAGTGTGCACAAAGCCTTCGCGTGGCGGGGCTCGTTCCAGTGGCAGCCTGTTGGTTTTCTAATTAGCGAAGGTGAAGCTGCGTTTTTGCAGGAAGACCCGTGATTTAAACTCGTGCCATCTGTCACCCAGGAAGACTTCTGCAGAGACCTGCGTTGAATCTCAAACGATGTCCGCTGGCCCTCCTGCGGTAACATCTTCTGCTAATGGCCATCCTCCGGACAACAAGTGTTTTTCTTCACATCAGTGCTCCGCGGGGGTTGGGATCCATTCAATAAACCACGGGTCACGTAGCTGTGTGTGTGCACATACAGTCAGAGCGAGAGCGGCACGCCAGTCATCTCCCGTGTGCATAAAGGGAAGAGAGAGTCCCATCTTGGCTCAATGGATGCAACCAAGGCAGGCGAGAGCGGGGGCCAGCGCTGTGGGCAGTTAGGGGTGGGGGTCGGGGAGGCAGGAGGAGAGAAGAGGTTTCTGGAGAAAGGGATATGGAGTCACAGCTTCGAGCCCTGGGCCGCTTTTCCAAAAGGTAGGCGGTTCCAGGCCACCAAGAGGGTCCTGGGAAGAAAGAGCTGGTGATGTTTCTGAAATGTCAGCCACTGGAAAGCGCATGGGCTTGTCATGACCCGGAGTCGCCTGGCCAGAGACTGGCTTTTTCTTTTCTGGAATACGGGAAGGGTGGGGAGGGGTCACATAAGTAGAGAGGAGGTGAGGGTAAGTCAGAGCTGGAGGCACCTGGAGACCTCCCAGTTCAACTGCCAGGGCATGTGGTGAGAGGGGCACTGAGAGAGCTGAAGGGTTGGCTGGAAGCCACACAGGTGACTGAACACAGTCAAAGGTTCTGCTCGGTAGAGCAACGCACATCCAAAGGCAGGGAGGGGGCACATGGACCAGAGGCCTCCAAGACAGACAGACAGAAAATGCCTCCCCCTTATCTCCTTGTGAGATGAATGAATGAACCATTCATTTCCAGGATGAATCAGTCATTCAACATGCACACATTAATCTAAAGTTTGCTTTGTGGTACAATTTAAACACGATCTAGTCTGGGTTTATTTTCTCTGCGTACTGACTCTTTTTAACGCTCTGGTTTTTGTTATATTAACATTTACTCAAATGAACCTTAAAAGGCCTCTTCTTCAAACTCTCAATCACAGATGAGGGGCCATGAAATGTAACCCATTCCAGATAGATCAAAGATTAAAATGTTAATAGAATTAAGACCACAAACATGCTAGGAGGAAGTATTCTTGGTTTGGGATGGGGAGGAGTTTTAGGAGTGAGTATTCTTGGTTTGGGATGGGGAGGAGTCTTTCCAGGCATAGTTTCAAAGACAGAAGTTATATAAACAAAAGAGCTGCCTGTGACGATAGAAGTAGCCATAACTTTTACATGAAGAAAAGGAATACAAGTAAGGGACACAAACTAAAAGCAAACTGCTGGAGATTTTATGACAAGAGTGAAAACCCAAAATATTGCTATAAACCAGCAAGTACATGCCCTCCACTCTTCCTCGGCAACAAAAAAGATATGAAAAGCCCATTTAGAAGTAGGAATGGAGAAAACAAAATGTATTCAGCTCACAATATTTAAAGCATTCAAAGTAAAATGGTGAACCTGCGTATTTCCTGCCTATTGAACTGACATAAGCTCAATACTGAGCACTTGCCCGGTATTGGAGATGGTGTTCATCAGGAATTATTCATTAGAGAAGCGCACCTGACACCCTGGGGGTGCAACAGGAACTGGTAACTTCTTTGTAGCGGGAAACACCCTTCAGATGCTTCATCCCACGGGGTCCCTCTGAGCCCGCGCAGCTCAGTGGCAGCCGGTTTGGTTGGGGTTGGGAGCCTTCAAATGAGCATGCCTTTGTACTTCCAACAATTAATTCTAACCTGACACACATGCGTGCAAAGATTTTCACACGGGTGCTGCCTAAGTCTCCCACAGAACTCTGTCCTCTCACAATCGTGGAGACTGAGCCTGCACCAGGATGTCGGCCCTCTTGGGTCGGCCATGTCTGTCAGCCAGGTTGATCCGCGCTGAGGTGCTGAAGGGGGATCTGCCCGAGGCCTCTCGCAGTCTCTGGTGAGGGCCAACCATCAATCCAATCTCTGTCGTGACAAGGCCGTCGTCCTGTGTGTCCCAGTCTGTTCTACCAGTCCTCTTAGGTCAGAGCTCCCCTGCGGCAGGGTGACCTCGCGTGCACTGTAACATCTGCCAAGACCCCGTTTCCAAACAAGGTCATCTTCATAAGTCTGAGAGTTACCTTCAGCATACTTCTCGGGGGCGCAAGACTCAGTCCATAGCGGGCATATCCTACAGTACCCTATAAAACGGAAATCAGGACAAGCTTACAAGTCCAATGGCAGTGGGGTTGCAAGATTCGTGGCAGGAAGAGGAGTCCATGCAGACACTACGTGGGATGTTCTCATCTGTATTTCTTGCTCGGGAAATACTTCATGAATGTTAAGTGCAAAACGGTAGTCTCAAAGCAATGTGTACACTGAGAGTTCAACCCTCTGTATTTTGCACACATGCGCATTCATAGTTGACTGGTGGAAGCAGAAAAGGTTATTCGGTCCCTAAAGTCAAAGTAGTAATCTCAAGAATGCTACTAGGCATTCTCGTTTCCTTTTCTTTTTATGTTTTTTTTAACTCTCACATTTGTACTCAGGGACAAGGACAGATAGATACCTAAAAGCAAAAGATCTAATTTTTTCCGCCTATCTTGATGGAATCAAAACGCCTCAATTGACGAGTGGTGGAAATTAAAACAGCTAGGCATTAATTAACACTAGATTTACAGACACTTCACACCTGTCTCTGTGGACACGTGTCAAATTGACACATGAACAAAACCACATATTCTTCTTTGAAAAACAACTTAGTTTATTTTAAAAGAACATAATTATACACTATCCACTTATAAAGGAAACCATGTGATAGTAAATGTTGGTAACAAATGTGCACTACTGGACATTATGCACGGTTGAGATACTGCATGAGATGCGCCATAAGGGCCAGTTGGGTCGGTCAGTCTGACAAGCCCCACCGCAGTCTTCACACTCCGTGTTTGCTTTCTAAGGACGCATTGACCACATCTGTATTTATCCCTAAAGTAATAACTTTCGTGAGTGAAACAGATTTACAGGGATTAATACTCCGTTTACGTGTGCTTCAAATTGGCATGTATCCAGGAGAGATAGGTATACCACACAGAGAATATGGAGATCAAAAGGCTTAGAAGAAAATGAATTTGGCTATGTGTTTGTCTCATCGAATGGGCAAAAGTCCGCATGAATAGTAGGAGGTAAATGTAAATGGTTTCTGTAATTTTCTAAATGTGTCCCGTAAACCTAGTGTTAATAATGGCCCAGCCAAAAGCTTGTTTGATGGGCACAGAAGCTGGAGTTACTGAGATGTGGAAGCCAAACTGCAGTCCCACCGTCCTGAGATTGGCCTTGCAAATCCATCAGAGGCCCTTGGCTCTTCAGTGCAGAGGTGAGTATCTGGGCCGATGGGCAGAGGCAGAACCAGGATCCTCTGGGAACCGCCTTGTCACCAACTCCTCCCCAGCTTGGATCAGACAAGGCCCTGACTCCCGTCAGTGCCCCCTCGATTCCACTCTGCGTGAAGAGTGAGATGCTCCCAGGAGAAGGTCGGTCCCATAAAAGGACTTCAAGTCTGAGGTTGTAAGGTAAAGGAGAGGTTCACGTCAGATTCACGCCTGGGGATTTGCAGATAAGAGCAGACTCTACCTCATCTCGGCTCTGAGTTAGAAGCCACCTCGCATGGGTGGGCTACACCGTACACCTTCTCCCAGGGACACAGGATGACCAGAGTCAACCCCTGAGCAGCCAGCCTCACCCAGACCCACACGCCTGGGGATGGCCCACGTTGAGGTTTGCAATGCTGCGTCTCAGAAGCACAGGCGTCTGCACAGTCTCCATCCTCGATGCCCTTCATCTGGGCCCAGGGGCCAGCACATCGCAGAGTGACATCACCGGCTGCAGGATAAGGCAGGTGTGACGTGGCACAACTCCGACAGACAGCAGGAGCCCTGCATTACAGAGTGGACCCCTCATTTCTCCCAGCTCTGGATCCCTCAGCTGGGCTGTGGGGCGACAGTAAGATCCCCCTTTCTTCCTGGACAGCGGGAAGGCACAGGAGAGGCGGAGGACGGAATGGGAGCCACAGGCGGGACGTGGGGACCTCAGGCAACTGTGGGGGGGGGTTGTCGGGTGGAAGACCAGTCACAACTAAATGTTTCTAAAACTTGAATTACATTTTAACCGTTAAAAATTACAGCAAAGGGAAAAAGAGCCTCTCCCATGCAGGCTCACGGTGAGGCTCAGTGACTAATGTGACGGGGAGGCAGCCCATCTGAGCATTGCCTGAGTGTCCGTTTTCTGAACAGTACGTTTTGTTTTGTTTTGTTTTGTTTTGTTTTGTCCCTAAGCCCTCATCAGACGGTTCCATGAATAGCCTAACTGCTTTTCACTTTCATTTCCAGGGAGTCGTTGCTCTGTGAGGTGGCCAGGCGTCTCTGGGCTTCGCTTGCTGGGCCAGCTGCTGAGTGTCTCTGAGCTGAGGCCCAGCCGGGTGCTAGCCGCACGCTCCCGGGAAGCTGCTGCGGCTTCAGTAGGGTGCTGTGGGTCCCCTTCCATGGCCACAAGCCCAGTCTAACCCTGTGGCTGATCCGTATTGAGAAAAAAGCCCTGAATGATGTCTGGTCAGCAGTCACTGGATGGACCTGGCCTCTCCGAAGGGCAGGGCAGCTGGCTTCCCTGTAAAGGCATCCATTGCCGCCTCTGCCTGTCCAGGAAATGAGCCGGACCTCAGGTCATGGACAGGACAGAGTGTCACGCGGCGGTGGGCCCCTGCCTCGGCCTGATTGACTTGTTAGCTCTGCTCATGCATGTGTGTCCTCAGCCACTGTACCCTCCTCTCGGTCCATGGGGCCCGGAGCAAAGAGCCCAGTGGTTTCCATACGCCTCTCTTCTCTCTGAGACCGGATTAGACTCCGAGATAGTTTAGGTGGTTTCTGCATCTCCCACGTGCGGCTTCTCTCCACATGTGCTGCCTCTCCAGGGACAGACACCTGCACCCACAAACGCACACACATACTCACCCTCCCCCTTGTCTGCTCTTCCCTGTCGCCCCCAGGCGCCCCCGGCGACCAGCAGGGTTTCCTGGGCTGCATCCGCTCCCTGCGCATGAACGGGGTGACGCTGGACCTGGAGGAGAGGGCCAAGGTCACCTCTGGCTTCGTGTCTGGGTGCTCTGGCCACTGCACCAGCTACGGGGCCAACTGTGAGCACGGCGGCCGCTGTGTGGAGAAGTACCACGGCTACTCCTGCGACTGCGCCCACACGGCCTACGATGGCACCTTCTGCAACAAAGGTAAGCAGGCGTCTGCAGCTTGCAGGGGTGCTGCCCCCGCCCACAGGTGTGCTTCATCCTGAGGCTCCGAAGGTAGAGCGCCTCTGTCCACAGGTGGGAGGTTTCCTAAATCACTGTTGTTTTTAGAACTGTGGTTTGCCCCAGGGAGCGCAGCACTGTGGGCAGACGGCCCTCAGGTTCCAGGAGCAGTGTGCCCCACCACCCCCAGGGGGTCACAGCTGGGGTGGGTGGGAGCACGTGACACTGTCTCCCCAGGGCCACAGTGAGTCGGCCTCCTTGCCCAAGGGCCGAGATCCCTCCCCGGCCCCAAGCGTCCCCTGCTGTCCTTGTCACTGCCACTGAGGGCCGAGGTCTGGGCCTCCGGCCAGCCAGCTCATGGCTCAAGGGGGTCAGATGAGAACTGTGACTCACAGGGCAGGTCAACAGGCTGGTCCCCCCGAGGCTCCTCGGGATGGATGCAGAGCTCCAACCCAGGAGCGCTCTCGTGCCCACCCACTACCCCTCCCAATTGGCCAGCCCATGGCGTCACTATCACTGCGACCTTTGAGTCGAGAATGGTTCCTTCCATCCTGGCTGGCCCTCAGGTCACTGCTGGTGTGGTGTGGTGGCCCCCATGCCCACAGGAAGTGTGGGGGTGGGGCGCTGGCCCTGGGCAACCATGGCAAGGCTTGTCATCCTTCTCAGCAGGCGGGCACGGTGCCTGGTAGAGGTCCCTGGCAACCACTGGAGCAGTCTTACTGAGCAGCCCCACAGCGTCCTGTCCTGTGACAGGGCTGTCCACGCCGGCCGTGCGGGTCACACAGCGAAGCAGGGATTGTCCTGGAACGTTCTCTGGCACCAGGCTGCAGTGGGACCATTCGGTTAGACAGTGCAAGGAGACCACAGGATCGGCGCTCGATGCACACGTGCGCACATGCACACACGCACCAGAGTACCACCGTGGTTACCGCCCGGGATACTGGGCACCGCGTCTTCCTTTTCTCTGCCTGTCTGATCCTCCGGTCTTCACCCGACCTCATCTCCTCCACGTTTGTCATCCTTCCTGCTGCTGGCAGGGATGGGGCTAGTGGCACCCAGGGCAACGTCTCTGGTCATGCCGTGCTTGGCTGGAAACCATCTCGCCATCTAGCGTACGATCTGACACACTCACGTCGCAGAGGGGACCCAGGGTCGGTAAAACAGCCCTTGAAGATCTGTTTCTCTGGTGGTTGAGCCTGCACGCCTGGGAGGTATCTGCAGACCGGCCGGCGACACACTGCCCCGCAGGCGGGGCCCAGCTAGGGGGTGGCCCTTCTAAACTCATTTCTCCCCAAAATGACGCACTTGGCATTTAGAAGAAATCTTATGAGCTCATAATATTGCCAAATGAGATTGCCTGGGAAAAATTAATAACAGGCAAAATGGTCCTCGATTCCAATCAGTTTAACTCATTTCAATGTTACATCCCACTGGCCACCAATAGTTTGTGGCGCTTTGTTTTCTGCAGCTTCTAGGAAGACGATAATGAGCACTTTTTCCATTTTCCAAAATTTTACAGTCACAACCTTTTCCCTAAAGGCACAGCACTCCCCCCTGCCCCCTGTTTCCTCCCCTCCTCCACGTCCAGGGCTTTGAGAGTGGCTTTTAGTTTAAAGAGACCCTTCCAGGTAGCATAGCCAGGATGTGTTCACCTGTCATTAGGTATCAAGTCGGACTG
>NW_022103920.1:830675-838307 GCF_000313985.2 Echinops telfairi | reverse complement strand
GCTTGACCAGGTCCTTTTCTCTCCTAAGAACACGCCCAAAGTCTTTTCTTACCATCTTGCTGCTAACGAGCTTGATGGCTGCACTTCTTCCAGACAGATGTGTCTGCTCGGTGGCCGTCCCCTGGGCTCTCAGAACTTTCGCCAGCACTGCCGTCAAGTGCAAGGGTTCTTCCTCAGGCTTCCTGATTCGATGTCCAGCTCCCACATGCACAGGGGCAACTGAAAACACCAGGGCTGGGGTCCGGCGTACCTTAGTCCTTAAAGGAACATCCTTGCTCGGCAACACTCTGCTTCTTTTTTATTTTCTTTGTCAGCATACTACAGTTTATCGCGCTTTGCAGAAACTGTGTTGTTTACAAATTGGAGATTTGTGGCTAGCCTTCGTTGGGCAAGGCTACTGGTGCCATTTTTTCTAACACCGTCTGCTCGCTTTGTCTCTCTGTGTTGCGTTTTGGTAATTCTCAGATTTCAACCCTCTTGGGGGGGATGCTATTACAAATTTAATATACTATAGTTTGGATGAACATAGCATTTATGAGCATTGGGAAACAGAAAATTTGTGACTCTTTATTGCAATATTTGCTTATTGCAGTGATCTAGAACTGAACCCACAATATTTCTAAGTTAAATTTGTACTACAAAAAAGCATGTTGCAAAAGTGCTTAAAGTGAGGTTAAAATGCAGAAAGATCCTTTTCAACACTCTGAACGGGTCTTGTGCAGCATAGTAACTCAATGTGAGACGTGCCCTTCAACCTCTTGACTGTTGCTTCCATAACATTAATTGTGGATCCAAGCAAGATGAAATCGTTGACAACGTCAACCTTTTTATTTTAATTTTTTTGTTGTTATTTTGCTTTTTTCAAGATATAACATCCTGGTCTTATTTTTGTAACTGCTTTTATCTTTTTTCAGTTCATTTTATTGGGGGCTTTTGCAGCTCTTACAATGTTCCATACATCAATTGTATCCAGCATGTTTGTACAGATGTTGCAACTTCAATCTTTTTAAAGGAGTAGGCATAGCATCGAGAAAGACCCCGACCCTCACAGTCAACAAGTGATCTTATTCATCAACATCCCCTTCCTGTGAAGACTGTCATTGCGCGGGCAAAATGGGATCGTGGGATCTCCGCTCTGCACCGATTTTCCAATCACTGTTCCTTCCTCTTTGTTTTCAACGCTTAACCTCCAGTAATCACCCATGCATCTTGATCACGTGTTTGGGCAATTTCAGACTGCAGTCCTTGGTGAAATTCTTCATCTCCTTCATCGCTGGCTTCAGCAGTTGGTGCATAAGTTTGAATGATAGCTGTATGCCCTGGATTTCCTTGTGTGGCTGTAGATATGATTGTATCACAGACAGCATTATACTTCAAGCTAGATCTTGAAATGCTCGTGTTGATGAATGATTGAGTTCCAGATTCACGGCAGTCAGGTACCCTGACCCACGGGGTTTTCATCGGTGGAATTTCGGCAGGTGGCCTTTCTTTCAAGCCTGCCTTGCTCTGAACGCTCTGCTCACCCCTATTGCACAGCAGAGCGGCACCCAGGTCTCCAAGGACAGAAGGGCGGATGCCTCACGTGGGATGCTCTAGCCAGGAATCACACTCGGGCGAGAACTCCCTCACTGACCGCTTAAAGGCAAAAGTGTGCCTTTCCAGCTGACGGCAAGGTCTGGCCCCTCCACCAGCTCACATCTGTGTCCCCAGCTCTGCTGCTCCAGTCCACCCAGAAGCCCGGAGGTGACCAGGTCCAGCAGGACGGAGACCTCGGAGTTCAGTGACCTCAGTGCAGCCCCGCTCAAACATCTGTCGGCATCGGTGAGGTGGGCTGGCGCGCAGCCGAGACGGCGCCTGGAGCCCACGCACGGGCACGGAGAGGGCCGCCTGCCCTTCTGTTGCACACGGGTCGCCATGGGTGGCAGGTGATTCGGAGGCACGAGTCCCTGAGCCGTGGTCCGTGGAGAGGGAGTCGGCCTGCCACAAGTGCAAGCAGTGAGCACACGCAAGATAGAGGGAAGACCAGCTTCGAAAGCATCCCCCGGGGTTGTTGTTGAGCTCTTTACCAAATAATGCTGGGACCTTGAATGTCTTGGAGAGTTCGAGAAAAGGAACAGTGGCCACTGGCTTCCAAGAGCTTCCTGGGACACCCCCACGGCACACAGTCTCTCTGCCCTCTGTGCCCCCTGAGGACGGACAGCGTCCCTTCAATCACAGCGCCTGTTCTCAGCAAACACAACCCAAATATTTCCACAACTCCTTGGTTGGTCGCTTCTTAATGTTCGGTCTCAGTGCCCAGTAGCGTTATGAATAAATTACTTTCAAGATTTACTACTGAAGTGGCCTAATTCAAATCCCTTTAAAAGACTTCTAGTTTAGCCTGCTGGCTTTTATGCCTGCTTAATAAAGGCCTCTTGTAATAGAATCTTGTAAGTTTGGTCAAAAATATAAATTAAGTCATGTAAATCCAATTAAAACAGAAGACCAAGTCATAAATTTCCAACAAGTTTACAGGTCCCCCATTAAATGAGTCAAAATGTTATCTGGCCAATATCCGACGGACTCATAAGGCCCGTGTGGTTATCACAGCAGTTCACAGCTTCTTTTAAACTTATCAAGGACTGTTTCAAAAACGTTTATTTCTGCCGCTGTGATGAATCCGCCATTGTTCAGACTTTCAACTGTTGCTCTACTGTCCGAATGGCTCTGAAGAACTCACTTCAGGGCTTCTTCGATCCCGCTCAGGGTTCCACGCTCAGAAGGTCTTTGCATCATGAGCTGCGAGCACTTGCTGTTGAGAAGGGCAGGGGTCCTCTGTGCTCCACACACACCCGTCACTGTGCTAGTCTGCGTGGACTAGGGAAACAAATCCAGAGACACTAACATGTGTATCAGAGAGAGCTTGATTTCAAAGAGTACATTAAGAAAACATCCCATATAGTCCAGATCAAATCCATAAGTCCAATATTGTCCCATATGTCAGTACTAGTTCATAAATTCCTCTTCAGACTCACAGAGCGCATGCAATGACGCCGAGTGTGGAAAGATCGCAGGCCAGTGGGTGGAAAGTCTTGCGGATCCAGTGGTGGTGGAAGCATCTCAGTGCTGGCAGGGGTCTCTATGTGGCTCCTCCAGCTCCAGGGCTCTAGCATAGCTCCCTGTGTCTTGCCCTCAGGAAGACCAAGCAGAGAGTCTGTGTGGATCTGGCCTCCAGTGAGTTATTTATCTCGGTGGTGCCTCCAAATGAGGTCATCAAGCTGCAACCTGACTGACAGGCTAGACTCCACCCTTCTCAAGTTGACACCAGCTCATGTAACTGCCACCATCACCGTCCCTGATTCTCCAGGTGTTGTGATGATGACTCTCACAGTCCACTTGGCTGAGCCGTGGCACCCACGTGTGGTCAGACACTAGCCCCGTGCGCACCTGGGAAGGTGTCCTGGAGATGTGGGTGGCATTCACAATCGCTGGCATCAAGTAAAGGAGCTTGTGGCCCATCGTGTGGCTCACAGCACCCCTACCCAGCAGAGCAGAACGGCCCAAGGATCTCCGTGGAAGCAGACAATCTCGTCTTCCTCCCAAAGAACGGCCGGGAGGCTCACAGCACCCACCTTTCAGTTTGCAGCCGAGCGCTTAACAGCCGCACCAGCAGGGCTCCCTTGCATAGTATCTACCGAGATGTCAGAGGTGGTTGTTCAATCCACCCGGCTGTTGTCCCGCACTTTCTGCCCCTGGGGAACAGTGTTCCCCAGGACGGGCACCTCTGTATCCCCGGTGAAGAGTAAAGGGTAGGAATAGCAGACGGGCACCCACACAGGAGGGGCTGAGTCACCATCGTCCAGCCCCCAGGGCGGGACAGGCTCCTTCCCAACACGTTCCAGCATCCCAGCACCCCAAGGCCACCCCAGTACCCCAACAGAAAGCCACCCCAGGAAACAGCCACTCCCCAGTCCCACCCACCCCCACCAACTGAGGTCTTCTCAGGCCTGTCCTTGTGAGGCTCTGGAACTCCCAGGTGCACCTCCCAGGCCCACCCTTCTCTTTAACCCGGCTGTGGCCGTGGAGCCAACTCCAATGACTGGTGCCCCGTGTGTGTGTCCCCCAGGGCTCCAGGGGGCTTCAGTGGCTGAGCTTCTGGAAAGAGCCCAGCAGGAGCATCGATTGTGTCCAGCACCCAGAGACCCTGGCCTGGTCTACAGGGGGGTGAGTTTCACGGAGTACTTGGTCCAAGATGCTCGTCAGAGACCTCACTGCTGCTCCGAGCTCAAAAGAAGCTCCCTCGACAGGCGCAGTGCGCACGGTGCCCAGAGCAGCTGTCTCGCCCTGGCTGGGAGAGCAGGGTCCCCCGGGGTGGGGGGTGGGGGTGCTGCTCCAGGTGGAGGCTCAGAGACAACCAGAGGGCTGGGGCTGGAGTGGGGTGAGCAGGCCATGGAAAGACCGGAAGGGGATGCAGCCAGAGAAGGGGGCAGTGGGCCTGCTCTGCCAAACCCCACAGCCACGGAGTCACGGGGAGAGCCACCCAAGGGTTTAGCCAGTGGTGACAGGACTCGACACGCAGTCAAATGATCACACTTGCTAAATCATCTCTTTCCGTGGCTACATGGAATAAACACTAACAAACTGCTCAAGGCCTAGTGGAAAGACAGATGGCCAGGAGCCCGGATGCCAGAGCTCTCCATGTGTCATCGTCCCAGGTTCCTGAAGGAGACACACAACGGGGACATTTGAAGCAAGCCCACGCTGTCTTTCTTGACTGTGGGCGTTTGAGCCGGAAGTGTGAGCTTCCACTCCTCCCGTGGCACACCCCTAGTCGCTCCCAGAAAGTCTAGCTCCTCGGTCTGGGACAGAATGCAGGCATCTGGTCATTAAAAGACGAACAAGATGATCCAAATCACGTACAGGAACCACTTTCCACTGTCTGGCGAAAGCAGCCAGCACTGGCGGAGGCCTCTGCTCGTCCCTTCCTGTCTTCCAGAGCTGAGCTGAGTTATCCAGGATGCAGCCACCAGCGGCACGTCCGGTAGAGACAGGGCTAGTGTGAGCTGAGATGTGCTCCATGCACGAGCCTCTCCGTGGACCATAAAGAATTAGTGTGAAAAACAAAGTAACAGCTGCTACACATCTTCTACATAGATTTTATGTGGCTCACATGTTGCAATGATCCTATCTGGGGCACACTGAATTAAATACGTAATTTCACTAGCTCCTTTTGAACGTAGACACCAGGCAGTGTACAGTGGCCAGCGTGTCCCATTGTACGTCTGTTGGACTGTGCCGATGCAGAACCTTTCAAGAACTCTGCTCACGTAGAAGCCCTAGCCTTCTGCGCCCTGCCTCCACCCCTCACATGTTCAGACGCTCCTCTGAGGCCCCCACGCTCAGAGGGACTCCCCCATTGATCCTACCTCCTTCTTCAGGAAGGTGTGAAGAGAGTCTTGACAGTCACCACAGTGGTGGTCAGGAGGAAGAACTTGCCACAAGTGTGACCTACTGAGCCTGCCTGTCCTCGCCTGTGGAAGCTGACCAACAGCATCTACCTCACGGCGTCGGCAGGCTAAGAGCGAACTCTCGGTGAAAGGGAGGTGTTGGCAGGGAGCCCTTGGGTGACTCACATGGATAAGTGCTGAGCTAGCAACAGAGAGGTGGGTGGTTTGAGCCAGGGGGTCTGCTTGGAAAGTCCACTCCTGTGGGTGACGCTCTCTGCACACGGGGACTGCCGTGAGTTAGAATCAACTCACAGCAACTAACGACTGTTGGCCCCAAGGCCGAGAGAAAGTGAGGGTGCTCCTTGGATGTAGTTTCTGCGTCACAGCATGACCAGCAGTGCTAGATTCCCATCTGGGCACAGGCGTGGACCTGTCTCCTCTTCCTCTTCCCGGCCATCCCTGAGGCTCTGGTAGAGTGAGCTTGGGAATCAATTCTTAGACGGTCCAGGTTGCCTCCAAAGGAAGTGTAAAGCCATTTAAAAGCAGCATGTTATACATACACAAAAAGGCGAACCCTGGTCGCCACCCTCAGAGGAGCACAGGCAGGAAGGGAAGGGAGACTGAGCTGAGCTGGGAGGACAAGGGAAGACGAGGTCTCGGTGTCTGGAAAGCGTCGAGCCTCCTTGATCTAGTGCATTGGTCAGAGTTTGCTTCATCTTGCTGGCTGCATCCAACCCTGGGTCTTTCCATCTTGGGCCTCCTGATCTCAGCAGCACCTATCGCGTCAGAATCTTCGATGACACTGTTTGGTCCTCCTTTGTCCACAGGAACTAACGTCCTTACAAATGCTTTGTGATGACATTCCCAGCTTGTCTTTGGAAGATTCTTTTCCATAACCACAGAGGGCACTCTGGGTTGGTCTCGCTGACTCTCAGGAGACAACCCAGCAAAGCTAAGACGGCTTTGCACGCCCCACCTGCTCCAATAAGAAGGCAGAGGGCATAGTGGGCTATGTGCTGGGCTGCTAACCACAAGGTCAGCGGTTCAAGGAGCCCCGGTGAGGATGAAGTCAGCTGGTGGGCAGCATTCCCAGCCACCATTCTCCTGGCCCAACAGCGGTACCATGAGAACAGGTTTGCTTAAAGAGTTGCCTTGTGCCAGGAGCCCTGAGCTGGCGGGAAAGGAGAAGTTAGAACTATAGAGTAGAAGAGGTGGCACTGAGCGGGAATTTGATGGGCAAAGGGCAAAGGTTCACGAGCTGTGTGTGAGGGCAGTGCTACAATCGAGAAGGCAGGTGTGTAAGTGGGGTGGGTACCCCCCTTCCCCAAGCAGCTACTTCAGAGTGCACGTCTCTGCAGTTTGCTGCGAACAGCACAGAGCCTTGTGGGGAATGGGTTCCCGCTGCATCAGAGGGCAGCTTGTGGGCAAAGCCCTGGGCGTGGGAGGTCAGTGGGAGCAGACTCTCTTGGACTGTACTCCACTTCTGCAAGATTCCAGAAAGTATAGGCATGGTGCGCTGCGGGTGTGGGGGGTGTATGTGTGTAAACACACAAAGCTGAACAGGCACCGGCTGTTTAGGCATACACAATGTTTACATAGACACACAGTGTTAGTATGCCCATTTCTTATACACATAGGTGTTGTCTACACACTCACACCTTGCTTATACACACACGATGTTTGGACATATACAAAATGTTTGTACATATCTTTACACATGCACAGTATTTATGTATACACCCCGAGTTCATGCATGAACACAAAACTTTATACATACACAAACACGATTTATACTCAATGCTTATACGTACACACTGTACACCGTGTTAATATATGAGCACACACACTACTTACACATGCACACATCCATGTTCATACATACCCACACATGCTGTTTATGAACACACACACTGTTTGTACAAAGGAAGTGTTTACACAGACACACACTGTTTATATGCAATGTTTAAAGGTAGTCACATTATTTGTACACACACCCTATTTATACTTACACTGTTTATACAAATGCAGTGTTTGCACAGATACAGTGTTTACATACAATGTTTATAGATAGTCACATTGTGTATGCATCCATACAGTGTTTCTTCACAGTTTATAAAAATTCAGTGTTTACAGGGAGGGTGGAGGGAGAGTGGGTAGGAAAGAGGGAACCAATTGCATGGAACTGTGTGTGGCCTCCTCCCTGGGG
>NW_022103920.1:826105-830443 GCF_000313985.2 Echinops telfairi | reverse complement strand
ATGTGTGTATGGATTGGGATAACAGTTGTATGAGCCCCTAATAAAATGTTTAAAAAAAAAAAAGAATTAGGAAAAAGAAAAAAAAATAAAAAATAAAATAAAATGATTTTTAAAAGTAAAGAAAAAAAATTAAAATTAAAATTAAAAAAAATAAAATAAAATAAAAAAAACAAAAAAACAAAAAGAAACTTGTAAAAAAAAAATTCAGTGTTTACACAGACACACAGTGTTTATATACCATATATACTCATGTATAAGCTGAGTTTTTCAGCACATTTTTAAAGCAGTTTTTGTGGTAAAATTAGGTGCCTCGCTGATATTCGGGTTGGCTTATACTCAAGTATATATGGTCCAATGTTTATAGTCACATTGTTTATACACATACACAATGTTTGCACACACTTTATACACACATTGTTTATATAGAGGCAGTGTTCATATAAACACAGGGTTTACAGAGGATGTTTCTAGATAGTCACATTGTTTATACACAGTGTTTACACACAGTTTATACACACACTGTTTATACAAGCACAGTCTTTACACAGACACACACAGTATTTACATACAATATTTCCTGATGGTCACATTGTTTATGCATCCATAACACTGTTCACACGCATAGTTTATACACTCACACTGCTTACACAGACACACAGTGTTTATATACAATGTTTATAGTCACATTGGGGATTTTTTAATCGTTTTATTGGGGGCTCTTACAGCTCTTATAACATTCCATACATCAATTGTTTCAAGCATACTTGTACATATGTTTCCATCATCATTTTCTAAACATTTACTTTCTATTTGAGCCCTTGGTATCAGCGCCTTGTTTTTCTCTCCCTCCCCGCTCCCATCCTCATGACCCCCTGATACCTTATAAATTGTTGTTGTTTCCATGTCTTACACCAACTGCTGTCTCCCTTCACCCACGTTTCTGTTGTTCATCCCCTATTTAGAGTCACATTGTTTATGCACATACACAATATTTACACACAGTTACACAAATGCAGTGTTTACATAGACTCTGTTTACATACAGTGTTTACAGACAGTCACATTGTTTATGCACACATCCACCGTGTTCACCCCCGCACACACGTTTGGAGGGACACATACCCACATACCTACATGCATACTGTAAACGCCCACACACGCACTTTCTGGAAAACGGTGTTGAGGCTGCTTTATTGTGCATAGAAAGAGTCAGCTATCGATCCAAGTAGAAACCTTTTGCAAATGCCTGTATTGCTCATGTCATCCAGCAGTGAATAAATGCAGCTCTTTCCACCCAGGTTTCAGGACGGGGTGGGGATTTCTTCCAGAGTCTACAAAGTGGGGAAGTTTCTGCAACAAGGAAATCTGAAAGGTTTTGTTTGTCAGCTTGGCCATGGAAGTTGTCTCCCCACTTGGAAATATTGTTTCCATTGACACATCAGGGCCCGTGGGTCTGCCGTGTGAGTCCCCCAGACACACACAAGATCAGGGTGTGAAGCTGTCGGGAGGGTTCTCGCTGCGGTGGGCTGCAAAGAGCCCGTCACTCAGGGAAGGGGAGGCTGAAGTCATTTCTTCTCGTCGCTTTTCACATCCGTCTCTCGTCCTTCCCTTCCTCCAAAAGCTAGTGAACCCTAAATAACTTGGCCCCAGCCTGTGCCGCAAGCCCTGGTAACTCTTCATCCTGGACTGACTGTCTCCAAAGCATGACAGCCTCCCGTTACCTCTCCGCATCTTTGAGGGAATCTTCCCTCTATCTCCATGTATCGTGTGGCTACTGTTCACCGGTCCAGTAATGAGGACTTTCGCCGTCTGAGTTAGTTAGTTTATTGGGCCAACCTGGCCGATAAACGCATGTGGGATTAATTGAAGGGCAGAGGGATAAATGGGTGGTGAGCCTCACCTTTCTAGTGCTCGGGTCTCTTGCTTTGTGATGGTTGCACCAGGGTGCAGCTGCCTTAGCAGTTCCCTGCTTCAGCTTGCAAGGCTCACTTCCTGCAAGATATCCGCCAGGAGAAGCCACATAGACCTACCCCGATGCAGCCCTGGGTGCTGGAGCAGCTGTGTGGAGATCCCTGCCAGCACTGAGATGCTTACACACTCACTGACTCGGCTTTCCTCCTGCAGTCGGCATCATTGCCTTTGTTTTGTGAGATGGAGGAGGACTTTGTGGATTGATGTCGGACATACGGGTTAATGGGTTAATGTTGGACTTGTGGGTTGGGCAGCACTGGGTTGGGATGTTTTCTTGATGTGCACTTACCCTTTTTATAAAACTCTCTTGTCCATGAGTTTCTGTGGATCTGTTTCTCCAAAGCACCCGGACTGACACGCTGTCTTTGTGCTCAGGTGTAATCTGTATTGAAAGCTTCATCAGCAAGGCCCTCAGTCCTCTTAGCTTTTCCACAGGAAGGTTAGGTCAGCCGCACGGCACAGGCTGTGAATGAGCCGTCCCCCAGCTGATGCTGTTCTCCTGAAAGCCCAGCCGCTTGAGCTGTTTGCTCAGCGTACAGACTGAATAGGTGGTGAGAGGGTCCAACCCTGACACACACCTTTCCTGATTTTAAACCACTCGTTGTCCCCTTGTTCTGTCCACAGGATGACCTCTTGTTCTGTGTATAGGTTCCAGGTGAGCACCATGAAGTGTCCCAGAATTCCCATTCTTCCCAGTGTTATCCGAAGTGGGTCATGATCCCCACAGTTGAATTTTAATGCCTTGGCCTAGTCAATAGAGTTCAAGTAAACCTCTTTCTGGTATTCTCTGCTTTCAGCCACGATCTGTCTGGCACCAGCAATGATGTCCCTTGTTCCACACCCCCTTCTGAATCCGGCCTGACCCCCTGGAAGCTCCCTGGCCATGTGCTGCTGTGACCAGTTTTGAGTTATCTTTGTGCACTGACCCCACGTGCGTGTGGATGCCTGACAATGAATCGGGAAGACTACAGAAACTTCCGGCATGTGACATGGGCATTGCCTAAAGTGAGAAAGAGGGGCTTTGAGTCTGGATCCATTGGCTGCTTAACCCAAGGGGCAGAGACGATCGGGCATCTCAATAGGCACAGATTAACTAAGTAGCTCCACAAACCCCGAGAGCAGTGACCGTGTTGTAAACGTGGTGTTCACAGTGTGGCTGTGGTCGTTGGCCGATGCCATCAAGTCAGTTCTGACTCACAACAGCCCTGCGCCCCCGACAAATGTTGTGACAAATGTTGTGACGTGTGAGCCATTGGTGCAGCCACTGGGCCATCCATGCTGTTGAAGCGCTTCCTCGTGTTCGCTGCCCCCTACTTTACCAAGCAGGATGACCTTCTCCAGGGCTCGTCTCTAAGGAGCAGCCTGGCTGTACTTCCTCCAAGGTCGTCTGTCTCTTCTCTTGGCAGTTCGTGGTATCTTGGTCACTCAGAAGCACCGTGCCGCTCGGTCTTCCGTATTCAATGTCTGCCTTTCACAGGCAGCGGAGGCCACTGGAAATGCCACGGTTTGCTCATGACAACACACCTTTGTCCTCAAAGTGTCATCCTAAAGAGGTCCATGCGGAAGTCATGGTTAGAGGGCGTCAGATCAGCTCTGACTCAGCGAGCAGTTCAGCGTTAGGAAACACTGCCCTGCCTGTCCCGGCCCCTCACCACCCTCACAAGAGCCGTGTGTCCATCTCGCTGAGGCGCTTCCTCTCCCCCTGACCCTCAGCTTTACCAACATGCCGTCCTTCCCCAGGGACTGGGCCCACATGAGGCAGAGTCTCCCCCTCCACCCCACCAAGGGGCATTCTGACTGCATTTCTTCCAAGACAGCGTTGTGGTTCCTTGTAGGTTTTTTAACGCTACTGACACGCTAGACCAAATGATGCCCTTTAGCCGTTTCATTAACACTTCCTTACCTTCATCGGCGATGTCGTCTAGCTGGGTGAATGACCGGTCTCAGGACGCCACACTGCAAAGAAACCCAGAAGGGCTTGGATTAGCAAGGGGGACCTCCTGCCCCGGCAGGAGGCAGGGTCCTTGGGAGGAGGTGGTGCTCCCAAGAGGGGGTGGCACCCCCCGGGAGGAGGCTGAGCTCGAGGGAGGAGGTGGCACAGCTGCTGGAAGGAAATGCACACTCCACACGTACATCCACTGTGTCAAGCACGTGTGTACATTTGTATAGATTGTGATAAGAGGTGTACGAGCCCCAATAAAATGATTTTTTTTAAGAATTAGTATAGTAAATATAAAATTTTATCCAGAAAAAAAAGAAAAAGAAATGCACACTCAGCCAGCTCTGGAGGGCACAAAGGAGACGCAGGAGTGGGGCTGCCCCGTCCTCTCCTCGCCGCGCCCCAGCGAGGCTGGGCTGTGGGTCCTTA
>NW_022103920.1:812940-824626 GCF_000313985.2 Echinops telfairi | reverse complement strand
GTCTGCCCCTGCTCCGCGTGGCTTTATCGTCTCTCCGACGCCAGTCACCATGAGGTTAGGGCCTGCCTAATGATGTCCCTGTGCAGAGACCCTATCTCCCCCCTGAGCGTGCCTTTCCGGGGCCATGCTTCGCCACAGCAGCGTCCTTATATGCAGACAGACAGCCCAGATGCCCTTCCCGGGCCGCGTCTGCCCAAGGTCATGCCAGTGCTCACCACCCTTCTCTTCTCTCCCCTTCTCCCCTTTTCTCTCAACAGACGTGGGCGCCTTTTTCGAGGAGGGGATGTGGCTGCGGTACAACTTCCAGGCCGCAGGGCCCGGGCCCCGAGACGTGCCCGACGCACAGAGCGCGGCCCCCGACCTGACCCACGAGCAGTTCGCCTTCAGCTTCAGCACCTCCAAGGCTCCCTGCGTGCTGCTCTACGTCAGCTCGCAGAGCACCGACTTCCTGGCCATGCTCCTCAAGCCCTCTGGTGAGCCCTGCGACACGGCACCGCCAGCGGAGCACAGGTGCAGCGGGGTCCAGCCGAGGAGCAGGCGGGGCACCCCACACACCCACTTCCCAGCAGGCGTGCCACTGGGTGTGTGACTGCGTATCAGCGGTTGTGCCCAATACTCATGGCGTCCCTGCCAGGACCACAGGGCAGCAGCACAGGAGGGCGGAGCGGGGGTTGTGTCCACCGTGGGGATATAATGACCCGTGCTGGTGGTGCAGATGGTTAAGCAAACGCCACTGCGGACTATGGATTGGTAGTTCAGCGGTACCTCAGAAGAAAGGCCTGGTGGTCCTGAAAGGTCTCAGCCTCCTGTGTCCCAGGAGCACAGTTCTTCTCTGTGCACAGGGTCACCACTGGCCGGCATCCACTCCACGGCCGCTGGGAGATTTTATTATTGATAATTCAGTCATGCACTCACTGCTGGGGCAGTTTTATTATTGATAATTCAGTCAAGCACTCACCGCTGGGACTGCTGGGGGTGCCATCGAGCAGCTTCGGGCTCAGAGTGAGCCGATGTCACTCAGCACAGAGCGCCGGCAGGTCCTGCGCCGTCCCCACAGCGGCTCTTGTGTCTGAGCACCCCAGTACAGCCATGTGTCCACCCAGCTCTTTGAGGCCCTTTGCTTGACCACGCGCGCTGGCCTTCTCCAGGACTGCCCTCTCCTCACAGCACGCCCAGAGCACACGAGACCGAGACCAAGCTGGCCGCCCTCACCTCTAGGAGCATGCCGCTGTACTTCTTCCAAGACGGATTTGTTTGTTGCTTTGAAAACCCACGGTACTTTCCACTTTCTTCCCCGGCACCACAGTTCACATCCTCGATTCTTCTTCAGTCTTCCTGAGTCAGCCTCCAGCTTCAGCTGCAGCTGCAGCGACTGAAACGACCACGGCTGGCTCAGGCCACCTCAGGCCTCCAAGTAGCCCCCTTGCTCCCCAACACTTCAAAGAGGCCTCGTGCAGCAGATGTGAGGTGAGCTTTGAAGTCGTACAGTTCACTGCATCAGGAAGTCACCCTGGCGTATGACGGCGTATCGGGAGACCCCACAGAACGTACTGGCTTTGCACAAATGGAACACCACAGAGGGTCTTCATTGTCTCCTGCCGCAGTCTCCAGCGTACCACAAATGGGGGCTTCCCCAAACTGACATCCACTTTCTCACGGTTTAGGAGGCCAGGAGTCCGCCTCCTGGGCGCAGCCCTGGGGAAGACAGGCTTTCTGTCTGTGTGTCTGCTCTGGGTGAAGACCCTTGTCTCTTCTCAGGTCCCGAGCAATCCTCATTGGTCTTGGAATCGCCCCTGCCCCATCCCTGCCTGCTTCTCTTGTTTATCTCTTGTAAGAGATTATAACTAGACACACACACACACACACACACACACATATCCCGTAATAGCCCTGCCTCCTCACCTTGACAGAAAACCCGTTCCTCAGGGGGCCCAGCCCTGGGCATGGAGGCTGGGGTTGATGACACACTTTGGGGAGGATAGAACTTAGTCCATATCAGAAGGTTACCTGTGTGTGGTGTTGACAGTATTGTTTGGGAATGCCACGTTTGGTTGGACGACTTTTCTCTGGGAGGGGCATAAATATGGGCCTTGGCCGGCCAGTCGGGCCGCCCTTCCAGAGTCCTGGGCATGGGCAAGGACGCACTCAGCTGGGGAAGAATGTCACCGTCACCGGGTCAAGCTCCCTCTCCTCTTGGTTCTCGCAGCAAATCACTTCTGCCGCCTTGCAGTGAAGCTGTCGCAGACCTCTTAAGTTGCCGTTGCTGAGTCTGGGAGCACCAGAAATGAGACAGGGCTGAAGAACCCCCTAATGCTGGCTTCTGTAGAGCTGGGGCTTGCTGGGGCCAGGGGTGCCAAAGAAACGGCTTATCTGCACATACCCAATCTCTCGGAACAACACACACACACATACACTATCCTGCTTATCTATATACAGAGCTAGGAATGGTGCCTGGCCCTTTGCAGGGACCATGATGACTGTGGGCATTGGGAGTGGACCCCACATGAGTGACGTCAGAGAGTTGAGTCCAGCCCAGCTCGGCCCAGCCCCCAGGCACGGTGTCTTGCAGGGAGGCTGATGAACGGAGACAGCTGCACATGTGAGAATGGCGCTGTGACTCCAAGCCACCAAGCCACCAGGAGGAGGGTGCAGGGGACACGGGACCCTCGCTGTGTCTTCTGCATGGGGCCACACAGCCCAGGGGGCTCATGCTCCGCCATCTGAGCCCTCCCTGGAGCCATCTGTGCAGGACCTGGGGGAGAAGGGAAGGGAGTTCCCAAGAGGAAGGAGAGAGGTCTTGCAGAGGAAGCCCATGGCTGCCTGGGCGTGCAGAGCGGGAGGTGAGTGGTTGGGCTCCCGCAGGAGGGCAAGGTCACAGCCCCGGGAGCGCAGCGTCGGAAGCCAGAGCGCCACTCAGAACGATCGGAGTCCTCGTCCCAGGAGCAGCGAGAACCGGACAGGGAGATCCTCCAACACGCGCTCGGGAAAGTGTCCCCTGCCCCGTGTGCTTTGTGAAGAAAACATCAGCAAACAGAAACCCTGGACCCGGAGACCGCGAGCACTCGGTCATTGGACAGATGTTCCCTGAGCACCTGCTCAGGCGCGGAGCAGTGGTGAGGGTGGCCCGGGATGGGCAGTGGTTCCTTTGGCTGGACCTAAGGACCGGCACCGACGCGATGGCACCTGACGACAACATGTACCAGAAGGAGCCCAGGTGACGTCTGGGTTATGCGTTGGGCTGCTAACTGCAAGGTCAGCTGTTCAAAACCAGCAGCCGCTCCTCGTGAGACGATGAAGGTCGTCTTCCTGTCAACAGTCAGTCTTGGGACCACAGGGGCGGTTCGGCCCTGTCCTCTAGAGCAGAGCTTCCCAACCTTCCTACCGCACGACCCTTTCATGCAGTTCCTCATGGGGTGGTGACCCCCCACCATAACATTATTTTCCTTGCTTCTTCATTTTGCTACTGTTATGAATCAGGTGACCCCTGTGGAAAGGTCCTTTGACACCCCTCCCAGGGGTCGAGACCCACAGGTTGAGAACCGCTGCTCTAGGGTCACTGGGTCAGCATCAACTCGATGGCAGTGAGTTTTAGTGTTTGGGGTTGGCGCCCTGGTGGCATGTGGGCTAGGCGTGAGGATGCAGCTGTGAGGTCAGCAGGTCAAACCCACAGCTGCTCCATGGGAGGAAAAGGAGGCTGACGGTTCCCTAAGATTGACAACCTCGGATAGAGATGTGACTGTGCGTCAGCACTGGGCAGAGGGCAGTGGCGTGAGGACAAAATGGGAGGGTGTCTGTCCCCGTCACGATGTGCGCTTTCGGAGATCCCAGAAGGGTCGTCGCTGTGTGTTGGGCTTGATGGCATGGAGGGTGGGGTTAGCTCGGTTTTCAGTTTCATACCAGACAAGGACAGCTGGTGGCGCCATGCTAAGACCTTGGCTCCTGAGGGCAAGTTTGGTGGTGCGAACCCAAACCCCCAAGAGAAAGAGGTGGCAGTCTGCTTCCAAGAAGCTTAGAGCCCAGAAAACCCCAAGGCAGTTCTCCTCAGTCCTAAAGACTCAAGGCGAGTCGGCGTCTACCAGACAAGAGTGCGTGTGTGATGAACCGGCAAAGGTCCCCGGAAGGGGCCCTGGTGGCGCCATGGCTAAAGCACTCGCTACTCATGGAAGGTTGGCGGCTTGAGCCCACACCATGCTCCCAGAGGGCCAGCGCTCTGCTCCCAGGATCCCTCTCGCTAAGGACCCGTGAGCCAGGCCCACCATCCTGTGGATGTCCTGTGGGGTGGCGGCAGCTCCATGGCTCTGCACAGTATTTTACAAGGTTTACCCCACACCCCAGTTCTGTCCTACCTCACAGCACTTTGTGGGTTCATCCTGCACCCTGATTCTATTTTATCTCACAGCACTTTGTGGGATCACACTGCACCCATCATTTCTAGCTCACAGCACTTTGGGGGCACCCTCTGTGGCATGTGGAGCGTGGTCTCACCCCTAGCTCCAGGCCCAGTTGAGGCAGCACCCACCATCCCCACCCCACACCCCTTCCTTACTTAGGGTGATGCTCAGGTGAAAACCAAGGGTGCGGGGGCTGCTAGCCCCATGGTTGGGGTGGAGCAGAATTCGGGGTGCAGGTACCCACGGTCATCGGTGGGGGCTCTGTGTGAGCCCCTGCAGGGGTGGTAACACCACGTCCCCCGCCCCTCTTCCCCTTGCAGGAAGCCTGCAGCTCCGGTACAGCCTGGGCAGCCCCCGGGAGCCCTTCCTCGTGGACCTGGAGCACAGGAGCTTGGCCAATGGGCAGCCCCACAGCCTGAACGTCACCCGCCGCGAGAGGACACTAGAGCTGCAGGTGTGGCCCGTCCGGGGGAGGGGGATGGGGGGGTCTGGGGAGGGGGGCGCTCAGACTTCCAGCCAGGAAGCAGCGGTGGGTGGTGGGCAACTTCTCAGCAAGCAGCCAGTGGGTCAGCCCCACGCACCTGCGTCTTTGTCTGCTCAGCCTGTGCCACACCTTCTTGACACCTGGGGGAAGGGCCCAGCCACCCAGGCCCAGGGGCTCCGTGTGTCTGACCGTGCACAGGCTCCACACAATGCCCGCCAGCGTCCTTCCTCCGTGCGTGCCCGCCGGCCGGCCACGGGAACATAGACCTTCCCAGCCCTCGGCACCCAAGGGGGCTTCAGGTGGCCCTGGGGCTGCACCTCTGGTCCCTACTGAGCCCCCACCAGCCTGTGCTGGAGAAGCTGCCGGGACCTCATGGGGGCTCCCTGGGAGGGTCAAAGGGGGGTGGGCATCAGAGAAGTGGACTTTGTGAGTAACCTGGGATCTAATCCCTGCAGCTCTGTGCGGGCGCTTGGACACACACCAGCTCCGCAGGCAGCCGCACAGGGCCACCGAGTCCTCAAGCCAGCCCACCGGCACAGGCGGGGCAAACCCCAGCACCTGGTGGCTTCCCACATCTCCCCAGCATGGCAGCCACCGGCCCACTGTGGGAGGTGACTGGGTTGTGGTTAGAGACGGGCTTAAAGAACTGATTCTGTCTGTCCATCTGTCTTTGTTGGCGTCTCACCGTTGCAAAGTGAGAGTGGGTGTGAAGAGAGCCCCTCGCTGTCTGTTGCATCCACAAGCTGGTGCCTGTG
The DNA here is from genome assembly GCF_000313985.2 of Echinops telfairi. NCBI lineage: Eukaryota > Metazoa > Chordata > Mammalia > Afrosoricida > Tenrecidae > Echinops > Echinops telfairi. Next base: position 818,996 of record NW_022103920.1, on the reverse strand, counting down.
ACGGCGACAGCTTCTCTCAGGGTTCTCAAGGCTTCAGGGGAAGGCTCTCGCCCTGCCAGCTCTGGGGAAGGGCCCTGTCCCCCTTCGGCACTGTGGGGCCCTGGCCCTGGAGATCCGGGGTCTAGGGGGTTCTCGGCAGAGGACACGGTCTGCTCTCTTGGCGCAGTCGGTCCCCCTCTGCTCACTTTTCCATCCCTCTTATATCTCAGAAAAGACGGACCCAAGACTCAGCCTAGTCCCATGGGCGGTGTCCTACCGTCTCCCCATGCCCTGGTGGGGTAGTGGCTACGGCTTGACCTGCCATCCACACAGGCGGCAGTTCGAAACCACCAGCCGCTCCGTGGGAGAAAGACTGGCCTTCGGCTCCCGTCAGCAGTGACACCTCGGAGACCACGGGCGGGGAGTTGATGAGTCAACATGGATTGACTCAATGGCAGTGGGTTTGGTTTGGGTACCATAACATAAAAGAATGAACCACAATTAAACACAATTACAGGCCACTATGGGAAGGAGAGGGAGCCCTGGTGGCATAGCGGTTACACGTTGGCCTGCTAACTGCAAGGTCTGCACTTCGAAACCACCAGCCGCCCCATGGAGACAGATGTTCTGGTCTGAGAAACCCACAGGGCTGACTCCGAGCCACATGGGCTCATGGCGGTGAGTCTGGATTTGGTCTGCCGCTAACGCCACCTCATGAATGTCGTGGGGTGAGGTTGCACGCCCCACGGGGTAATTGCCTTTTATCCCACATGGAGAAGGATCCTCAAATCATGGTCTGGCCGATGGACATACATTTGAAGGGGAGGGGACACAATTCAATCCAGGACCAAAACTGGACAATTAGCTGGACGGCCAGTGTAAACCTGGAGACCCACCGGAGTCATGGATCTTAAGGGCTGGCCCTCTTCCTGACCCGGCCCTGCCCTTCTGAGCCACCCGCACAGGAGGGGACATGCAGGTGGGAAGGGAGAGCAGGGCTGAATTGCCCACATGTCCCACTTTCACGGCAAGGGCAGGGAAGGTGCCCTAGCGCACCCTCCCCGGCCCCCCACCCCACCCCGCCGGCACATTCAGCCCACTGAGGCTATCCACTGACTCTTGACGGTGCACACACCAGCTCTTTTCTTACTTCTATTTTCTGCCCATACGGGATGAATAAGACCACGTCTACGAAGCATACGTGTGTCCTGAATCTACTCTGCTTGCCTCCCTCCCCCCACCCCGCCCGAATGGCCAAATATAATGACAGAGTAGCCCTTCAAACGTCCCACCAAAGAGAAGGGCAGAGACCCAGCAGCTCCCACCATGGCCCGCCCAGGCCTGTGCTGGGCAGCCTCTAGCGCCCCGGGGAGCATTTACGTACATCCGTCAGCCTCCTGGCTCCTGGGGCAGCACACCGAACCCCAAACTCACTGCCACCCTGTCGATCTGACCCCTGGACAGAGTCAAACCAGGAAACCTTTCCAGACGCTGACAGCCTCCTCCTTCTCCCCCCAGCCGGCCAGGGGTGGTATCCCCAGGGCGCCTCACAAGATGCGTCCTTGGCCTCCGGCCCCCCTCCCCAGCTGCTCTGTCTGTCAGGACCCCAGCCCCCTGACCTCAGCCCAGTGCGACGGGCTCTCGGTCCAGTTCAGGAAGCTCCCAGGGTAGTGTCGTTGCCATCGCCAGAGTCGGCTCTGACCAGCGAGCCCGTGGACAACAGAATCAAACACTGCCCAGTCCTGCGCCAGCTTCACAGCGGCAGCTAAGCTTGAGGCCGTCGTTGCCGTCACTGTATCAATCCAGCTCCTTGACAGTCTTCCTCTTTTAACACGCGCTCTGCTTTACCAAGCGCAATGCTCTTCTCCAGGGACCGGTCACTCCTGAGAGCACGTCCAGGACGCATGGACTGTGCCTCCTGCTGGCAGTCCGGGGAGAGTCGGGGTTCTGTACCAGCACTATCACTCTGACCCTCCTTACTTCCTGCCCGGCCTTCCCGTGCATGTGGGGCGGTTGGAGACACCTTAGCGCACCATAGCTGCTGGGGGTTTTAAAGAAGTCTTGGATTTGCCCAGTACGTTGTAAGGGGAAATGTTGACTTGAGAAACAAATTCATAAACAGGCATGTGTGTATAGGAAAGAGCTTTATATTAAGAGTAATTGTATATGAAGAAAACATCCCAGCCCAGTCCAGATCAAGTCCATAAGTACTATATTAGCCCAGATGTCCAATACCAGTCTATAAAGTCCTCTTTAGACTCACGCAACACATGCAATGATGCTGAATGCTGGAGGATCACAGGCCAGTGGTTGGAAAGTCTTGTGGATCCAGTGGTGGTAGAAGCATCTCAGCGCTGGTGTGGGTCTCCACGTGGCTCCTGCAGCTCCAGGGCTCTGGCCCCATCAGCGTAGCTCCATGTAGCTCGTCAGCAGGAAGACGAAGCAGAGAGAGAGAGTTTGTGGTCTGCCTCCAGGGAGGAAGACAGGGGTTCCCAGAATCCTCAGGAGAAGGCCACGCCCACACAGAGGCCTCATTGGCTATGACCTGATGACAGGCGAGACTCCGCCCCTGCACTCAAGTTGACAGGAGATGATGTCACGGCCGTAGGAAGCATGTTCTGGAAGGGAACGTCGTATTAAACCAAGGAAACCGTGGACTGAATTTTTTGTGTTTCCCTCTTCTCGTTTGGTGAGTCGAAAAGAAAGCATCTTCTTGGGAAGCTGGGGAAAGCACAGGGTCCCCGGAAGACGCTGGCCGTGTGGCAGGAAGCGTCACAGGACCCCCGCCCCCCATGGTGTTGTAGAGCGCTGCGCACTGGGAGTCGGTTGTTGGAGCTCACTGTGTAATCAGTGAAAGAAAAAGTACGTAAGCTCTGGACTTAAAGGGGGCAGTGGGGGCCCACTGATAGACTTCCTGCCACTCATGAGGAAGACCCAGGTTCAATCCCAACCAACGCACCTTGGGCACCCACTGGAGGCTTGCCTGCTGATCTGATGATGAACAAGGAGCAGTTGAAGACGAACTACAGGAGTTCAAATCCACCAGCTGCTCCACGGGAGAAAGATGAGGCTTCCTCCTCCCGTAAAGATGCACCGCCTTGTGAGCCCACGGGAGCGGCTCTCCTCTGTCCTGGGCGTCAGAATCAACTTCATGGCAGTGGGTCTGAGGACAAACAGATCTGACCAGAGCTTTCAGACTAGGATGGACCAGGAAGAAACGCCTGACCAGTGACTTCCCCAAACCAGCTGTCATGGACTGGATTATGTCCCCCAGAAACGTGCTCACTCACCCTCGCCCCCCCTCCCCGCTACACACATAATGCATAAATCCTCTCTGCAGGGAAGGTGCCATCTGCTCTCGGGCAGTGTGCTGGTACACCCACCACCATCACCCCCTGGGCTGTGCCCTTGGGCAGTGTGCTGCCCATGCCTGGGCCTCCACGCCATCTTCACAGTAGGCCGTGGGCTGAAGGCAGGTCCCTGTCTCTCTGAGTGGGGGACCCGGGCTTCAGCCAGTCAGGAGAGGTTGAGTTGGGCGGTGGACAGACCACAGAGAGATGCCAGCTCACCCTCCAGACTGGCTCAGAGAGCAGTCTCTTCAGATGCTCACAGGCTGAGTTTGGGGGTCTGGGGTCCCTGGGTCCAAGCATGCAGCTGACAAGAAGTGCCTTGGGCGGTGGGACTGGGCGCTGCGTCTGCACAGGGAGACCACCATCAGTCAGGATCTAGTCACACCTGCACACTCACTCACACTCACACACACTCACACACACAAACCTTCTCACACACATACTACATGTACAATCCCACTGTCACACACTAACACATACACATGCTCACACCCACATGCACTCACCCATACACTCACACACAACACACCCATGTGTGCTCACGCCCACACACAAAAACACACACACGTTGTCACACATCCACACTCACATCCTCACACACACCCTGGAGGGCCACAGGCAGGGTGGCTCAGTGAACTCCCGAGGGAGAGGTCACAAAAGGTGGAATCAGGAGCCCCCGTGATGAACCTTGGTGGTACTCTCTGAGAGCCCCGAGGGACAAACAGCTAACCAAGGCGTCGGAAGTTCAAGTCCACCCAGAGGCACCTCAGAGGCAAGGCCTGGGGACTCTCTCCTGCAGCCATAGAGGGTCCACGGAAGACCCTGTGGCTCCCACGCGGCTCCAACACACTCGAGGCTGCCATCATCGGGGCATGTCTGCAGACACCCTGCGTGGCCCCTGCAGCCTCCTGGGATGCTTCCCACACGACTCCCTGGACCAAAAAGAACTAGTGACCTTCCGACCATTCCCAGGGCTAGCACGTGAGCAAGACCCAGTGGTGCCGAAGAAAGACGTCCAAGCTGCGCTGGAAGCATTCGCCCAAAACAAAGCTCCCAGTACTGACGGAACACCCACTGAACTGTTTCAGCAAGCTGATGGAGCCCCGGACGCACCCACTGGTCTGTGACAAGGATTTGGAAGACAGCTACCTGGCCAACCAACTGGAAGAGTTCCACATTTGTGTCCACTCTCAATAAAGGTGACCCACCAGGATGCAACAATTATCAAACGATGCAGTTTATACCACAAGTAAAATTTTGCTGAAGATAATTCAAAGTCGGTTGCAGTAGCACGTCCACAGGAAGCTGCCAGGCTTCAGAAGAGGACGTGGAACAAGGGATAGCCTTGCTGACGTCAGAGGGGTCCTGGCTCAAAGCAGAGAACCCCAGAAAGAAGTTGACCTGTGTTTCGTTCGCTATGAAAAAGCAATTTGTTCGACTGTGTGGGTCATAGCAAACTCTGGACCGCCTAGAGAAGATTGGGAATTCCAGAACAGTTCCTCGGACTCAAGGGGAACCTGTGTGTGAGCCAATGCAATCATTCAAGGAGAATAAACATTGCATGATTTAAAATCAAAAAGGTGTGTGCCAGGCTTGCAGCCTTTCGTTATCCTTATTCAATCTGCACGGAGCAAATTTGCGTAGCTAGACTACAGAGAGAAGACGGGGGCATCGGCCTGGAGAAAGGCTTTCAACGACTCGTCACATGCAGTGACCTCAGGCATCAGCACAGCAGGGCGGCTGGCACGGGGTAGGCAGTGTTTCATGCTGTTGTCCGCAGGGGCACTGTGACTTGAGACCAACACAACCACAATGACAACAGGTGCAGGCGACATAACCTTGCTCGCTGAAAGCCAGGACTTGAGCGCTTGCTGGTAACAATCAAGGACAATGGCCTTCAGCATGGGTTGTAATTTAATGTAGAGCAAACAACAATGTTCCTAGCTGGACCAACAGACAATACCATGCTAACTGTAGAAAAGGAAGTCGCTTTACTCAGATTGGCATCAACACTCATGGAAGCAGCAGTAAGAAATCAAACAGCACAAGACCTCTTCAGCACGCTAAAGAATCTTTGTGCAGCAGAATACTGAAAACACCGTGGACTGCCAGAAGGACAAACGTCTGTCCTGGACGAAGAGAATGACAGCCAGAATGCGCCTTAGCAGAGACGGTGAGAATTGGTTCACTTGTTTGGGCATGTTATCAGGATGGACCTGTCCCTGGAAAAGGACATCCCGGAAGACCGTCTCAAACACAACGACAACTGTGACGATGGTGCAGGCTTGAGCAGTGTGCCTTCTCTAGTGCACTGTTCACTACGAGTCAGAGCTGACTCGATGGAGTCTAACCACTGCAGAAACTGTGTTCTCTAACTGGTGTGAAGAGATGGTAGATCAAAAGAAAGATGGTGGTAGTAGGGAGAAAGACAGACCGATGGATAGATGATGGATGGGTGGCTGCATGCATGGATAGGCAGGTAGGTCGGTAGGTATATGGATATATAAGTGGGTAGTTGGTGGATGGATGGATAGATAGGCAGGTAAGTGGGATGTTAGGTGGATAGATAATTCAGTAGGCAGGTAGGTAAATGGATAGTGGATGGATGGATGGATGGATGGATAGTGGAAGATGGATGGGTAGATGGATAGGTAGATAGGTGGACAGGTGGAAACATAGGTAGGTAGATGGAGAGATGATAGATGATGGATGGGTGGATACTGGATG
>NW_022103920.1:802462-812672 GCF_000313985.2 Echinops telfairi | reverse complement strand
ACCTCACGAGGAGAAAGGATGCCTTGTTTATCTCCTTTTCTTTCCCTGCCTTCACACCCTCTGCTCGTCCCCCACCCTCCGCATGACCCCGCACCCAATGTCTCCTGGGAGCCGGAGGCCTGGCGACCACGCTGAGCCCCCCGGGCAGGTCCTTGGCCACATTCTGAGGGCAATTTGCTTCCATGAGTCCCTGGCGATGGACAGACAGGTTCCCAGTCCCCGGGAGGCCGGCTCTCAGACGTGCCTGCCGCCCCAGGGTCTGCGAGCTTTAACTGTGTGACGGTTACAGTCAACAGAACTGCAACCTTTTCTACTACGTCAATCTGTTCTCTCGTTGCTGCTCCTCCTTTTCTGCCCCATGGGGGCGGGGGGGCCCCAGCAGAGGAGGGCATGTTTGGGGAAGGAATCGGTCCGCTTCGGCTTCATGGAAAGACCGTGGAAGAAGCACACTCGGGCTCATCTACATGCCGAAGTTGGCACCTCAAAAACCCAGAGAGTGGAGGCCCTGGGCTTGCCCCTCTGGCACCCCCCCTGCAGTCACACTCCAGACCCACAGGCCACACTGCAGCCTGCCGGCCGGAGTCCCAAGCCAGGAACCACCAGCTCCCTGGTTGGGGGCAGCAGTGGCAGGAGGTGCAGCGTTCTTTCTTAAAAGGAACCATTTGCTTGGAAGCGGGAGGCGGTCTGAGTAGGGACTCGTAGCCGGGTCTTGTCCGGGCGCTGGGTCTCAAGTTGGCGTGTTTCCGAGGCTGCACCGGAAACCCACAATGCACCTGGCAAACCTCCGTGCAAATGTGATGCTTGAAATAGATTTAGAGCCAGACAGGGCGTCCGTACCCACCAACGCAGAGGCTGGGCCCGCTCCAACGCCCTGTGCCCCCACCGGGTCCCTGCTTGTTATCCCCCCCTTCCCCCACCCCCGTAGGGAGCCCGCTTTTCTTCCTGAAAGGCCTCCTGTACTGTTTTCCTAATATAAAGGTGGATTTGCTGTAGAAAGCTCAGAGGAGAGGGCTCAGGACAGATGTCACTCCGCTCAGGAGCCACTCTGAGGCCAACCTCCAGGGCTCGAGGCCCATCTCCTCCAGGGTGCTGTCTCCGCAGCCAGGGCCCAGCACTGCCCAGCAAGCCGGCCCCCGCTGCCCTTCCTGGTGCTCTTTGCAGTGAAGCTCCTAGACATCATGGTCTGTGCTCTGGACCTCACTCCCAGGGCCTCCGTCCTCCACTCTCCCGCCCCTGCCGTCAGCTCCACGCCCAGGTGCAAACCGCAAACCGTGCACAAGACAAGGTGTAGGCTCACCACGTGCCCGTGGACGCATTTTGAACATCGCCACTGCCCCCGCGACCACCAGTTCTCAGTCAGAACAAGTGCCTTCCACTCTTTCCTGCCCATTCCCACCTCCGATGCCCCAGGCGGCCACGATCCAGTGCCTGTCTCCTGCTGGATGACCCCTGTGGGTGACCTCACAGTGGACACCGTCTTTCCCGCCTGGCTTGTGCCGTTGGCCCCATGTTTCCAGTACCTACACCTCCTCCTGTTGGGCGTAGTCCACCTCTCAATCGCTGAGAGGGGTCGTGTGTATGAATATGCGGTCCTGTGCTTTTCCACCCAACTTCTGATGGACACAGGGAGAATTTCTAGTTTAGGGGCATCTATGTTTGTATATAGGTATGTAGGCAGGTAGGTATATATGCATGTATGTAGGTATGTATGCATATGTGTAGGTAGTTATGTGTGTGCATGTATGCATGTATGTATGTACGTAGGTTAGGTAGGTAGGTATGCATGTAGGTGTATATGTATGTATGTCGGTAGGTAGGTAGATATGTGTATATACATGTATGTATATATATATTCATGTAGGTAGGTAGGTAGGTAGGTATGCATGTAGATAGGTAGGTAAGTATGCATGTATGTAAGTAAGTAGGTATGTGTGTGTGCATGTAGGTGTATATGTATGTATGTCGGTAGGTAGGTGTGTATGTGTATATGCATGTATGTATGTATTAGGTAGGTATGCATGTAGGTAGGTAGGTAGGTAGGTATGTGTGTGTGTGCATGTATGTAGGTATGCATGTATGTATGTACATAGGTAGATAGGCAGGTATGCATGTATGTAGGTAGGTAGGTAGGTATGTGTGTGTGTGCATATAGGTAGGTATGCATGTATGTATGTACATAGGTAGGTAGGTAGGTATGCATGTAGGTAGGTAGGTAGGTAGGTAGGTATGTGTGTGTGTGTGTGTGTGTGTGTGTGCATGTAGGTAGGTATGCATGCATGTATGTACGTAGGTAGATAGGTAGGTATGTGTGTATGCATGTATGTAGGTAGGTAGGTATGCATGTAGGTAGGTAGGTGTGTGTGTGTGCATGTAGGTAGGTGTGCATGTATGTATGTACGTAGGTAGATAGGTAGGTATGTGTGTATGCATGTATGTAGGTAGGTAGGTTTGCATGTAGAGGGAGGTAGGTAGATACACATAGTACTGTCTTGAGGGAAGTACTGCCAGAATCCCACCTCGAGACTTTACAGCACTGACCTTGGATGTGTAACCCCGGGGGCCTGGCGCTTGGTCAAGGTGGGCATTCGGGAAAGGCCTCCAGGAGACGGCCGGGCACGGCAGCTGCCAGGCCGGGTGCCACACAGCCGCCATAGTGAGGACCACACGGGGCTGGGGTCTCCTTCTCTGGAGCTGGGGTTGCTTTGAGCCAGAACTGACCCGACAAAGCCCACAGCCTGCTGCATGGGTTGCAGCTCAATGTCAAGAAACCAAAAATCTCCACAACTGGACCCACGGACAGCAGCGGCCAAGGATTTCATTTTACTTGGATCTCTGATCAATTCCCATGGAAACAGCAGTCGGGGGATCAAATGGCGTATCGCATTGGGCAGACCTGCTGCAAAACAAGACTGCCTTCAAGGATTGATGAGCAAGGATGTCCCCTGGCAGACTGAGGTGTGTCTGACCCCGGACCCTGAACCCCCACCCCACCCCCGCGCAATTGCTTCCGACACGCGTGAAAACTGCACGAGAGTGGGCAAGACCACAGAACGCCTGACGCATCCGAATGACGGCGTTGGGGAGGACTACAGAAAGTCCACGGACTGCTGGACAAACAAGCAAGTCTGTGTTGGAAGGAGGACCCCCAGAATGCCCCTTCAAAGGGAAGACGGCCAGGCTGTGCCTCCCGCCCTTTGAACGCACTCTCAGGAGGGCTCAGCCCCTGGAGCAGGGCATCCTACTTGGGAAAGCAGGAAGCCTATCAGGGAGACAGGTGGTCACAGTGGCTGCGACACCGGGCTCACCCATCGCCACAACTGTGGGGCAGCACCAGGCCGGGAGGTCTGCTGCTGTTGTACACAGCATTGCCCCGGGGACACCTGACAACAGCAACCTGTACACATGCACCCACACGTACTTTGAACACACTCTTTCCATTTCTCCTGAGTCACCATCCGGGCACCCGGCTGATGCTGCAGGTATGTGTGTGCTTCTGAGACGCTGGCCGACTGTCCTGTGCGCAGCGTGAGCGCTCTCGGGGAGGTGGTCTGGCTGCCTGGCTCGAGCCAGGTGCACGTCTGTACCCAACAGCACCATTGCTTTTCAAGGAGGCCTCTGCCAAAGAGGCGCAGAATCCGATCCATGGTTTGATGCCTTGACTGCTGAGGATCCGATAAACAAAACCTTGGACAGCATCGGTCTTTTCTCCATGCACCACCATGTTGTCTGAGGGTCTGGGGGCGAGGATTGGGGCTTTCTTTAGAAGGAGGGGCGACCATCCTGAAGGCTCTCACCTAGGTCTTCATCAGTAAGTGCTTCAAGCCCGCGTTGCCTTTAGCAAGCTAGGTGTGTCATCTGCATATTGTTGTGAATCATCCCTCTAACCCTGGTGCCCGATTCTTCCTCCTATAATCCAGTCTCTCCAATCATTTGCTCAGCATACAGACTGAATACGTGTGGTGAAAGGGCACCACCCCCATGCACACCTTCTCCGATTATAAACCACGCTGTATCCCCTGTTCGATTCCAAGAGCTGCCTTGGGGCCGTGTGCAGGCTTCCCGGGAGCGCCATGAAGTGTTCTGGAATTCCCCTTCCTTGAAATGTTATCCGTAATTTGTTATGGTCCACACAGTCGCATGCCTTCTGCATAGTCAATGAAGCACAGGTAAACATCTTTCTGGAATTCTCTCTGGGTTGAGACAAGATTCCCCTGGCGTCAGCAATGAGGTCCTTTGTTCCATGTGCTCCACGGAATCCAGCCAGAGCTGCTGGAAGCTCCTGTCAGGGTCCTGTTCCAGCAGAACTTCGCAGAGTGGGTATTAGCGAGAGTGGGGGACAGGTTCCTCCTCCTGCTGACTCACCTGTCCGTAGGACTGACAGGTGAGGTGCGGGTCTTGATTTGTCTTCTGCTTCAGAGATGGCATGTGTTCTTCCCTCGGGCTTCTAACCCCAGGCCTTTGCACTGAAACCCCAAACCCACTGCTGTGGATGGGTAGCGCTGTGGGGGCCTCAAGACTGCAAATCACTCAGCCACTCACTCACGTCAAATGGATGCCGACTCACAGCGACCCTGCAGCACAGGGTAGCTCTGTGTGTGGGGTGAACGGAGGGGCTTCAGACGTGATCGTAGGAACGTGCAAAAGCGCATAGAAGCCATAAGCTGCCCGCACACCAGACCCAGAAAGAAAGCTCAGATGTGGGTGTTTAGTTCTGTTTTGCTTTTCAAATGGATTTATTGGCACCTGCTTCACAATCCTACAGCCCGATCGTTGGACCATATTGAGAAATGTGTACAATCGTCACCACAATCCACTCAAAACATTCCCTCCCATGTTCACTGAGGTTAGCTCCCCACTCCCCGCACCCCACGCCCCTGCCCCACCCAGTCCTGTCGCTTTCTAAACCTGCGTGCAGACAGCGCAAGTCCCGCACTTGCGACCACATTCTCTGAACCCTGTCACAGCGCCGATACTACAGATGTTTGGACACAATGTCGGTTTCCTTAAAAAAGAAACTGTTTTAAAGAGTGTTCCCCATTTTTCCAGCAGGTGGTGCAGCAGACCTGAGAAAGCGGTTCCACAGCCACATGGGAAAGCCACTTCCCCCACACACACTATTTTGTGGAATTTTAAAGATTACAGCATGAACGAGCCCTGGGCTCACTGATGGTTTAACTGCATCAGGACCCCGAGGAGTGTCAACTGCAAAGGCCTTCTCACAGCAGGAGGGCATGTTGACAATGACCATAGTTAGCATACACCATCGTTTCAGGTGCCTCCCCCTCTCCCAGTGTGGGGGGGTGGGGAGGGGCCCTCCTTGGGCTGCAGAGGGAGAGATCACCCACATGGGCAACAGGAGGCTGGTCTCTCAAATTCCTCTTTCTAGAGAGAAAGTGCGTCTGGAACACACACAAGTGCAGGTGCACACAGACTCATGCACACAGACACACAGACACAAGAGCACGTACAGAGACATACACATGCACACACACACATAGACACATACATGCACACACAGACACAAGAGCGCGCACAGACACATACACATGCACACACACATAGACACGTGCATGCACACACAGACACACAGACACAAGAGCGCATACAGACACATACACATGCACACACACATAGACGCATACAGACACATACACATGCACACACACATAGACACATACATGCACACAAAGACACACAGACACAAGAGCATGTACAGAGACATACACATGCACACACACACATAGACACATACATGCACACACAGACACACAGGCAGACACGTATACACAAATGCATGCACACAGAGACACATGCATGCACACACAGACACAAGAGCGTATACAGACACATACACATGCGCACACACACATAGACACATACATGCACACACAGACACACAGACACAAGAGCACATACAGAGACATACACATGCACGCACGCACATAGACACATACATGCACACACAGACACACAGGCAGACACGTATACACAAATGCATGCACACGGAGACGCATACATACACACAGAGATTCATACACACAGACATGCAAACACTAATCAGACATATATGCACAATCCAGGGCAGATCTACGCGCGTCGCAGCGTGAGCCTGTCTCAGACTAGGCCTCTGCAGGTGTAACTAGGTAACTCAGCTGGAGGCTGCAGGGAGAGTGTCTGCATGTGTCCTGTCAGGAGAAGCCACCAGAAGCAGAGGTGGGAGTGGTGGGGGAGAGTTGGCAGGAGCTGGCGATGAAGAAGGACCCTCCCGTGGAGCCTCTGGGGAGAGCAGGCCTTTCTACCACATCCCGACTAGGGCTCGAGCCCCTGACCCGAGAGACAGTTTCTGCTGGTGGGACTCCCTTGTACTCGGCTCCAGCGCCAGGCCTGTGTCTCGTGGGTGACAAGTGGTCAGGGGGGCCGGTCAGGTCACACTGCTGAGAAAGAGATGGCCAAGGCTGCTCCAGGTCCCTGACGCTGCTCCCAGTCCCCGCTCGTCCTTCAGGTCAACGCTGGGCCAGGAAGACCAAAGAAAAGATGATCATTGAACTATGGTGTTGGTGAAGAATACTAAAAGTACCACATACTGTACCCACCCCCCCACCCCCCCGGGAAAAAAACACACAAACAAATCTGTCATAGAAGAAATACAGCGAGAGTGTTCCATAGAGGCAGGGGTGGGAAGAGACTTCATCTCACATATGGGGCATGTGGTCAGGAGAGAGCAGTCCCTGGAGAAGGACGTCATGCTTGGCAAAGCAGAGGGCCAGCGGGAAAGGGGAAGGCCCTGAAGGAGATGGCTGGACACAGTGGCCCCATCGATGGGCTCAAGCATGACAGCAGTTGGGAGGACGGTGCAGGACCAGGCAGTGTTTTGTTCTGTTGGACATCGGGTCACTCCAGGGACCTGCCAGCAATGGCACTCCGTGTATAACATTGACTTCATTGACTGCCACACAGCAGGACTGCCAGCGCTTCTCTCCACTTCACACCCAGGCGCGCGGGATCAGAATCTACGCTCTAACCAGGTCCCGGGGGACTCCTATGTGCACGTAAGAATCTCCTGAGGTCTTGTTAAGGTGCAGATTCTCCTCCAACAAAGACCAGGCTTCCTGGGGAGACAGGCTGTGGGGTCTCTCTGCCTAGGGCCCTTAGTCACCTTCAGGTCTGGGATCCAGCTCTCCCCCAGGGCTCAGTTGTCAGCCAAGCAATAGATGACAGACCCACGAGAGAAACACAAGTCAAAGAGCCTCCTTGTGTGTCGTCCATTTGGCAAAGGCACTCGACTGTGGGGAGCAGAACGAACGGGGGAGCGCTGCCCTAGAAGAAGGGGAATTCCAGGGTACTTCACTGTGCTGGTGCAGCACCTGTACGTGGACCGGGAGACAGGTGTGTGAACAGAACAGCGGACTGCCGCACGGTTTAAAATCAGGAAAGGTGTGAGTCAGGGCCGTATCCTCTCAGCATACTTGTTCCACCTGTATGCTAAGCACGTCCTCTGAGAAGCTGGGTTCTCTGAAGAAGAACGCGGCCCCAGGATTGGAGGAAGGCTAATTAGTAACCTGCGCTAGGCAGATGACACAATGTTGCTTTCTGAAAGTGAGGAGGACTTGAAGCACTTGCTGAGGAAGACCAAGGGTTGCAGCCTTTAGTATGGATTACAACTCAATGTAAAGAAAACAGAATTCCTCGTAACTGGACTAACATCATGATCGATGGAGAAGAGATTGGCATCGTCAAGGATTTCGTCTTGCTTGGAGCCACAATCAATGCTCATGAAAGCAGCAGTCAAGAGATCAAACAGCACGTTGCACTGAGTAAATCTGCTGCCCAAGACCTATTAGGGTATCGAAAATCAAGGCTGTTACTTTGAGCACTAGGAAGAGCCTGACTCGAGCCATGGCATGTTCAGTTGCCTCACATGCATGTGAACATTGGACATTGAATAAAAAAGACAGAAGAGCAATTGATACATTTTAATTATGGTGTTGGAGAAAAATATTGCAAGTGCCAAAAATTGCCAAATGAACAAACTAACAAATCAGTCTTAGAAGCACAGCCAGAACGCTCCCGAGAGGCCGGGGTGGAGAGACTCCGCCTCATGTGCTGTGCACACGAAGGAGGTGCTTGGTAAAGTAGGGGCAGCATGGGAGCGGAAGGCCCTTGAGGAGGTGGACTGACGCAGCGGCTGTCAATGGGCTCAAACAGAACATTGTGAGGGCGGTCACTGCAGGACCATGCAGTGTTCTGTCCTGTTGGCACCGGGTCACTGTGGGTTGGAGCAGACTGGATAGCTCCTAGCAGCAACACGGGACCGGGGGACACCTCAGAAGAATCCATCGTTTGCCATCAGCAGGGCCACATCCGCCCAAGAGCAGTGCTGAGCAGCATCAGGGAAGAAGGGGTGGGGGTAGGGGTGGCCCCAGGAGAAGTGGTGTTGTGTTGACAGGTCACAATGAACCAGATGAAGCGGCAAGTGTGTGAACGGAATGGTCGTGCCTGCAACTGGCGACGTGCACCCAACTGACCATGAGAAGCCCTTCTCTGGTCTAACGTGGGTTCTGGTGAGACTGCATCTCACACACACCCAGTCTGTTTCCCAGGCTGCCAAGGGGCCTAGCTAGTGGCCTGCAGGACAGCCCTCTGTGGAGGCTCTGGAGGCCGCGTCCAGTCCAGACATTGACTGAGTCTGCCCCTCAGAGATTCTAGGGGAGAACCTCTCCATGCTCCCTTCCAGCGTCTGACGGATGGTCAGCGGCCGGTGCTTGGTGTCCTGAGCATGGTACCTCCTGTGGTTCTATCTCATGCAGCGAGATCAGAGCCCACTGCCCCACTGTGGCCTCATGCTAACTGACCTCATCCCTAGAGACCCATGTCGGGAAAAGGGCAGCACTTCAGCTGGTCTCTCTGGGGTACAGCGGATCACTCTGGGGTGCAGCAGGTCTCTGTCGGGTGCAGCGAGGCTCTCTAGGGTGCAGCAGGCCTCACTGGGGTACAACAGGTCTCTCTGGGGGACAGCGGATCACTCTGGGGTGCAGCAAATCTCTCGGGTTCAGCAGGCCTCTCTGGGGTGCAGTGAGGTTCTCTAGGGTGCAGCGGGCCTCGCTGGGGTGCAACAGGTCTCTCTGGGGGGTAGTGGGTCTCTCTGGGGAGCAGCAGTCTCTCTAGGGACAACAGTCTCTCTGGGGGGCAGTGGTCTCTGGGGGGCAGTTCCAGGCACAGCACTAATCTTCCAGAGCACAGTGTGGCCGCACAGTTCTTAAGACAGGAAAAGAAACCTTTATGGGACACCCGATGCTGGCACAGCCAGTAGCTGGTGCCACGCGTCCCCATGCCCGCAGTAGCCATCCCAGCGGGGTCCTGAAAGCGTGCTGGAGGTCCAGCTGTGATGGGCACGCGCTGCTCTGCCTGTAGAGCCGACCTGCAAGAGGGTCTTTGGGACGGGGCCACGGGATGGCGGCAGTACCGGCGGCCGCCTCCAGGTGGCGGCAGTGCCCGCACGCAGGCAGAGATGGATGTCCCGGAGGGGCTTCGGCCTGTAGTGCTGACACCTTGCAAGGGGGTGCAGGAGCTCTTCGAGTGTCGTTGGAAATGCTGGATGTCGGCTTTGATGAAAGTGGGCAGTGGTTTCACCAGGTCCCAGTCACTGACTGGGCGCATGGGCATGGCGGGCAGTGTGGGCATGGCAGGCAGTGTACACAGGTGGGCATTGTGCAGGTGGGCAGGCTGGGCAGTTGGGCAGGGCAGGCAGTCCTGCAGGCAGTGCTCTCCCCACTCTGACCACAGCCCTTCCGCCCCGCGCATGTGCACTTCGATTGATCACAGGTGCAGGGCTGGCTGCGGCACCTTTGATGCCCTGACAGCTCATCAGCTGGCCCCTCCCCCTGACACAGGACAGCAAGATCGCAGGGGTATCTGGATGCCACAGGGGGCTCATCACTCCGGCCAAACGTACGCAGGGAGACGGGGTTCTAGGCGCCCTGCTGCTTCTGCCCACACGGTGACACCACCAACTATGAGCACAGAGGTGGAGCCCCCATGTGTGGACCCACGAGTTCCCATGTGCCTCTGTACAGGGACCTGCCTCGCTCCAGGCTGCCTTCTGAGGGCGATTTTACCCCTATTACCTGCCCTGCTTCCAGCTCAGGGTGAGAATAAGAGAGCTTGGTGTGTGTGTGTGTGTGTGTGTGTGTGTGTGTGTGTGTGTGTGTGT
>NW_022103920.1:790936-802362 GCF_000313985.2 Echinops telfairi | reverse complement strand
TGTGTGTGTGTGTGTGTGTGTGTGTGTGTGTGTGTGTGTGTGTGTGTACATGAGTGTACGTATGTATGTACAACTACATGAGTCTGTGTGAACGTATGTGTATGAGTGTGTGAATGAATGTATGTGTATATGTATGTGTGTGAGTACATGTGTGAGTGTATGTGTGTGAGTACATAAGTATAAGTACAGTGTGTGTGAGTACATGAGTGTGTGTGAGTATGAGTGTGAGTGTGTGTGCGTGTATGTGAGTGCAAGTATGTGAGTACATGAGTGATTGTGTGAATGGATGTGTGTGTGAGTGCATGAGTGAGTGTAAGTATGTGAGTACATGAGTGATTGTGTGAATGGATGTGTGTGTGAGTACATGAGTGTGTGAGCATGTGTGCAGTGGGAGATCATTACAGCCCTGTCAACTGGAATCCCTCAGGGGACTCTGAGGCTCCTGTAAGAGCCATGTGGCATTTTCGGCCCAGAGGTCGGCAGGCAGGGGGAGGGTGTCCGGCAGACTGTGTCCACTGCCAGGCTGAGCAAAGGCTCGCTCCCGCAGGAAAAGGCACAGACACAGGGGAGCGGTCCCCAAAGTCCCCAGGAACCCCAGTGGAGGGAGACAGGACCTGCCGCCCAGGCTGGACTCTGACCACCACCAAGAGCAGGGTTCACAGAGTGATTTGCATACACACACCGGCGGGGGTGGGGGCAGGAAGGGGGCTTGACCCCCAGGGTCTGTAGACACACCCTCTAAACCTGCCTCTTGCTCCCTGCAGCTGGATCACTACCCTCGAGTGAGCCACCATCTGCCAAGTTCCTGGGACGTCCTCTTCAATTCCCCCAAGTCGCTCTTCCTGGGAAAAGTGATAGGTAAGCTCTGCTTCGCGCTCTGTTCGGTGTGTCATATGCGGCCCTCCCTTGGGAAGTGCCGGGACGAGGCCGTCCATGGTGCATGGAGACCGCATCCTGACAGGAGGCCAGGCAGGCTGTCCTCCAGGGGACTCCAGGCCCCACTGTTCCGTCGTCTTTGGGGTAGAACACTCCTAGCACCCGGAACACGAGTTTGCTTGGGAAACGCTGGGAGGGCAGGTGGATGCTGGTCCCTGAGGGGGCCTGAGCCGGCCTGGGGCCAAGAGAAGCCAGTTACCTGCTCCAGACTCTTGGTAATTGGGGTCCGCCGAGCTGTGTAGCTTCCACCCTGAGCATGTCCATGTGGACTCCCAGTATCTGAGCACAGGGCCCAAGCTCCTCTGCCCACCCCCACCCCCACCCCCAGCAACCAGGTGGTATCTGCCAACTGGAAGGCAGGCAGGAGTGAGGGCCAAGAGGCAGCCTCCTCCCCAGGGAGTGGCTGTGGGTGCCGCCACCACAGCGCTGCTCAGGGAGATGAGTGTTGTGAAGCTCGGTTCCTGGGCTGTCGTCCACGGGGAACTAGCATGCTCCAAACCTGTGTGGTTTGTTAGGGTCCAGAGAGAAGCTGAGCTCACACTCACACACACACTCACACACTCACACACTCACACACACTCTCACACACTCTCACTCACTCTCTCTCACACACTCTCACACACTCTTGTGCGCGCACACTCTCGCGCGCACACTCTCTCACACACACACACTCACACACTCACAGCAGCAAAGACTCAGTTCAAGAAAGCATGAAGTCATGTTGATGGGATGACCAGGTCCCTCTGAGAGTTGAGAAGGGTGCCTCACACAGTTCAGACACACTTCCCTCGGGGGACAAGGTAGGTCCCCCTCATGAGCTGAGATGGGGACGTTGTCTGAGGACTTCGCCCCCAGTTTTCATAGGGCAGTTTCAAAGGGGACTTCCTAACTAGCTGTTCAGTCCGTCCTTGTGTCTCGCGGCTTTCCGCTTTGTCTGGGCTGCTGCCCTCGGTCAGCAGGACTGAGTGATCCTGAGTCGAGTCCCAGGCCCAGGCTTTTCTGGGGCCTGGCTTCGAGGTGAAGGTGTTCACCAGCCAGTCCTCACAGGGTTCGCCCCTCAGCCCCTGTTCTGCCCCCCTCGGGGGTGAGTGGGGGGAAGATATGGACGAGGCCGCAGGGGTCTTCCGCTTCAGGGGAAGGCCCCCAAACGCCTTTCCTTCTGAGAAAGTGGACACGGACTGAGCCAAGCTGGAAAGAGTACGGTGGGGAGGGGCCAGGAAGGGGTCGCTCTGCCTGCTGGGGAGGGTGGGAAAGGTGGAAAGGTGGGGACCTGTAAGGCGTGGAGGGCCTGAGACCCAGGTACACCCATGGCCACACACACATTGGAGGCCGGCCTCCAATCCAAGCATGCAGACGCACCTGCACACCATGGGTTCCACCTTCAGAGGCCACCTCGCCAATGAGGGGCTGGACCCCAACCCCTCGGCCCCCCTCGGCTGTACTCTGGTTACACGTCGGATCTGAGCAGAGACACAGGAGGCGGGTCTGGGCGGCCGGCCTGTTGTGGCATCACAAGCACCGAGGCCATGAGCCACGAGGGTGCCTGGGCTGGAGATTGGGAGCCCCTGAGACATCGGGGCGCAGAATCCAGGGACCGTGGCGAGAAGCCCTGCCCTCAGGTGGCCCAGCTTCTTCCGCTGGTGGACCTGGACAGAGAGTAGACTGAAGGGCCCTGCCCACATGTCTTGTCTGGGGCGCAGGTGGCTCAGTTAGAAATGCCTCACGCCCATTGGGGAAACTGGGGCCTGGTGTCCAGGGCAGCCCCGGTGGCCCATCTGCCAGGGAGGCCTGTGTGTGGCCAGGGTGGTGAGCAGGGTCCAGGGGAGCTTCCAGACCAGGAAGAAAGGCTGGGTGATCAGTCTCTGGACATTAACCAAGGAAAGCCCTGTGGGCCGGATGGTCTGATCTGTAGCCGCCCGAGGCCTGGCAGCACCTCGTTCCCCAGCACAGGTGTCAGCCACCATGAGTCAGAGGCACGGTGTGTCAGACCTCACAGCCGCCTTTCCTGACGCATTCCTCCCCCATCAGCACCAACATGTGGCCCGCTCAGTGGTGAGGTCCATGTGATCCTGTGTGCAGCACCACTGCCACCGAGTGGATGCTGACTCAAAGCGACCTGAAGGCAGGTGCAGCTGCCCCACAGGGTGGCTGAGGCTTTCAGTCAGTATGGGAACCTCAGCTTCATCTCTCTACCAGGGGCTCGAACTGCCAACCTAGTGGTGAGCGGCCCAACGCCTAACCCACAGCGCCACTCCGTAGATAACTGCCCAGGGAGGCGCCCTCTCCCAGGGTCAGAG
Organism: Echinops telfairi; assembly: GCF_000313985.2. Lineage (NCBI taxonomy): Eukaryota > Metazoa > Chordata > Mammalia > Afrosoricida > Tenrecidae > Echinops > Echinops telfairi. The sequence continues at coordinate 799,129 of NW_022103920.1, read as the reverse complement.
AGGTGGGGATGCCATGCTAGCATCTAGCATATTCCTCTTCACAGACACAGGGACCTCACATTCCCAAAGTCAAGGAAAACTCCAAACAGACTCACTGATACCGAGTGGATGCTGACTCGTGGTAGGGCAGGGCAGGGCAGGACTGCCCCTCTGGGTTTCCAAGACCATAGCTCTGTACAATAACAGGAAGTTCTGCCTCGTCTTTCTCCCACAGATCAACCAGTGGTTTTGATCTGCTGACCATGAGGTTAGTGGCCCAGCATGTAGCCCACTGAGCCACCAGGGCTCCTGGACCCTGTAATGCTCAAGGCAGGGATTCTTTACCAGTGAAGCGAAACTACAGCTTGGCTGTCAGATGATGCCTGGGTGCTGGAGGGAATTTTAAAGGTTGTCTTGGCGATTGTCTCATGGGTGCATCTCCCTCCAGCGCTCCAGAAAGTCGAGTCCATGAGAATTCCACATTCCGTTCTGCATTTCCATCATCTGGTCCAGAATCTTTGAGCAGCGCGTCCGGAGTGACTCCTGTTTTTCACTCTTTACTGTGAATCGGTGAAGGTTTACAAGCTCAGCCTGTTTCCTTTAGCATGTCACACACCTCGCGAGTCAGGCAGCTGGCTGGGACCCCACTCCGTCCCCACGTTTCCTTCTCCTCGGGAGTCCCAGCAGTCTCTCTCCGACCAGTGGGCCTGGTCTTTCTTATGCTTTTGAGTTTCATTCCACGTGTTTCTCCCGCTCTCTCCAGGACCTTCTCGGGATCCTGTCAGGGCAGCCGGGCACCGTCTAGTTCCTCTGGTCTCGGGGTCACGGGGCCCCTCAGTCCACGGGACTCGTTGTTTCCATGTTCAGTGCGCTTCACTCTCCTCTCCTCCGCCCGAGCGGAGAGACCAATCGTTGCCCCACAGATGAACACAACACACCAGAGAGCACGCAGAATGTGCCTTTGGGGGCTGCGTCGGTCTGGCTATAATCTTAGAAGCAGCTCACTGGAACTGTCTTCCCAAGTGTGGCTGGGTGGGTTCACCTGTTTGTGCTACCAAAGGCTCTCCAGTCCTCATAACACACACCCCCCTTCGTTTCTCGAAGGCCTTCACGGCCCCCATTGTACACAGGAGGGAGCCCAGGGGTCTCAGCACCACCTTCTCACCAAAGACTCTGGGGAAGGGTCTTCCTGGGAGCTCCCACCCTCTGGTGGCCCTCGCGTTCCTTAGCTTGTAGATGCATCTTCACACGATTCATCCTCTCTCTCTCTCTCTGTCTGATTGTCTATATTTCTCAGGGTCCCCTCTCCCTCATAATCTCTCTTCTCCTCCTCCTCCTCTTCCATAAAGACCCCACTCAGAGGGGGTTAGAATCCACCCTACTCCAGTACAACCAATCGCATTTTCAACAACTCCATTTCCAAACAAGATCCAGGGGTTATAGCTTCATCCTATTTGGTGATGGGTGGGGGTCACCTCTCCCCACCCTCCATCCATTGCACTGGGTGACATAGACAGAGGGTCACTCTGTATGTGAGGTGGAGAGGGGTGGACCTTCCACCCAGAGCCAGTCTCCCGCGGCCTCTCCTCTATCGCCGCTTCAGCTGTAGAAGCGAGTGGGGTCAGCCAAACATCTATTTACAGCCTGGCACTGGGCCGCGCTTGCAGGGGGAATGGGAAATACAATGCCTTTCTATAAACGGAGAAACCGGTCGGTCAATGGACTTGAGGCTGAGTCCTGCCGGTAGCCAATCTCCTAATGATGGGTCTCTTAGCAGAGAAGGCAGAAACATTGATGACTGGCAAACCTCTCGTTGGCATTTCTGGTTAGTCGCCTCTGGCTTTCACCATGACGACACTAAAGAGAAAACCCTGCCTTCACTTGGTGAAGAGGAGGGGCGGCCAAGAGGAAGGCCCGGCGAGGACACAGACTGACAGCGCGGCTTCCACAGTGGGCTCAGGCCTGGGAACCAGTGCGAGGGCCAGCCCCGGCCATGTTTCCTTCTGCTGGACACCAGGTGCTGGACACCAGCTGCTGGACACCAGGTGCTGGACACCAGGGTCACAGTCGACTCAAAGGCACCTGACGACAACAGCAACGAGAAAACGTATCTCCGTGACAGGGGAGCGAACGTGCTGACTGGAGGAGGTGTCACACCCGAGCTGTTTTCCCCTGAAGGAGAGGTGAGCTGGTCTGACAGCCGCAACTCCTCCAGACTCCCAGTGACACTTCTCTGGCTGTACCTGAGAAGTGCGGTTGTCCCAGGCTCACAGGAGACCGGCCACCCCGCCCCCTTGCACCCGATCATGCTGCAGCTGAAGGGCAGAGCCTCCGAGGCCACGAAGCTGACTCTGGGGTGTCCTGGCCCCCGGAGGCCTCCTGTGTCTCCAACAAGGACGGCCACAGGCACAACATCTGCAGCAAACATTGTGAGCCTGAATCTTTCCCGGCGTTTAGGCTGGAAGAGGGCATTAGGGGATGTGGGGGGTCACACCAGGCCCTGTCCAGCTGTGCCCACTGCTGAAAGGCTGGCTCCCTGCTTGTCTCAGCTGCAGGGCTATAACTGTAGAAAATGGACACTCATCACACCCAAATCACAGGAGTTGCTATGAATATTTAAAAGTCTCTGTAAAGCACATGCCAAGGAGCCCTGGTGGTGTAGGGGTTAGGCATTGGGCTGTGATCCAAAAGGTCGGCAGTTCGAAACCACCAGTCTCTTTCTGCTCCCACAAATAGTTACAGCTTTGGGGGGAGTGACTGAGAAGAGTTCGAGCTTAGGGGGCGGGGTGTGGAGACTTGAGGCGTCACCATTGATGTGACTGGCCTGCTGTTGCATATCTCTTACAATCAGAAAACAGGGACAGCCTGGCGGCTTCCAGTGGGAGCGTACGTGCACCACCCAGGCCGTCGGCTCTCCACCTTGATTCCCTGAACTGAGCCATTTTCATGGCCAGCAGCTTTCTGCACTGGGTTCAGCAGGTGCTGGGGGCAGGGAGCCTCACTGCAGCTCCGGATCTGCAGCTCCCTGCCTGTCTCTCACCCACAGGGGGCAGGAGGTCAGGTGGCCAGTTTCTAAGTCAGCAGAAACTGAGAGAGCCAGGGCTGCTCTGTAACGTTCCTTTCGGAAGACCCAGAAAGAAACAGTGCATTCTTGTATTCACAGTTCTAGTAGGATGGTGGGGGGGGGGGGGGGGGGGGGGGGGGGGGGGCAGTTCTAAACAGGGGACGGTGCCCATCGGGGTCACGCTTATCTCTGCCAGCCCGCGGCCTGTGGTCGGCCTGTCTGAGGACCCGAGTCCGGGCTGGAGGAAGCCTGTAGCCACAGATGGCACAGCCTTGGTGCCTGAAAGCAAAGTGGGTTGGAGCCACACCCGCCAAACTCACCACAAAGAAACACATGCACCAGCCAGGAATGTGGCAGTGTGGGGCATGGCCTAACAGAGACCCAGTGGTACCGTGGCCAAGCCCACAGCCGCTGCCCAGAAGGTGGAGGTCGGGGCGCACAGCCACGCACCAGGACAAGGAGGAGGCCCTCGGTTTCTGGAGATGGCACCTGGGAAGCCCGCTGGGCCCGTCTGCTCTGCCCTTCGGCGTCCTGATGAACTGGAATTGACTCAAGGGGAATGGGGAGCCCCCACGGGGCGGGGGTGCTCAGGATCTTGCGGTCTCTGAGCTCCGTTAGGTAACTAAGCCACCGCTTGCTGCCAGTTGCAGCAGGTGAGCCTGCCTCGGGGCACTGCCTACTGTGTCGGAGCCCCACTGTGCTCCCCAGGGTCCCCAGGGCTGGTTTGGGGGAGCCGGGCACCAGGCCTTCTGCTGAGGTGACTCCGGGGATTCGAACCTCCAGCTCTTTTCATTATCTGCTGAGCTTATTAGTGGTTTTCAGCATCCAGGGATTCTATAGACCCAAGGTTGCTCTGAAAATTACAGAAGAAGACATGAATAGGTGCACCTAGTGGAAAAGAAAAGAAAGAAAACTTTAAACAATTTTAATTTGTAAATTATAACAAGTGATGGTTCCATCTTCCTTGTCCAGGAGCAGCTGGCACTCAGAACGGGGACTCTGTGGGGGCCACGGAGGCACGGGGAACGTGAGACCAGAGATACCGGTACAGTCAGGGGCTCCGTGCTCTGCTGTTCCCGTCTCTGGGGTCACCCTCATCTGGCTGACTGACCCACTCAGTCCACCAAGCATGAGTGGCAGGGGCTGAATGAAGGCCACATAAGTGGGATGCAGTCCTGACTTCTCCGCTGACCTCCAACCCTAACCTAGTCAGGCCTCCTTACACTCAGGGTCGTCGGGGGCAAGGGGCTTGGGGCCGCAGGGAGGCTGCTCTGTGGGACAGTGTGTGAGGGGTGGGGCGTGGTGGGGAGCCAGGGCGCTAGGCAGTCCTGCCTCACCACCTGCAGGGTGTTCATGGGTGTTTTATGGAAGAGAAATGATCATGGGAAACATAGATGTCCTGGGTTTAGTTGACGATTCAGAAAGGTCGTGTCTGTCTCCGGTGACCTCCCCTCCCCCCCATCCCTCCACCTCTCCCTTCAACCCTGAGGGGTCTTCCTTGGCTCAGAACCCAACGGCAGTCTCCAGTGAGTGTGGAAACTGGGTGACGATCAGGGTTCTCCAGAGAGAGGATCAGCAGGGCATGGAGACAGTGATCAATCGAGAGAATAACAGATAACAGACAGATGGGTGGATGGAGAGAAGGAAGAGATATATTGATAGGTGACACACACAGAGCTTAAAGAATTGCCTCACATGATTTACGGGGGCTGCAAAGTCTGGAATCCTCAGGCCAGAAACTGCCGGGATTCTGTGTCACTATCCTGAGCAGGGCTGCTCTCTCCTTGGAAAGCCCCGTGTGGCTCTCCAGGCTGTCGGCTGTTGGACAAGGCCCGCCCACATCACAGAGGGTGATCTGCTTCACTGAGGGCCAACTGACCGCAGACATCAGCTGGGGCTACAAAGCCCCAACCCCACAAGAAGACCCAGGCTGATGGTCATCATTGTGGGCAAGACCCTAACCGAGTTACACATCAAATCAACCAATCACAAGACTTGACCATAAAGCTGGGGCAAGAAGGCCAACTTCTGGGCTTCAATTACCATGGGTAGAATCTGGGTTGTCCTGCCCCAACCACGTGCCCCACACCCTGACTTCACTCTCCTGCCCAAGCCCCACCCCTTGTCTCTGGAATTGGCACCTGTGGCTGAGCCTTCTCCTGACCTGCCCCTCCCACTCAGACCCACATATGCTGAGGCCCCTCACTGCCACATTTGTGGGGTACCAGCCCCCACAATTGAACGGGTCCAAGGGGCGGTTGTGTCATTCCGGGGTAAAATTAAGGAGACACCAGACAAGATAAAGCATGCAAATGCTCACCTCTAGGACCATCAGGACTTCGGGAGCCAGATCCACGCAAAGAGAGAATATATTTCCAACCAAGGCTTATATACACTCAAGGGGCGTGTACGTCCCCCTAATTACAGTGACCACATGTGTAACAGGAAAGGGTTGTACAATAGGCATAAGCACGACAGGAAGGGGACAGGCTAGGGGCTTACATGCAACAGGAAGGGGAGGCACTGGGACACACATGTGACAGGAAGGGGAGACACTGGGACACACATGTGACAGGAAGGGGAGACACTGGGGCACACATGCGACAGGAAGGGGAGACACTGGGGCACACATGCGACAGGAAGGCACACACATAACAAGATGAGCAGACTGTAGAGTCAAGACGGCATCCTAACCTTGGTCATCCCTGAGTTGGGTTCTTAGTGTCTTGGGTTCTCCTCCAGGAGAACAATCCATGATCCTTATCAGAAGGGAGTGGGCTCGACTTAGGGCGGGACAGACACTAGGGTCTGATTGCTCTGGGTGGCTGACAGCCTTCAGGCAGATAACCTTCAAGCAGTTGACCTCCAAGTGTACAGTCAGTGCCTTAGGTTTGGCGTATATTATTGGGGGACAACCTGGGGAATAACCTTTCTGTTTCCCACACACGTTTCCATGGAGATTTCCACGTGTGCCCATCATGTCACTCATGTTGTCCCTAATCCATCCTGCGGTGCCACCTTTCTCTGTGCTATTCCTGAAGGGTTCCCTGAGCACCTGCCCTGCTGGCTGCAGTGTCACTGGACAGTCCATGGGTGCCCACCGTGGTCAGTGATCAGGTCCGTGGGTGTCTGCCGCGCGTCTCCTTCGTTGTCGATGAAAGGCTCTGTGTGTTGCTATCAGACAGTTCTTAATGTCCATCATGCTCCCTTCGTGTGTTGCCATTGAATGATTCGTGGGGATGGCTGTGTCTCCCACATTATTGCTGGGTGGTTCTGTTGGGATCCACCATGCTGCCTGCATTGTCAGTGGACAGCTGCTGGGTGCCCCCCACCCCGTGTCTCCCTGTCCCCCATGAACACTGTAGCCTTCTCCATCTCCGTGTTCTCCCCAGGGGCTCATGCTTCCATAGGCACGTAGCAGACACCAGTCAGTACCCGCCCCACATCCCGAAACAAGAGGAGGCGTGGACAGACAGAGGTGTCTGCCAGCCAGCCGGCTGGCCACAGAGAGCAGCTGCTGACTCAGCGTACCCCCCACTCCCTCAGTTGCAACTCAAATTTCTGCCGAGTAAGGTCTTAAATATTAACCTGAGAACTTCAGAGTGAGAACGGCGCCTTCTCTCCTGGCGTCTCAGGCCCAAGAGCAGAAGCCCTGGGCCTCACATCGGGACTCACCTCTCCGTGTAGCCATCCTATCTTAGGGGCACATTTTCCAGGAAGTTCCATTCTTGGTTACTCCGAAGAAGTAAACAAGTAAACAGGTGATGAGATGACTTTCCAGAGAGCTGGGACAAACCCACATGCTCCGGAATTGGAAACCGGTCTGCTGGCCACAGAGGCTTCCTCGGAGATCAATTATGATGCTGTCCATTTCCACACTGCATTAGGAGGAAGCCGCACGCCGTGATCGATGAGGGAATGGGCATCTCTCAGCATCCTTTCAAGACAGCCGGTGAGGTCAGCAGAGAACCTGAGGCCACTTGGGGTTAAGGAGAGAAATCAGTTCAACCCACCGGTGTCACCCTGAGAGGTCAGGGGAGTTGGTGAAGGGGCAGCTCACTCAGTGCCACACTTGTGAGTGCAGGAGGGCCGGTGGAGGGCGGAGGCCAGGGACCATCCTTTGTGTCCCAGAGGGAGGCTGTCTCAGCAGGAAGAGAGGGAGCCAAGTTTTATCTTGTCCACAACCTCTGATGATTCACATTAACACTTCAGTATTTGGCATTGAATTGCATACACCTTGCTCAGCGGGTGGGCTCGTTCTTCTCTGCAGCTTCTTAGGGTTCCTCTGTGTGTCTGTGAGGAGTGTAGGTCACGGGAGGAGGCAGGACGGCGGCCCCGGGGGCAGGAGCCTGAGGGCAGGGGCCGCTGGGCGGTGGAGAAGGAGGGCGGCCGGGACCACGCAGCGCCTCCCTTGCCCGCGAGGAGGGCCGCGGAGGCAGCAAGGTGAATGAGCTCAAGGAGAAGGGCAACAAGGCCCTGAGCGCCGGGAACATCGAGGATGCGCCGCGTGCTACTCGGAAGCCATTAAATTAGACCCACAGAACCATGTGCTCTACAGCAACCAGTCCGCCACCTACGCCAAGAAAGGTGACTACCAGAAGGCCTACAAGGACGGCTGCAAGACTGTCGACCTGAAGCCCGACTGGGCCAAGGGCTATTCGAGGAAAGCGGCTGCTCTGGCGTTCTTAAACCGGTTTGAAGAGGCCAAGCGCACCTACGAGGAGGGTTTAAAACATGAGGCCAATAACCCTCTGTAGAAGAGCCAGGAAGTAGCTGTGCTCCCTGACTTTGCTCTCTGTAGTGCTGTGTCCTCTGACTGTACTCTCTGAGTGTGCACTCCGACTGGGCTCCCTGACTTTGCTCTCTGTAGTGCTGTGTCCTCTGACTGTACTCTCTGAGTGTGCGCTCCAACTGTGCTCCCTGACTTTACTCTCTGACAGTGCTGTGTCCTCTGGCTGTGCTCTCTGAGTGTGCGCTCCGACTGTGCTCCCTGACTTTGCTCTCTGACAGTGCTGTGTCCTCTGACTGTCCTCTCTGAGTGTGCGCTCCGACTGTGCTCCCTGACTTTGCTCTCTGTAGTGCTGTGTCCTCTGACTGTCCTCTCTGAGTGTGCACTCCGACTGGGCTCCCTGACTTTGCTCTCTGTAGTG
>NW_022103920.1:787409-790836 GCF_000313985.2 Echinops telfairi | reverse complement strand
CTGACTTTGCTCTCTGTAGTGCTGTGTCCTCTGACTGTCCTCTCTGAGTGTGCACTCCGACTGGGCTCCCTGACTTTGCTCTCTGTAGTGCTGTGCTCTCTGGCTGTCCTCTCTGAGTGTGCGCTCCAACTGTGCTCCCTGACTTTGCTCTCTGACAGTGCTGTGTCCTCTGGCTGTCCTCTCTGAGTGTGCGCTCCGACTGTGCTCCCTGACTGCTCTCTGACAGTGCTGTGTCCTCTCACTGTACTCTATGAGTGTACCCTCCCGCTGTGCTCTCAGGTGTGCGCTCCAATTACACTCCCTGACTGTGCTCCCCCGCTATACTCTGAAGGTCCTTTCTGAGTGTGCTCTCTGGCTCTACACTCCGACTGTCATCCCTGATTGCACTGACTGTACTCTCCAGTGTGCTCTCTGGGTACATGTCCTAGCAGACATGCCTGGAGGGTGTGCATAGGGCTGCACTGACCTGTGAGAAGACCCTGTGCACATGAGAAGGTAGCAGAAAGCAGCACCCCCAAGAGCTGAGTTCCAAAGGTGGGGCTAGTCTCAAGGCTGCTCCCCAGCTCAGAACCCCAAACCAACCCACATGAACCCCCAGTGCTGAGAGGCCATTTGCTCAGCAACCTAGATGTTTCTTTCGCCTTTTTGCAGTACAGTCTACAGTAGTCATCTGTGCAGTGTGAAATTATTTGGCATTCTTTTATTCCCCTGTGACTTTAACCCTATAGTGCTCAGCTTCTCCGAGGCCTGAGGCCCACCCTCTGCACTCCCTGTGCTTGGTGAAAAAGCAACCAGTCAGCAAGGAGAGGTAGAGACACAGCAAGGGCCAGGTCATTTGAGTAACTCCCTCGAGGCAAGACTGGACCATAGGAGAAAGAATGTGGCATTGGGATTGGAGAAAGGCTCGTTAACAATGTGTGCTATGCAAATGACACCTGAGGTTGGCCACTTGTTGCTCGTTCCTCCCACTTGTCCCAGGTGTACTGATGTCCACAGTCAGCAATTGATTGTCAGGTTAAAGGATCCATCTCTCTTTTCGTTAGGAGACTAGGCTCGCTTATTCCCCTGCCCTGCAGCCACCTTCAGAACGCTGGGGCTGACCTTGAATCCAGTGTCAGAGTTGTGGCTAGCTGTTCCTTATTCCACAGGCCAGGGCTTAGGACCTGATAAGCTCTCATCATATAAGCACAATTCGATGCACACAAAGCTGTGTGCCAGTCTTTGCTCCATAGGATGGCAGTGAGGGGGCAATAAGACCCTGGGGCTGGCGCTGTGTGGAAGAGGGGACAGGAAATGGCGAGGAGACCACAACGATGGCTCCTCAGACTCCCCCTTCCAGGGTGGTGATGGGTCTTTAAAACGGTTTCTTTTGATTAGAGGTGACGCAATGGGAAGCGGAGCCCGCTCCTAGAGCGAACCCACGCTTCCTGTGTAGTGCAGAAAAGAAACCGGAAGGCGAGGCGTGTTACACAGCTCCGGCTGTGTCCTCCCGCTGCCCCGCGCTGGTGATAGTGAGGAGGACTTGAAGCACTCGCTGGTGAAGAGTAAAGCCTCCAGGGTGGATTCCAACTCCCAGAAAGGAAAACAGAAATCCTCACGATTGGACAAACAGACATCATCTTGGCAGATGGAGCAAAGGCTGAAGCCGGCACGATTTCACTTCACTTGGATCCACACTCAGCACCCAGGGAAGCAGCAGCCAGGAATCCCCGGACCTGGTGCAGCCACATAGCTGCTACGCAAGACCTCGAGACCGTGTGGAAGAGCAGAGATGTCGCTCTGAGGACCACGCTGCGTCTGACCCAGGCAGCGGTACTTTCAGACAGCTGGACCATGAATCAGGAAGACCAGAGAACTGAAGCCGTTGACGTGCAGTGTTGGAGGAGAAGACTCACCGTACTGTGTGGGCTGCCAGAAGAACAAACAAATCTATTTTGGAAGACATACCAGAACGCTCCTGGAAAAAATAGGACATCCAAGATGGGTCAATCTATGGAGACAGCGACTAGTAAATAATTGTTTAAGGCAGGAGAGGTGTCTATGAGGGAAAGGGAGTGAATAACCATGAGTACAACAACAAAGGAAGTATTCAACCCATTGACTTGTACGGTACTGAATTATATGTCAACAAAACTGCCTTTAAAAAAATCTTAAGTGAGACTGTTGAGACTTGGTCTCACATGCTTTGGATATGTTATCGCGAGAGAGCAACCCCGGAGAAGGACATCGGGCTTGTTGTAGAGTCCTCAGAAATGAGGAGGACCGCAACTGGACCGACTGTCACCGTGGCTGCAACCCGGGGACTCAAAGGGGAACCACTGCGAGGATGACGCAGGACCAGGCAGTGCTGCGATGAGTCAGAATAGGCTCGACAGCACCTGACAACAGAGGCAAGAAACCCAGAAGCGTCCCCACATCGCCCCCGTCTGAGGCCGAGAACGTAAAACTCATATTCCTGGGCAAGCCACTGCCTGTTCCCAATCTGTCCGCCATTCTCAGATGCAACGCCTTGTCTTCCACCAGAACTCCAGTGTAGACGGACACCTCCCGGGGCTCTCTGTCCCCGTGGAGCCCTAAGGAGACAGTCCTGAGGGTGAGGCACCCGGAACAGGCAGGCCTGGGGTCCCCAAGGGTGCCGCTGCACCTTCTCCTGGAGTCTTAAAGCCAGTCGCTGAGACATCCGTTCTGACTCCAGGTGGCCCCGTGCTCAGGTTAAAGCTAGCAACATAGGGTGTTGCCAACTATGAGGTCTTGGAAGCAGGTCACCAGTGCCTTCTTCCAGGATGCCTTGGGGTGGACGCACCCCTCCCCGCGGCCAGCAGCCAGTGCCCTCCCCCATGTGCCCCACAGGGACCCCTTCTATCTCCCCCAGCTCGCACCTGTATCTGCAGCCCCTCCCTCTCTGCCTGGTGGGTTCCCAGAAGCGGCAGGGACCACAGACAGGGGCTGGGGCGTTTCTCAGAAGCTAGGCCGCCTGGCCGCCCCACTGCCGAGAAGCAGGCGGTCTGGGCTGCATCCAGGCGTGGGGCCGGGGCTTTACTGAGGACGCTTTTCGGAGTCAGCGAGTTTGCAGCCCGGCCCCCTCAGAGCTCTTTTCCTGCAGCTTCACCGGCAGGGCCCCTGGAATCACAAGCCAGCTGCCCTCCTCCACCCTGCACGCTCAGCCAGCGAGCTCCGTCTGTCTGTCCAGGGCTAGAAGGCGACACCTGTCATGTGGGGGCGTGGAGAAACTGCACCTTCCGAATGAAACGCGGCCACTGCACAGTGCGCACCTGCCGCGACTTCGGTCCCGCGGGGAGCCCACTCTACTCCTAGGGGGGCTGGGAGCTTCCGCAGCCGCCCACCAGCAAGCCCGTGTCCTCCTGACCTCCGCCCCTGGGGCCTGTCACCTGTTCCTGTCCCGGTGGTTCCGCCCCACCGGGACACG
>NW_022103920.1:761680-786779 GCF_000313985.2 Echinops telfairi | reverse complement strand
CGCTTGTACTGGCTGAGGACGCGGGGACCCGCGGCGGGATGTGGCTTCAGACAGTGAGTGTCAGCGCGCGTGTGTGCGTGCACGTGGATGTCCAGGTGGGGGAGCGTTAGAGAGTTGCATGGTCGTGTGTGTGTGCACGCGAGTGTGCATGTGTGCATGCATTTGCTAGTGTAAAGGATTCACACGCAGATGAGAGTGACGGGGTGTCTGCCCATGGAAATATATGGGAGAAAGTGAGTGTGTGCACATGTGAGTGTTTTCCACGTGTGCAGGGGTGTGAATTGTGTATGCATGGGTGAGTGCATACGAGACTGGTGTGTGTGTGTGTGTGTGTGTGTGTGTATGTGTGCAAGTGTGCGTGAGTGTCTATGTCTCTAAGTGTGTATGTGGGGGTGTGAGTGTGTGCATGTGTGGATGAGTGTGAGTGTGTGTGTGTGAGGAGCCCTGGTGGGTGCTGTTCCCGTACCCTGGTATCTCAGTTGTGAGCAGGAATCTGTGGCTGGGTGCTGGTTGATAACTGCATGGTGGGGGCTTTCTGTGGTAGCAGATGTACAAGCAGACCTGTGGTGCCTGGAGGGGAGGTGGAGTCCCCACTGCCAGGAGGGCTCCCTGTGCTGCAAGCAGCACCCACAACCCACTGCCCACCCCTGTCTGGCACTGCTTTGAACTGGGTGCCATACTCTGTTGGCTTCTCTACCCAGCGCGGTCCCTCCTTTTCTTTAGGGTAACACTTCCTGGACCACCCCAGCCTACCGGTGTGTCCATCCTCCCCGTGCCCCCAGTCAGCTCCATCCCTCCTCCCCCAGGTGATGTCAAGAACCCTGCACCCGATGCAGTGTGTGTTAAGGGGACAGAACCAGACAAGGGGCCATCCTCGGGGAGTTGTAGGGACACCTGCTCTGGCTCATCTCACACACAGGCCTCGATGCCCTGGGTGGAACAGCCTGGAATGATCCTCGGACTGAGCAGGAGCTGGTCCTCTGGGCCAGGGCCTCGCCGGGCCGATGAGAGCTGGCTGGTAACAGCCCGGTGGCAGCAGCCACCTCCAGCCGGCCTTTGCCTGCACAGCCTGGGAAAAGAGCTCCCAGGCCCAGGAAAGGGGCCGGTGAGGACAACCACCAGCCGCACCCTGTGGCCCAGAGCAGGAAACCCCCGCTGTTCAGAGGGTGAAGGAGAGCCCCACATCACTGCCCTCCCAAGGGGTGGGGAGGACCGCCTGACCCCTGAGCTCGTGGTCTGGGTGGTCTGCTGGAGCCCCACACCTGCCCTGCCCCAGGCTTCAGAGGACAAGGTGAACTGTCGACAATTTTCCCAAAATCAAATGCGCAAATGTGGCTGTCAATCGATTCTGACACAGGGCCACCCCATGTGTTCTTGCCTCAGGGTTTTCTCCCTCAGGGAGCCCTCATTTCAGGTGTCCTCCCCGCAGGGTGCCCTCACCTGGGACACTGGGCCCTGCTGGGCTGTCACTGGCTGAGTTTTCAGGAGTGGATCACCTGACCTTTCTTCTGCAGGGCCTCTGGCTGGGCTGGAATCTAGTTTCCTGGTTAGCAGCCACTCACATTCACCATTGGCTTTGCCGTAACCTCCCCCTCTGCCGTGGTTTCAGGGCTCTGTCCCCTCCTACGGGTGCTTGAGTAGAGATGTCATCTCACAGGCTGGGCCTGGTTGGGTCACCGTCCTTAATGCCTATCAGACGTCCAGCTGATGGACAGAAGGGGAGGTCCCTGAGGGACAGGCGGGGGCTCACAGTGCCTGGAGCAGCATTCAAGAGAGCACCCGGGTCCCCGGGGCCACCCTGTGGCGGGAATGCTGTGTTGTGTCAAGGCCATTGTGGTCAGATGTAAGTGCTGGCCCACATCCAGGACGGGCCCTGAGGGCCAACTCCAAGTGGCTGAGGTCTGCTCTCACACCATCCTGGGGAGTGGCCGCTGCCAGCGGGCAGCCAGGGGGCCGTTTGTGGCCAGGGCCCCCAGTTCCCCCAAGAGTCGATGGCTTTGCGTGATGGTGCTGTGAGGAGTGTAAGCTGGCTGGTCCTGGACCGCCAGGACACCGCACCGATCTCAGAAGGAGCATGGCCAGAGTGCTCCTCAGAGGCAGAGATGGCGAGGCTTTGACATGTGGTCAGGAAAGACCAGTGCCTGGAGAAGGCACCATGCTTGGGAAAGCAGACGGTCATCCAAAGAGGAAGGCCGTCGAGGTGGACGGACCCAGTGGCTGCTCCAGCAGACTTGACCGTGGCACTCAGGGTGAGGACGGGCAGGACCGGGCTGGGCTTTTCTCTGCCGTTCGTGGGCCTGCTGAGTCAGAACCCTCTCAGTGGCACCTAAGGACAGCAGCCGCAGCCTCTAGCTCAGCGGTTCTCAACCTGGGGGTAGAATGACCCTCTCACAGGGGTCACCTAAGACCATTGGAAAACACACTATGCTTTACACGACAATTCATAACAGTAGCAAATGACAGTGATAAAGTAGCAACGAAAAGAATGTTATGGTTGGGAGGGGTCACCACAACACGAGGAACTGTATTAAAGGGTCTCGGCATGAGGAAGGCTGGAAACCGCTGCTCTAGCCCGTTTGCTAAGCAATTCAGAAAGAAGCCCCGCCCCTTCAGCACTGTTGTGCTTTGGCACCAAAAAGCTGGAAGCCTGGTTACCTTGAGGACCGGGAGGCCTGACCCGAGGAATGGTGCTCTCCGTCGCCTCGCAAGCGTGTGAAAGGTGGACCTTGAATCCGGAAGACTGAAGAATGCATCTAAATTGTGTGCCGGAGAAGAATGTTGAAAGTCCCGGGGACTGCGAAATAAGAACCGCCAGAGAGCTCCCGAGAGACAAGGATGGCAAGACTCCATTTCACGTACTTTGGACATGTCGTCAGGAGAGACCAGGCCCTGGAGAAGGCCGTCATGCTTGGTCCAGCGAGACACAGAGAGGCCCCGGACGAGATGGACTGACCCAGCGGCTGCAGCGCTGGCCTCAGGCAGAGGACCCTTGTGAGGATGGCGCAGTGCCAGAGGGGTTTCATTCTGTTGTGCACAGGGGCACTGTGATTCAGAGCCGGCTTGATGGCACCTAGGGACAGCAACATCTGTGCTTTTGACGAGCTGTGGGCCAACCTGTCAGGCACACACTCGAGTCTTAAAGCAAATCTTGGCTCTGAGCATTGCTTCTTCGCCCCAGCCCGGCAGCTCCCAGCAGCCCCCTTCCCCTGAGGCCCTCTGTGAGGGGATCCACGCTCGTGTGCAGCCACCACCCATCTGTCTGTCTGTCCGTCCATCCGTGAGGGCCTGTGTGTGGCTGTGCTGCAGAACAGATTACAACAGAACTTCCCATCGACAACGGAACGCAGAAGAAAGGCCTGGTGATCCAGTTCTGAAAATCAGCCTGTTCAAGCCTGGTGGGCAGATCGTCGGGGCAGGGAGGGGGTCTCCGTCCTCCTGTGTGCATCCTCGGGGCGGGGGTCATGGCAGTGAGTCGTCTTGCAGTGTGCACCCTCGGGGGCCAGGGGAGCAAGCCATCCTGCTGTGTGCATACTCGGGGAGGAGCAGAGCGAGCAGTGAATGGTCCTGCAATGTGCGTACAGGGAGGGGTTAGGGCAGGGAGTCGTGTGCACACTGGGGGTGGGGGGGAGGCTGTGTGCCCAAGTCGATGGCTGGCTCCTCATCAGCAGGCAGTGGGTCTCTGTCTGTGACCACACTGGCTCTTGAGTCCACCTGGCAGTGACCCCTTGGCCGTCTAGCTAGCCATTCCGTCGTCAGTTCCCAGCAAGCCATAACCCTGCCCGGCACACTGTTGGGCATCCGCCTTGCCGCTCCTGCTGCTGTCAGATGCCGTCCAGCCGGCTCCGACGGGAAAACAACCAAACACCGGCCGGCCGGCCCGGCCTCACGGTCCCTGTGTGTGAGCCCATCCTCCACCACGTAGGTCTTCTTTATCACCGACCCTCGTCTCTACGGCTAAGTCTCCTCACTGGGAGCCGCACCCCACCAGCAAACAATGGTCCTGGAAGCTTGGCTCCCTGGTGCCGTCCTGGCTGCCTCTGCTTTGCGGTCAGCTCTTCCCCACTCAACCCTGAGCCGCTCAACTCCCAGCCCGTATCCGTCAATGTCCTGCTGCGCTTCATGAGATGTCCCCGGCTCATCCCTCGGCCGCGGACAGCCGCGTCCTTCCTCCTGGTCTGTCCTTGGCCCGGAAGCTCCGCGGAGACCTGTCCACCACGGGGAACCCTGGTAGTGTTTGAAATACTGGTGGTGTAGCTTCCAGCATGACGGAACAAGCAAGCCACCACACTGTAACGCGCCAACAGTGCGGGGTCCCTGCCAGTGGGATCTTCGTCTTTTCCCCCCTGCACACCAGGACCCCCGACCCCATCCTGGCAGGCAGGAGCTGGTAGATAGCCTTGTCCCAGGCACGGGGGGATGCGGTGGGTGCTGTACGACTCATCAGCCCAGCTGTGAAAGGAGACGTTACTGTCTCTGGAGTGTTGTCTGGGCTCACACGGAGAAGCAGGTGCTCACTGACAACAGGTAACCTGCAAAGGTGAGGCTCCCTCCAGGGGAGCACATTGGCAGCTGGTGTCCAGGTGAGTGTGGCAGACACAGGCGAGGGGAAAACGTCAGCCCCTTTTTGAAGCAGGGGCTGATCAGTTCACCATGGGGTGTGAACATCTTCCTATGCACATGCCCCAGCCCCTGCCACGGTCTCCACTCCAGGGACCTGGCACTGAGCTCTGCTGCCCAGGTCTAATCAAGCCATTACGGAGCCATTACGGAGCCATCCAAACAAGCCAAGTCCCTTCCAGGGGCTGGCTCTCATCCGGTGCCCTGCCCGGCGCCTGCCATCCTCACGAGCATCCGTCCGTCTGCGTCCCGTGTTGCAGCCCAGATCCATCCACCTCCCAGAGGGCTCCTCGTCTTCTCTGGCCCTGTGGGCCATCTCGGCCTGAACCCTGAGACTGCAGGGGGTGCCGGGCAGCGTGAGGACCGCTCTTTCATGGCTCTCCTTTCCTTGCAGAGACGGGGACCATCGACCCCGAGATCCACAAGTACAACACCCCCGGCTTCACGGGCTGCCTGTCCCGCGTGCAGTTTAACGGCGTGGCTCCACTCAAGGCAGCCCTGCGCCAGACCAACGCGTCAGCCCAGGTCCACGTGCAGGGCCAGCTGGTGGAGTCCAACTGCGGCGCCTCGCCGCTGACCATCTCCCCCATGTCGGCCGCCACCGACCCCTGGCACCTGGACCACCTGGAGTCAGGTATGTGCCCAGCCCGGGCTATAGCAGACCTAGCGGGCCACGGCCCGGGAGGGAGGCAGCTGGGAGTCCCCACCCGTGCACTGCATAGACCACCTCTCTAAAGCCACGTGCCGAGCAAAATGACATCCTTGGCCACCTCCGTTCATCTCAGCTTTACTGGCTGTTGCTGGTGTGGTCCCTTTGTGAGGGCTTTTCTCCCTTGACACTGAGGGGAGTGGGCTTAACCAATAAGAGCTTCACATCCTCTCTGCTGTCAGAGAGCCGTTGTGTCAGCTGCAGGTGGAAAAACCAACCAGGTCAATTGGGCACCAAACAGAACATAGCGTTTGGGGTCACCTTCAACTAGAGCCACGTCACTGGTCAGGTACCGCGACACGTCTAAGAGGGGGTGATCCGGTCACACCCAGACTTGCCACTGGAAAGGGGGAGCCTCATTTTTAAAGGCCCCGGTCACTTCATCACTATGGTTGTTAATGAAGTGATTCCGCATCTAGGTTCAAAATTTCTTTTCTGCCATCTGAAAATAAAATATTTTTAATAGCTTCATGTAGAAAACAATCTGTGGATGTAGTGAACATTTAAAAACTGCATATGTATCTACTCTGTTTCCTTCATAATTACAAGCTGGTGGTTGGTTTTCTGTACCGCCTGCAAGCTCTTAAAATAATCTTTGCATCTCCTATAATTGCCTCTTAATTATTTCTAACCGAGCCCTCTTTCATCCTCTGGGAAGATTGCATGCTTAATACCTTTCATGTCTTATCCGTAATCTCTTCATTCTATTATCTGGTTTGTCTTTCCTTCAAATGATCACATTCTGCCGAGAGCCTTGTGCTACTGGGAAAGCACACAGATTCAGACATGCTCTGTAGAGACCCTTTGTTAACCCTCACAGGACAGAGACAAGGCGCACACAGTCACCCAGCTGAGGGAACGGTCAGCAGGCACACGGCACAGGGGCTGACACCTCCTGCCGACTCACAGCCACGGGGCCAGTGATGATAGAAAACAGAGACAGTCATCCCGGGTGAGGGAGCAGTCAGCCTGCACACGGCACAGGGGCTGACACCTCCCACAGACTCACGGCCCCGGGGCCAAAACAGATGATAGAACAGAAACAGCGACAATCATTACAGACTCATGATGGGGCTGAGGGGCACTATGGAGGCGGGGAGGACCATGGCTGGGAGAGCTCGTTTAAAAGGCTTGCAGGGCTGGCTCCAGGATTTGGCCCGGTGATTGGGGTAGGACTCTTGACCATGCAGCCCTGAGCTCTAGTCACCAGGACCCCAAACTTCTAACGTAAACTAGATGGCATGTGGCTGTGGTCGGTAAGTCCTCAAGGCCAGGCACAGACCAGTGACTCTCTGCAAGTTTGCAGGCCAGACGGCCTCTCTCTGAGTTTCCCTGGGTTCCTCACGGCTGTATTGGGGGATCAAGGGTCAGAAGCATTGGCGAAGTAGCCTAGAGAATTCAGAACAGCATTTGAACGTACGCCAGGGCTCAGAATGCAAACACTGACCTGCGGTCAGTCTGTCAGACAGAAACGTGCAATGCTGGCCCATCCAGGGCTATCGGTCTCTCTCCTGGAGTGGCAATTCGAGGTGTGAATCAGCTAAGAGACGAGGGGTGTGGTAAAAGCAAGTGCAAGTTCAGTCTTCCTATACAGATGTGGGTGCTGCATTACAACGAAGAGGTCGATACGACCCTCAGGTGTGACTAGTCCCTTTGTTCTGACTCTTGTGACTGAATGAACCTCTCTTTATCGAGGAACCCTGAGCACAGCAGCCTCTGCCCCCTGCCCCCTCGCTTGCACCAGCACCAGCAGCCAGACGAGTACCAGTACCCACACTATCCCGGTGCCAGTTACAAAGCCAGGAGCAGCACAGGTTCCCATAGTATACCAGTACCCATACTGTACCAGTACCAATAACAGAAGCAGCATCAGAGCCAGGACCAGCACCCACGCTAATAGCAGCACCAGCGCCAGCGAGCCAGTTGCCAGTGAGCTGATCTAACTCATGTGACCAGCGTGTGTCAACCAGAGCCTTGCTCTGTTGAGATCTCCGTGACAGATCCTTCCTAAGTGGACGCCAGACCCTTCTTCCGAGACACCTCCAGGGAGGACTCAGGTAGCCAAGCACAGTACTCATCAGCCCCCCAGGGGCGCTTCTTCTCCTCTAAGAAGCTAGGAACGTGAGACTCCTTCAACTTCTCAAGCCAGATAATAGAAATCCATCTCCTCTCCTCCATTTGAAACCTAGGATGCTGGCTGTTTATGCTTCTTAGACACCAAGGAAGAGTTTTCATTATAAATAATAGACAGGGTTAGGCAGGTACTGACCACGGTCTGCCCAGATGGACACCTAGTAGCCTGGAGAAGACCCTTCCCTCCAAAAATGTTGTCAGCTTGACCTCTTCTGAAGTGACACCGTGTCTGTCCTCTTGGGCTCTTGCATCTTCTGGTCAACCATGAGTTCTCCTGTCTGTTTCTGAAATACAGTCGGTGACTGAAACCCATTACTGGCGTAGAGGGGCTGCCCAGCGCTTAGCTCAGATAAAGCAAAACAAAGTGCGATGAAACAAAGAAACTCCGCTAACAAGGGTCTGCTCCATCTTCCGGCCCAGACCCTGCAAAAGTAATGTTTCAATGCGAATTAAATCACGCTTGATAGCAGCAGTTTTATTGCAGAGCCTCAAATTACCCTTCAGACGTGGAAGCTCAAGTGGTTTCCATGGAGATGCAGTCCCGTCCTTGGCTCTTTGTGTCTTACATTGATACAGTGATACCTGGAGCTTCTAATGCATCCCGGGGTTTAGGTTAGATAATGTTTGTTTTCACATGCGTCGAAATGTGCGTTTTACATCAGGTTGGTTGCTAAGGCTAAAAACTACAATTTTGCACATTTTTAAAACTTAGTAAATAAGAACCCAATCACCTCTTTCATTGTCTGTAGGAGTAAAAAACCTTTAGCCCATTCCCTCCCTACCCACTCCACAGAACAAAAAAGCAACGTGATACCGAAGAATCCATATTACTCTCTCTCAATAGACTCTGTTCTTGCAGCGACTGTAGCTTCCCAGAATAATTGTGCAGGAAATACAGTGAGTTCCCAAATACCATCCTCCGACCTTGGCTTCTTTTCTCATTCACACCTTGCCTCGGTTTGATACATTTGTTACAAGGGATGCCCCAAGGTTGATGCATTATTAGTAACTAAAGCCCATCCCTTACATCGGTGTTGTACCAAAGTTCTCCTTCATACTCTTCTCTTACGGGTATGTTTTAATCAATACATGCCACTTAGGAGCCTTGGTGGCCTAGTGGTTATGTGTTAGGCTGCGATCTACGTGGTTGGCAGTTTGAAACCACCCTCAGTTCTGCGGGGAGAAACACTGGGCTTTCTGCTCACGTCAGCAGTCGGTCTCAGAAACCCACAGGGCTTGCTGTCAGCCTCCAGGCAAAGGAAGTCGCCGTGGGCTTCTGCACGTTTTCACATTCGGGCATGGGACCAGGGCCCCATAGATGGCCGCTGTCCTGGGAGCTGATCTCAGGGCCATCTGTGAGGCAGTCGTGGTTCAGGGGCAGCGTCTTCAGCCTCCATTCACAAGGCCCAGGTTCCGTTCCCAGCAGGGCACCATGTGTGCAGTTGCCATGATTCAGGCATGTTTCAGTGGAGCTTCCGGGCTGTGATGAACTAGCAGGAAAGGCCTGGAGATCGTCAAGAATGCCAAAAAGCACCAAATTCTCAACTCGCTGCTGTCGAGGCGATGCCGACTCACGGAGACCCTATAGGATGGGGGTTTCCCCAAGACTGTCCCTCTTATGGGAGTCGAAAGCCCTACCTTTCGGAGAGACTCGTAGTTTCAAACTGCCAACCTTGTGGATCGCAGCCAAATGCAGAACCATGACACACTAGCTCCCCGCCCCCCGAGGGCACACAATTCCGTTCTGCTGGATCAAGCGACACTGAAAGTAACCCCAGCACAGGTGCAGCTCACTGGAGCATGCGCATGCCTGTGGTGGCTGGCCCCAGGCATGGCTCTGGCCCCATGACCTCCCGGGAAGGCCAGGCTTTGCGCTTCACAGTGTCAGTCTAGGGGTCCTGGTTCACCACCCGGCTCTGCTGACGGCACCACACGTGGAGTATTCTTGTGCGTGGGACATCTCTCACGCTCAGCTTGTGAAGCCACACACGTACAGTCAGAAGCCTCCCCATGGCACCGCCTCCCCAGACCACGGACAGCATGGAAACTGGGGCTGAGTGGGTGGGCTGCCCGGGCACCAGGCAGTTCTGTTGAGAACTGCCTGGAGCCCTTGGAGAGCAATGCTGTGTCAGAGTCCAGCCAAGTGGTCAGGAAGTCATGGGTGGGGCCAGCTACCTGAGTTCAAATCCTGGCCCCACCACTTCATGGTCACGAATCGAAGGCTCTCCGACCCAGTTGGTGCAGACATTCAATGAGCTTCTGCCTGATAAGGACCAGAACAGTGCCTGGCCTGCAGGGAGGCCGATTGTTCTTGCCACACCACGCCTTATGCCCGAGGTGGTATTCTACACGGAGAGAGCACTCCTGCGTGATCTGTCTACAAGTAGCAAGGAAGTTATCCGAGAGGCCAGGCCCTGGAAAAGGCATCATGCCTGAGAAAGTGGAGGGCAGCCAAGGGAAAAACAGGAAGGCCCTATTGGCACCAGCTGCAACAGTGGACTCAGAGGGACACGCGGGCTGGGCGGGGGTTCCATTCTGATGTGCACAGGGTTACGATGGGTCAGAGCAGACCTGGTGACCCCTAGTACCCCGCAGCAGCCGCTCTGGCTGGTTCGCTCAGGTAGCATTCAGCGTGTGTCACGCGTCACCATGAAAAAAACACCACCGTCACACCTGGAGCAGCCAGCCGGTCACAGCCGTGGAGGAAGCCCCTGACGTCGTCCGATTTCATTTCACTGCCCAGGACGCAGCCGTCCGGAGCTCAGACCCGATGTTGCAGAGGGAAAATCTGCCGCTAACGGTGTTTGCTCCGTGGCCCAGAGCAGTGGCGTCCTGCTGAGGACGGAAGCGTGCAGTCACAGTGCTGGAAGTCAATCGCCCTGACTGGCCCCGGGACGTTCAGACTGGCAGGACGGACACCCAGGGTGCTCCTCAGAGGCACGGATGGCGAGACTTTGTCTCACGTACTGTGGACATGTTGTCAGGAGAGAACCAGTCCCTGGAGAAGGACATCGTGCTTGGTCAAGTGGAGGGGGGTGGGGGGGTAGGAAGGCCCTCAAGGAGCTGGACGGATAGAGGAACAATTGGGAGGTCCTCACAGGACCGGGCAGTGTGTCGCTCTGTGGGCACAGGGTCGCTATGGGCCAGAGCTGACTCGATGGCACCTCACGACAAGAACAGCAGTGTCCTTGTCCCATCGCCAAGGGAGGAGAAGGGTGAAGGGTGTCCCTATGGTTAGCCTGGGGCTCTCGGAACCCGAAGCACCCCTGGAATGTGTCAGCCTGGAATACAGATTCCCCAAACCCCAAGGCAAACCTGTTTCCTCGAACGATGCAAAAGAACAACTTTATTTTTTCTGTTTCTTTCCTTGGCCAGCACTCTGCTTTAAACTAAGGCCAAGTGCTTTGGGGAAAGCTGTTTCTGTTGAAATAATTATCTCAACAGCCCAAGACGAAGTCCCACAGAGCGGACGATTGTGAATTGCCTGTTTACTTGTTGCCTCGGGGCCTGCCTTGTTGTTTCTTGGAAGAAACGTCCACATGTAATAAGCCCAATCCTTATTTTGTAAATAAGTGGAAGAACAATTGTAGGCAGGAAATACTCTCAACTTTCATGAAGCATTGCTCCCTTACAAAGTCCACTTGAGACATGAGTCTGGCTCAGTGAAACAGATACTGTGTGCTGTAATAAGCTCCCCTAACAATTGGGCAAGGCCCCCAGCAGGGAGGGGAGGAGCGGAGGAGAGGTGGCAGGCAGCTCCTGTGAGCGAAGGTACTTGCCCTGACCCATGTCAGTCGGGGAGCTGACAGCCCAGGAAGCCCCCCACCAGCCCCATGACTCTCACACCCCTCAGAAGAAGGGGGTGGTGGGCCATGCACAACAGGGGTCCAGGAGCAGAGGAGGACACGTCGTCGTCCCCCGGGGAGGCGGGGGACAGCAGGGATGCGGGTAGATAGAAGAGCGGAGACCTGGAGAGCGATGGATGAGGGTCATGGCTCTCACCTGCGCCTCTGATTTTCCTCTGACAGCCAGCGCTGACTTCCCATACAACCCAGGACAAGGGCAAGCCATCCGGAACGGCGTCAACCGGAACTCGGCCATCATTGGAGGTAGGTGGCAGGTGGAGCTCTGACTCCACTCAGATTACCAGCAGGTTTCTCGGGAGGAACATGTGAGAAACGTGGACCCAGAATGAGTGTGCTCAGCGGGCACTTGAGCCATCATGTCCACCATGTTTGCCATTTTTTAAAACGAACACCAGGGTTGTGGAGTGATTTAGATGCTGTAAGGCACCTGGTGCCTGTTGACAGATGAACCAGCCCTGGCCACGGCCGCCCCCACCAAGATCTTGGACAAGTCCCTGGGGCCGCTCCCACCCACGTTCTCCCTGGGGGAGGCGCTCTGTCAACGTACTCTCCGGGCTCTTGTGCCTGGCCGGGCTCACTCGCTTGGTGAATGCTTTCACCATGCTCCCTAGTGCTGTGGGATTGGCCACTTAATTTTTCCTGTTTCTTTCCTTGGTGGTGATCGGAGGTAATCATCCTCTGTTTTGTGGTGTGCTGTCCACCCTCTGCCCATGCTCAGTGAGGCAGGATGCGGCTGTGTGTGTGTTAGAATACGAAGGAGCCCGGTGTCTTAGTGGCAAGACATCGGGTTGTGGTCTGCAAGGCCTGGTCTGCGAAGCCTGAAGCTCCATGAAACCGCCAACCACCCGCTCCTCGGGGAAAGACTGGGCTTTCTTCCGTAAAGAGTGAGTCTCGGGGGCTCACAGGGGCAGTTCTACCCTGTCCTGCAGGCTCCCTATGAGTCGGTGGCGACACAATAGCACAGAGCTGTGGAGTCTTTCCGTCCGTAACCTTGGTTGGGGCAGCCTTTCTCTGAACACCCCTCCAAAAGCCCCCGGGGGCCAGCAGGCACCGCCTTCAAAAGCTGTTCCATCGGCTGCGACCGAGGGTGTTCTTTTGCCCTTTTTCCCAGCGTATCTTTCTGTACACAAAGATACCATCTATCCACGTCTGTGCACGAAGGGGTTCCCAAAAAAGAGGGAATTTTTTCCCAAAGCTATGCATTTAAATTGTTTTACAAAACTACCTAACCACCTTCAAAGTACGCTCCATTACACTTAATACATTTGTCAAATCTGCGATTCCGTTCTTGGAAACAGTTTCAAACGCGTCTGTTTGGATGGCTGACAGCACCTCCCGTGGTTTTTTTTCCTTCTTGTCTTTGACGTCATCAAACCGCTGTCCTTTCCTGTCCCTCTGCATTCATTGAAACAAGAAGTGAGGTCAGGTGAGTAAGGTTCGTGAGGCAAGAGAGGCATGCTGATTTGGACCAAAAACGGACGAACTGAGATGGTTGTATGAATAGGTGCATTCTCATAATGGCAAAACCAGTCCCCTTTCTGCCACAAATCAGGCCTTTTTTAAAAAAAATCCGTTTATAACAATCCATCATTCAACTAGATCAAGCATAATTGTACCATCATTTTCAAAACATTTTCTTTATTCTTGAATTCTTTGATATCAGCTCCCCTTTATACCCTCCCTCCCCCACCCCCCAGGAACCCTTATTATGTTATTATTATTTCATCATATCTTGCATCATCGATGTATCTGTTCACCTACAGTTCCGTTGTCCATTCCCCTCTAGTGAGGTTACACTGTCATCACTGCTATCGATCCCCCTCCCCCCTTCCCGCCCCTCTCTTCCTGTACCCTCAGGGAATCATTACTCCCACGACTATTTCTAAAGGGTTTATCTATCTTGGATTTCATGCATCTAACAATTTTAATTATACAGATGAACATACACAGGTCTCACAAGATTAATGAGGTAAAACTAAGACCATAATAGGCTGTGGAAATATTAAAGAACTAGAGGATAGTTATGTGTTTCATCGGTGCTATCCTGCACCCTGGATATCTCATCCCTTCCATGTGGCCCTTCTGTGAGGGGCTGTCCAAGGTGGGCTTGGGGTCTCCACTTTGTCTACATTCCTTCATGTCAATCTGATTGCTTGTTTTTTAATTTCTGACACTGATTCCCGTCGATACCTGATGATCACACAGGCTGGTGTGCTTCTTCCATGCGGGCTTTCTTGCTTCCCTGCTAGATGGCTGATTGTTTAACTTCAGTCCTTTAAGACCCCAGACACTATGTCTTCTAATAGCCAGGCACCATCAGTTTTCTTCACCACATTTCCATATACACCCATTTTGTCTAAAGCCATCGTGTCAGGAAGGTGAGTATCATACATTGCCACATTATTAGAACAAATCGTTCTTGTACTGAGGTAAGATTTAAGTAGAAGCCCAAAGTCCATCTGCTTCATTATATATGTATACCTATATATACATGTGTGTGTGTGTATATACAAACATACGTATAAAAAGGACAGGCCGTCTGTCTTGGTGGACGCCCTTTATCAGGTTGATGAAGTTTCAGTTGCTGCCAGGTTTCATAGGAAATGGTGTTGAAATATCTCAGGTGTAGCCTTTGAAATAACCATGTGGGGTTTTCTTTCTCCTTTATTTCATGTGGTAAATGGCATAGGTTCACCTTTGCATGTTATACCCACGCTGATCTCCAAGACGGCCCTAACCTCGGTGGTGAGGGTGCCGTGGTCCTCCTTCGAGTGTGCGGAGGGGTGCTCTGGGCTGGAGCCCACGCGATGGCACCTCACCACCCCCTCACGTGCACCTGCCTTATAGACTGCTGCACCTGCTCTCCTCACACGTTACCGAAGGGTGAAGGGCGCTATTGCTCAGTGGTTCTCTTGCTTGGGCTTCTTTGCCTGGTTTCGCCCAGGACAGTGACTGCTGAGAGGAGAGTGGAATCCCCCACGTGATCGTGAACCATCTCTCCTTTCGGGGTGAGGTTCCGCTGAGCAGACTCGCGTTTAGACTCACGTTCCGTTGCCCCTCTCACCAGCAGGAAATGCTGCTCTTTGTCCTTGCTAGCCGCCCTGGTCCTTGTTCATACCAGCACAGCGCCTCCAGCCTGCCGGCGACGCACGGCCTGGGCCTGGTCCAGCTCTTCCACTCCTCTAACTCGCCTCTCTGTACTTGAAGCTCCGTTCTTACAAACAGCATGTGGTTGGCCCCTTTTTATCCACCCTGGCGTTTCTCGTTTTCAACTCCAGTGGTTACCTGAGTTGCATTTAGCGTGAACACCATTGTGGTTGGATTGGTCACCTTGCGGCTGCCCCTGCTTGTGCCATCAGTCCTTCACGCCTGCTTCTCTCCTGCCTTCTTTTGGACTGAGGACGTCGTGCTGTTTTCCGGGACCTGCTCATCTCGCCATTCTTCGTTTAACTGTTACGCCTTCGTTTTATTTTTAGCTGCTTGCTCAATATTTGACTTATTATCGTCTACCTTCAAATCATAACATGAACCTTCATATGTAACATAAACTTCTGTTCTTTCCCTCCACTTGTGATATTTTTGCCATTCGTTTTAGCCTTTTTAAAGCCTGTATCTGCTAATTCCATCATCTCTGTCATGCCAGCGGTTCCCAGGGACTTGTGTGCAGACTTTATCCGCAGCTCCTTCTATGTCGTGTCTGGCTCCTGCCTTCCCCTCCTGCACCCTGTCCAGAAACTGCCTCCAGACAGACCCGGCCACCACCTCGGCTCATTCCCATTGTTAAGTGTCATCGTTCTGCTATGCCTGTTGTCCAGTCTCTGAAAACTGTCCGGTGTTTCAGGTGCTTCTGCCCAGCAAACAGGTGACTCCTGCTGCTCCTGGCTCTTCTCCGGGGGCAGAGCAGAAGTCCTCTTCTGGTGGTATTGTGCGTGTGTTGGTGTTGGTGGTATTCTTGGTGGTAGTGGTGTGTTGGTATTGCTGTCGGTGGTGGTGGTGGTGTTGATGTTGGTAGTGGCAGAGGTGCTTGAGAGCTTTCTGTTTGACAGGGGACAGGTGCACTGGGGAAAGCCATGGTGAAGTGGGGAGAAAGAAGCACAGAAGACAAGTTTAACCTCCATTCCTGCCTTATCTCCGCCAGGTGTCATCGCCGTGGTGATCTTCACCATTCTCTGTACCTTGGTCTTCCTCATCCGGTACATGTTCCGTCACAAGGGCACCTACCACACCAACGAGGCCAAGGGGGCAGAATCAGCAGAGAGCGCCGACGCCGCCATCATGAACAATGACCCCAACTTCACAGAGACCATTGACGAAAGCAAAAGGGAGTGGCTCATCTGAGGGTGCTCTTTGTGGTGCGGGAGGGGAGCAGGGTGGCCGCCCCATGCGTCACTCCCTCGGGCACACCCTGGAAACAGCAGCACAAGCTGGGAGGCAGCGACAGAATATTGTTGAGACTGATCACCACAGAAAAAAGAAACAGTACTTTTTAATATTTCTTTATAGCTGAGTTTCCCCGTCGGTATCAAAGCAAAATAATACAAAGATGCTTTTAGAGTTTAAGCAATGGTTGAAATTTGTAGGTAATATCTGTCTTATTTTGTGTGTGTTTAGAAGTGTTCTGAGAACCCGTGGTGACAGGGCAAGTTTTCTACATTTTTAAGAGCCCTTAGAAGGTGGCTATTTTTCTTGAGGAAAAGCTGACAAACATACACGTGGCCCCCAACATCCTCTTCCTTCTGCAGAGTTGACCAGTCGTAGGCACCTCCCGAAACTCGTCCTTCTGTTCCGGGCCCTGTGCATTGGGAAGGGAACCCTCAGCCCCCCAGCGTCTCTGAGGGACACCCCAACTCAACAGGGAAGGAAGAGGGTGTCTGGCGCCTGACTAACAAAACAGCACATCAGACTCGAAGCCTGGAAAACAGCCCCTCCCTGGGCTCATCCTGGATTCTAAACAACGATGCCCACCCTGTGCCCAGCCCGAGCCCCGCTCAGTGCCCGTCACTTCCAGCCACGACGTTTCTGTGGAAGGACTGCCCTCTGCTCTCCCTGAAGCATGCTGGGTGCATCTTCTGTGTGAACACCCCCCACCCACCCCCATGGGGAGTCCGGGCCAGAGGCGATGGCTCGTCTGCTTCTGTTTCTTTTAATAAAGCGAAAACGCGGGCGCCTTCTAGGGGAAGCGTCCGTTAAGTTGCTCTCCGGATTTCACTTCAGCTCTCGTTCTGCATTCCCCTTGTGACCAAATCTCAGCACACGTCCAAGGGGATCCCACGATAAGGCCGCGTCTGCTTGCTGCACTCTTCCTCTGGAAGCCTGCGGACACACTGCCGTGCAGTCAGGCCCCAGGCCCCATGCTGCTCCGTCCACAGCAGACCCCCCTCCCCCCGCGTGGTCGGAGATCACCTGAGCCTCAGGTCCATTGCAAACCTGACGGGCCACTGCCTCCCAGAGCACGGACCTCTCTCGTCAAACACATCCATTTGTCCATTTCACCATAAATCCTGATCACTCTTTCCGTAAAACCCCCTGCTTTATTGAGACCTCCCAGCCGCTCTAACCAATGGGAACAAAGCTCCAAGAGCCCGCCTCCTTCATTTACCTTTTTAAGGAACGAGAAGGTCATTCCCACAGGACTGTCGTGTGATCATCACACTTCAGGTTTCTTGTACTTGATAAATACTTTCCTTTAAAAACACAAAAAATGTTGATCCCAGCTTTTCTGCTTTTCTTCCTGGGAAGGGATGGGACGCGGGTCCGGAGGCTTGGGGCTGTGCCGACGGTGCCGCTCGGTGAGATGGAAGCGACTTCTCGGGACTCCAGGAGCCCCAAACTCCCCAGGGGGGCTTCTCGTCCCCAGGTGATGGGAATGTCATCCGAGCCTTGGGTGACCCGGGCCACCATCAAGGAGACACTGGACCCACTGCACTGAGGCCACCTCTTGGAGATCACAGAAGGGTGTCCAAGTCCTCCCGCAGGGGCCTCAGATCACCCTTGGCTTAGAGGAGGTCTAGCCACCCCTCTGTGACATGCATTGAAAACGGATTGACTATCCGAACGGCGTTACGATTCCCAACGACGTGTTACAAGCAGGGCTGCCGTAAAGCACCTCCATGTTGCTTCTGGCCCTTCCGGCCTTTGTCACAGGACACGGTACGACAGACGAAATGCATCCTGCCTTGCACCTCCTGAAGCCGCTCGACTCCACAACGCCTCAGCACCTCCGCTTCTCACAGCCACCAGGGCAGTCACCTGCCAGGGATGACCCCAGAGGCAGAACGGCCAAGGCTGACCCCGATACAGAAATGCCCTCCCCTTCCCCCCACCTCCCTTCTCAACTCCCTCCTGCCACACAGGCTGAGACCCAAAACCCAGAGCTCTGCTCACCGGGTCCTGGACTCTCTCCATCCGGTAGTCCCGGGGTGGACGCAGCCCTGCCCCGGAGGGTGGCCATCCCGTGCCCAGTGGGTTTTCCAAAAACCCCGTGTCTGCTCACGACGGCCACACCCAGAACAGTCTAGATGGCAAATAATTGGTTTGTGTGAAGAAACAAGTGGCTTTTTTCTCCAGCTCCCTCCCTCAGAAGTGTGGGCCCAGGCAGCCTAGATGCCAGGTGCCGGTCACACAGCACCACCGCAAAGCCTGGATGCTCTGCACCCCCACACGCTCGTTCCCCACCAGCTGCAAATGGGCCAGAAGCAATCTCCTCAAACCCAGGGCGATCTGCAAGCACGAGGCCGGTTTGACCGTTTCAGGAGTCTGCCAATAGTCAGTCCTGAGTTAGTACACACACGCACACACCTGACGGATGCTGTGTCGCTGCCACCTCCATCCCCACCCACAGCCACCCCCTGGCAGAGAAAATGCGCTGCAGACAGTGGGACCCCCCTTCCGGGCGGGAGGCTTGACCAGGACAGACCAACAGGCAAGGGTGGGTTCAAACCCCTCAACTAGTGCAGCACCAGGCCATTTTGAAACCCCTGGGGTCACAGCCATTGGGCGCATGGTCCCCCAAAGTCAGCTTGCAGCTCCTCTCCTGCCCACCCCTGACTGGTTGTGCCACCTTGGCCCGGTCCACCTGTGCCCCAATGTGAGATGGGCCAGTGTGCCTATTTCATGATAGGAGGCTTTCAAACAAGACCTGCCTCTGAGGCCCCTGGTGGGACTCACTTCCGGCCTGTGGCCACAGGTCACCCAGGAAGCGGCCAGGTGCCAAGGCCAGGATCTGGAGACAAAGGGGTGTGTACCCAGCCACAGGGGTGCACCGTGATCATGGGGCACCCACGGCCACCCAGGCCAGTGTGGCACACCCACTGTCACCTGGCCCGCCGAGCTCTGCTGCACGCTGCTTCCTGCATGCCTGGTGAGGCTGTGTGCTCCCCACTCAGCAGCCACAGCTCGGGCGACGAGCCATCGGGCTCACACGAGTGCACCCACGTCTGCAGGTCTGCTTCCAGACGTCGTGTCTGTCCTGAGAGGCTGGATTCGGGGTGCCAGGTCAAGGGAGGTGCCCCTGTTGAGGCCAGGCAGCCATTCCAGACATCACTGACCCCCAGGGTTAGCGTCCTCGGTGGGCAGGGTGGGGGCTGCGAGCAGGTGGGGACTGTGAAATGCAGGGTCATGACTGCCTGTGAAGTGGGCTAGAGCCGCATCCTGTGAGTTAACAGCATGTACCCGAGAATGAAAGAGGGGGGTGGTGTATGTATGCTAATATTCTCTGTGAATGTCTCTCAGTTCTTTCAAAGTATATTAGAAACCAGATTGATAAATAAAAATGCGAAATAGTTTTAATTATCCTACAAGCCGTTTTGGTGTTTTGTACCGCGGTCGCCTGGGTGGCAGCTCCATCAGTGAGGTCTTGCCCTGGGGGCTCCATCCCGACACCCAAACCCGACACGATGGGTGAGTGCAGGGGCATCAGGGCACGACTGCGCCCAGACGGTTCCGTCTTCAGATGTGATTTCCAGCCCTTCTGAGACCCCTCAAGGCAGGCCTATGCGCCCACTGTCCCCTGTCCCCTCTCCTCTTTGCCCTGTTTAGCTTCTTTAGCTAAGTGGAAGCCAGTGTTGCGTTGGATACGTTTACACCCCACTTGACAGCAGGTGGCTAGTGCTCAGTGGTCTCCGGGCATAAATGCTGACCCTTCTCCAGAGGGAGAGTCACTGGGTGACCAGCCAGTGGACCCAGCAAGCAGGCCTGTCCCTCGTCCCACCTGCAGTAAGGGCTCGGTTACCCTCACCCCTTCCGCTCACCTGGAAGGCTAGTTCCCCTCCCTGGTCCTCAGCGCAGCTTCAAACATGCACCGGAGACACCTGCTTCAAGCCGAACTTCCCACCCTTCGGCACCTCCCACAGTCAGCCAGCAGCGCTGTGTGCAGAGGGCCTGATGCCCTGAGGTTCCTTTATGATGGTGATTAGTAAAGAGGGTATTTATGAAGTCTTCTATGGGACAAGGGCAAGATAACTACAGACCTATCGTGCAGATAAGGGGGACCATTAGTCTGAGGGCGTAATGCAGTCCAAGAGCTGGCTGACAGGTCAAAGAAAGGTTAAAAAAAAAAAAAGTTGGCAGTGGATCATGTCCAAAGAATGTAAGACCAAGTTTTGCCATCCTTGGAAACTGCCTGTGGTAGTTCTCCCCTGTCCCGTGGGGTCTGTCACTGTGTCCAGCAGGCACCACAGCAGTGGGGTTGCTTTAGAAAGTGTGTCAACTGCCCGGAAGGAGGCGCAGGACCAGGGTTTTGATCTGCCGTGACGAGGGCCACTGTGGGTTGGAACCACTCAACGACACCACCAACAACACATCTCTAGGGAAGCCATCAGCTTTGACTTTCTCCTGAAGCAGCTGATGCGTTAGAGCAATTGAGCTTCCTGTCCACATCTGAGGTTGTGTCCACCACCCAGCCACCAGGGTTCTTTCAGCGAATATTGCCGAGTGCAAAAGAAAGCCCTTGTCCAGGAACTTACTGGTCTCAGGATGCCCAGTCCAGGCAAATGCGACTGTGTGGGGGTGTGGACGGTGAGCCCGCTTAGAGGTCGAACCCTAACCCGGAGAGGCTCTTTCCTCTTAGCCTGGCTGCTAACAAATCCGTACAGAGTGAATGCTCTCTTCACAAAGGAACTTAGGGAGCTTGCTTCGGTGGGAGGCCCGGTGACATAGTGGGTTAGGGCACAGTGGGTTAGGGGTGAGCTGCGAGCTGAAAGGTGCACAGTCTGTGCCCACCGGCTGTTCTGCAGGAGGAGGATAGTGCTGTCTGCTCCTGTAAGGACTCAGAGTCCTGAGACCTTCGAGGGTCTCTGAGTTGGAACCCCCTCAACAACAGTGAGCTCTCTGGCCTGTTGGCTCACCTTCATAAAGCAAAGTCTTGACAAAGAATAGCAAGCAGCCATCTAAATGAGGTGCCAGCTAAGTTCACACAGAAGGAGCACACCAGCCTGTGTGACCCAAGGATTGTTAATAAAATCCAAGATCAGAGGAGGGAATTGTATTAGAGCTTAAATTCTGAGCACGTGGTTTGCAGAAGACTACAGATAACAGTGGAGCCCCAAATCCATTTGCAAACTCCCAGCTCTCTTGGGCCTGGCAAGAAAGCTAGCTCCTTCAAGAGAATGCACGTTGATCAGTAGCTCCCTACCTCAGGGGTCTCTGTGAGAACCCTCTCTGAGAACTAGCCACTAGCCACCCCCCTGCCTGCTGCCCAGCCTTGTCCACAGGCATACCACCAGACTCCCTTCCTTCCTGTGGAGGGTGGGCACTGAGGCCACTGGGGCTCACTGAGGCTGAGGCTGCCAGAAGCCAACGATGACTCAGACAGGCTGTCCACCACTGACCACCACCAGCAGTGAGTGGAAAGGCCTGGCAAGGAGGCGGGTAAAGTGGGGCGGGGAAGCGGCAGCAGCTGAAGCGGGGGGGAGTCTTCCAAACCCACGTTGATTGCCTCTCACAGGGGCCCCGCTGGGCTGATGAGAGCTGCCGGCAGTGCCACGAGGGCTCCGGTTGGAGGTGCAGGGCCTCGCTCCCTCCAGAAGCTGGGGTCCCCTGGGAGCAGCCTCTGAAGGCAGGAGGGCGCAGCTGGGACACAGAGAGGAGAACAGCTGCAAGCTGAAGCGCCATCTTCTCAAGACGACTGGTTCTTAGTGAATCGTGACCGGGTGCTGGGCTTTCGGGAGAAAGATGCGGCTGCGGGGAACCCCCGTGTAGAGTCGCAACGAGCAGAATTCACTTGATGGCATTGCACTTGGCTTGTAAGAGACCCCCGAGGGGGCCCCTGCGCAGGGCCACGGTTCCCCCAACCCAAGGTCTCCATGTGCACTCAGCCTGCCAGCCCAGGGGTGCGAGGATGCTGTGCAGGTATCAGCAGAGCTCCCAGGCTAAGCAGAGGTTACAGGTTGCACTGCCAACCTCAAGGTCAGCAGTTCAAAACCACCAGTCGCCCCTCGGAGAGAAAGACGGCTTTCTACTCCCGTGAAGAGTGTGTCTCAGAAACCCACAGGGCAGCTCTGCCACGTCCTGAAGTGTCGCTATGAGTCGGAATCGCTGTGAGTTTGGGGGTGGGGGTGGGGGTGTTTGTTTGTTTGCTTGTTCCAGATGAAAACAGCAGAAAGCTTCTCCGGAGCTCAGTCTGAGTTGGGGCAACTGGACCACAGCTGGGGACAAAGAGGCTCAGGACAAGGGGTGCCCACAGACTGCTGCCCCAAGGATCCCAGAAGAGACTAGGGAAGGTCTGGGCAGGGAGGGGCATGGCAGCTGGAGGGGCAGGGCACTTCAGCCCAGGGTCCCAGGGGCTCAAGGTGACCCCAGGGTCCAGGTGCAGGTAGATAAACTCTGCCCCTAGCAACACCCCTGCTCCTCACCACGTCTCCCTCTCCTCACCATCCCTCCACCTCCCCACTACCCCTGCCCCCAACATCCCTGCCCACCACCGCTGCCAACACCACCACCACGCCCCTCCTCACCCCTCCCCCATCATTCTCGGGGCACACTCGGTCAGTGAGAGAGAAACCAGCGAGTAGTAGTGGCTAATAAAAGGCCAGGGCCAGGCACCATCATAAATAAAAGTCCCCGGAGGAGTCACAGAAACTGCTAGACGCTTTACCACCAGAGCCGGAGGTGCCGAGAATCCACTGCCGATGGATCAGGTCATGTTGCATCTCCGATCAGTTCAATTTACACTCCCACTTGGGCCCTCCTCCCAGCAGTAGGGGCAGTGGATCCAGAGGGCCCTCACCAGGGCCGTACTCAGCTGCAGGCGGACGGTGGCGTGGCGCTGCGTGGGCATCAGGCCTGGCCCAGAACTCCAGCCCAGGTCACCAGCCCCTGACCGTGGCCTGGCTCCCAGGGGCTCACTCTCAGCAGAGCCTGGCTGCCCCTGCTCTGACACCCAGGCTGAGGCTGGACGACGCTGGCCCACCGTCAGGGAAGCTCATCTCTGGTCTCGTCCTAAGACCCCACATCCATTTCCGTTTCACTCTTCAGACCAATACACAGGTTTGAGGGGTGAGGAATCTGGAGCGGTGGCTGCTTTTAAAGATAGGGATTGTGAGGGTTACACCGCCTATCTCCAGAAATGACATCAAGCAAGAGCCAGCGTGCAGTGGACCCTCCCCCCCCCCCTAGATGGCTCTTTCCTTTTCCTCTCCACCCGCCCTCCCAGCGTCCTCCCGCCTCCCCGTCCTATGTCCCTGGACAGCCACAGAGACTCTGCTCGCAGCCTGGGCCCTGGGAGCCGATCACTGGGAAAGTGGGGCCAGCGTGGGGCTGCTACCTGGGCCACCAGCAGACACCATCACAGTGGCCATGGGCAGCTAAATGCCTCGTCCACACATCGAACCTTAGATCCAGGTTAATCTCTGTTAGGTGGGGAGGGTTCCCTGTTCCCCACCAGCCCCTAGAGGAGACTCGGGGGGGTTCCTGCAAGTGTGAACCGTAGGAGCAGCTGCCCCTGCTCCCCCACTGGGGGGACAGCCCTCGGGCCATCAGGAGTCCCAGCTCCAGCCCCACCTCGCTCTGTCCCCAGACTCACTCAGCTCCCAGGCCCCTGACAGTCCCTGGGTCTGAGGTCAGAGTCAGACGACGGCCCTGGCTTCCGGCCACACGCTGCCCTTGTGTCCTCGTCCAGGCTGCAGTAACAGGACTTCACAGGGTGGCCGGAACAGAGATATGTGCTGGAATCCGCCTGGGGGCAGGCTCTCTCTCTGGAGGCAGGCCCTCGAGTCTGAGCTGCACTCCTGGGGGACCATCACACCTTCTCTCCACCCCACCCCCACCCCCTTGCTTCTCTTACTTGTTTGTTTAATGTTTTATGTCTCAGAAGAGACGTAGCAAAGACAGCCCATTCCCAAATGGGATGGTTCCCACAGGACACACAGGTTTGTGGGACAGAGTTCAATTCATAACACTGCCTCTCACAATCCACTCCTTTGCCGGGCCCCACAGCCTGCACTGCACCCCCTTAACCCACTAGGACCCCACGAACCCGGCGACCCGGGATGCTCACTCACAGGCACAGCCTGGAGTGGGCGAGGTCTCAGCCCAGAGTGGGCGAGGGTCAAAAGCCGGGAGTGCGCTGCCCCCAGTAGCTGGGGAGCTGACCCGCCCCCAAAGCCCCAGGAGAAAGGTCAAGGCATGGGTAAAACGTAAGACCCCCTCCTAACAGCCCGACTGGGACCTGCTGGCCTTCCTGACCACGGAGTGAGCGCCGGTGAGACGCAGAACCCCAAGATTTCCAGGTGGGAATGAGACATCCCTGAGCCCAGCTGGGGGTGGACTCTGGCTGCTCTCTGGCCTGGCCGGCTGTGACCCTGCATCCCTCCCCCGTGAGGCCTGGGTGGTACCAGGGCGAACCAGCTGAGGAGCAGGGGCATATGAGCAGTCTGGGTGCCTCGCCCTCAAGAAAGGACAGCTCTACACAGCCCACGGCCCTTCCTTGAGGAACCAAGCCCCTCCCACACCCTCGGGATGCCCTTGGTGGTGAGTGATGGACGTGCAGGCCCTGCCAGGGTCAGCGAAGGGCTAGATGAGGAACCTTTGAGGACTGTCCCTCTGGGACCGGCCCTCAGTCCCAGCTCCAGGATGACCCTCAGCAGAGCCCAGAGACACACCCTTTTAGGAGTGGCAGAGCAAAGTGACAGCCCTTCTGAAGGGACGTGGGGCTTCTGGGGAGACTCAGGGCCCCTTGACAGAGTTTGGGGCCTTGGGAGAGCAGGAGGGGTTTCTGGAGGGGGCCCAGGACCTCTGGGAGGAAACCAGAGGCTCTGGAGTGGGAGCCCTGGGCCTCTGGGGGGACAAAGGAGCCTCCACTTCTCGGTGGCATAAGAACCGGGCCAGGAGCTGGTGGGGTTCTGGAGCACTCGTGTTCCGCAAGGATTCAAGATGGAAAAGGGGACCCATGTGACCGATGACGCACACTGCCCTTCGGGGCCTGGTTGGTGTTTACTGTCCTTTGGTCTCCTCTGAGACGGCTGGCTCCACGGGCAGACATGGCCCCCGGAGTTCCAAGTGTCTCGGCATGTAGACAGTCCTCCACCAGAGGACTCCGGTTCTGGCCACCCAGCCACCTCGGGACGTGGGTGCATGGAACTCGCCTGGCTCCAAACTGTTACAGCGGCGGTGGGGGCTGCAGGAGCCGAGGGAGCTGTGGAATCCATGGGAGCTGTAAAGCAAAGGAGCAGCAGGAACCACGCGAGCTATGGGATTGCAGGGCCTACAAGAGCTATGGGATTGCAGGGCCTACAAGAGCTATGGGATTGCAGGGCCTACAAGAGCTATGGGATTGCAG
>NW_022103920.1:758548-761580 GCF_000313985.2 Echinops telfairi | reverse complement strand
GAGCTATGGGATTGCAGGGCCTACAAGAGCTATGGGATTGCAGGGCCTACAAGAGCTATGGGATTGCAGGGCCTACAAGAGCTATGGGATTGCAGGGGCAAAAGAGCTATGGGATTGCAGGAGCTACAAGAGCTATGGGATTGCAGGGGCAAAAGAGCTATGGGATTGCAGGGCCTACAAGAGCTATGGGATTGCAGGGGCTACAAGAGCTATGGGATTGCAGGGGCTACAAGAGCTATGGGATTGCAGGAGCTACAAGAGCTATGGAATTGCAGGGGCTACAAGAGCTATGGGATTGCAGGAGCTACAAGAGCTATGGAATTGCAGGGGCTGCAGGAAGAAGCCCAACCAGAGTGCTCCTTAGTGGCAAGGTGGAGAGACCTCATCTCACGTCCTTTGGACATGTTGTCAGGAGTGACCAGTCCTTGGAGAAGGACATCATGCTTGGTCCCTGCTCCTGGAGGGGCAGCAAAAAAGAAGACCTTCAACAAGCTAGCTTGACACTGAGGCTGCATCAATGGGCCGAAACACACGAACCGCTGAGAGGATGGCAGTGTTTCATTCTGTTGTACGTCGGGGCTCTGTGAGTCGGAAGGGACCCAACAGTACCTAACAAGGGCGAGGTGGGAGCTCTGGGAATTGCGGGAGCCGCGGGGGCTGAGCTGCCACTCGAGGCTCTTCAAATCACAGCCACTGAGAGAAGCAGAGGACGCAGGAAATGAAAACTGAAAGTCTCTGCTGAAATGTGACCATCTCCTTCTTCTCTGTCCGGGCCCCATGGGTGGGAGTCCTGGGACCACCTGATTTAGCTCTGTCTCCCCTCCCGTTCCTGCAACCCCCGCTGCAGATGTGGCCTGGAGGAAGTTCTTGATTCTCGAATCCTGTGAGGTAAGTTCCTCTTGAAGACCCAGGGAGGCTGGTGGGCACCACCTCCCTGCAGCTAGAGGGCCTGCAGTGCTTGGCTTGTGGCCCCTCCTCCACCTTCAAGGTCAGTCCACCAGCGTGTTAGTCTGAGAAACAAATTCATAGACACGCATAAGCAAGAGCTTTATATAAAGAGTAATTGTATATATTAAGGAAACATCCCAGCCCAGTCCAGATCAAGTCCATAAGTCCAATATTAGCCCATATGTCCATCCGATACCAGTCTATAAATTCCTCTTCAGCCTTACGAGACACATGCCATGACACCAAATGCAGGAAGATCACAGGCCAGTGAGTGGAAAGTCTTGTGTATCCAGTGGCAGCGGAGGCATCTCAGCGCTGGCGTGGGTCTCTACGTGGTTCCTCCATGTGGCTTGTCAACAGGAATGTGTACCAGAGAGAGTGTGTCTGGCCTACAGTGAGCTATTTATATCCATGGCACCTCCAAATGAGGTCATCAAGCTGGGACTTGATTGACAGGCTAGACTCCACCCCTACCTCAAGTTGACAGTAGATTATGTAACTGCCACAATCAGCCTTTCCCTGACTGACCCCCTGCCTCTTCATAAGATACCCCCAAATCTCACCCCCCACTGGACCTTTCCTTTCAAGCCCCTTCTGCCCTGTGAGGTAACACACCCCAGTACCAAGGGTTGGGATTCAAATATCTTGGGGTGTGGGGAGGGGGCATGAATTTGGACCCATCAACCCTAGAAGACATGGAAACAACTGGGAGAAGGAACTTTGCTTCACAGGCTGTGGTCTCCACTGAGGGAGGAAGGACTTGGGCCCTGGGCTGTGCGACAGGCCCCAAGGTCAGCCAAACACATCAGCTTCCTCTGAAACAAGGGATGGCCCACCTGCACCTGTAGCCAGGTGTCAACCTCTGCCTGGAGTTGACCGCACACAAGCCGTGTTCTGGCTGCCTCTGGGGCGCCTCCAGGACCTCTGATGTGGGGCCCATTGGGCAGGGATGCCCACTGTCCTTGGGCCGTGGCTGGGACACACAAGGGGTGGGTGAGAAGCTGAGATTCGTCAATAGGCTGTGAGCACTCGCTGGCTGCTGGGTAGATGGTTGGCTCAGTTTAGACTCTGCCCAATTGGCAGGTGAGAGAATTGGAAACAGCCAAGCTGTTTGGCTGAGTTCTTCTCTGACCACTTGACGAGTTTTAACTTGAAGGAGCCCTGGTGTGATGGGTAGGTTTATTGTGCCAAGCTGGCCAATAGGAACATGTGGGATTAATAAGGTCACAGTCTGATCAAAAGGCAAAGAGACAGATGGCTTGGTGAGCCTCGCCTTTCTGTCTCTGACCAGTGTGCCAGTTCTCTGCCTCAACTTGCAAGCTACAGTACCTACGGGACACCCAACCCCGTGCACTCTGTCACTAGAGCTTGAGGTTCCTTAGAGACCTGCTTCACCACACTCCTGGTACAGACATCGCTTGAGCTGGGGACTGTCGGATCCCGTCATCTGGCTGACTGTTGGTGACCCGCCCTGCTGTTTGCTGCCTGTGGCTGGACTGCCTGCATTGCTGTACAGAAGACTCCGCGCTCTACTTCCTTGACGTTGGAGCCAGCAGCTCTCATGAGTTGAAGGACTGACAGTATATTAACTGTTTCACGGAAGTGAGTTGAACTGAGTCCTCTGTACCTCTGTGTGGACTAATTAGCTGTTATATTCCTTTGTGCTGTGTCTAGATGGAAGGATGGTTAGATGATTGATAGATAGATAGATAGATAGATAGATAGATAGATAGATAGATAGATAGATGATAGATGATAGATAGATCGATAGACAGATAGATATAAAATCATAAATGTCCTGGTTTTGCTTCTCTAGAGAACCCTGTCTAACACAATTGGTACCGAGAGCCCTGGTTTCTCTGGGGGTCTGCACTTTTGTGCCTGCAGTCAAACGAGCTGGGGGCAGCTAGGACTTCACAGGAGGAAGGATACTCGAGATCAACAGCCCAAAACTAAGGCAGAGAACAGACATGCTTCCACCTTCCAGCCTTTCACCGGATCTGAGATCAGTGCTCCTTCCCAGGACCGTCCTCCCCCTTCTCTGCCAGGCTCAGTGAACCATTGCAAGGACCACACAGGACCGT
>NW_022103920.1:755123-758280 GCF_000313985.2 Echinops telfairi | reverse complement strand
TCTCTGCCAGGCTCAGTGAACCATTGCAAGGACCACACAGGACCGTCCTCCCCCTTCTCTGCCAGGCTCAGTGAACCATTGCAAGGACCACACAGAACTAACAGACAATACTCAGGACAGTGGGGCTTTAGGGAAATAGCAGGTTACAGTTCAGGATGAGAAATGCTCAGGATACAGTTCTTCAGTCAGGAGCACATCCTCTCAGCACTGTGCCTCTCTGGCCCTGGGACCTCAACCTGACCCCACCCTGCTCAGGCAAAAGTTACAATGCTCTTCTAACTTCGACAACAAGTGCCCCGAGGGCCCCCACTCTGCCAACAAGCCTCTTGCCTGAAGGCACCCGACTCTCCTGCTCCATGAGCTGGGAAGCCGCCAGGTCTGCTGCCTCTGCCGCCACCCTCTCTTCTGCCTCTGTGGTCACAGCTCTGTCTCCTGGACCAAGGAAGTTCTCCAAGCAGCAATCTCCTGCCCAAAGGAGGAGCTCCACTCTTGGCTCTTCTTTCTTGATAGTGGTGACAGCCCCTTTGCAGGATGGCTCCTTGTAAGCCTAGCAGGAGAGCAAAACTGACCACTCCCCCTAGAGAGGGTCTCATACACCTTATTTGCATGTTCCCATCCACACAGGGTCCCGTGCACCTTATTTACAGTATTAGCAAACTATCCAATCCCCTTGTGGGCCACCAGCACCTCACGCTTGCATTGCCTTGCACTTCAGAGGAGCCCTGGTGTCGCTGTGGGCTGGACTCCAGGCTCCTAACTATAAGGTTGACTGTGCAAACCCACCAGTCACTCTGTGGAGGAGCGCTAAGATTTTCAGTCTCAGAAGCCCTACATGGGGGAGCTCAGAGTCAGAATCAACTTGATAGCTGTGGGTTTCATCTTGGGGGACCCAGTCATTGGGTCAGGTTATGAGACTGTTACAGATCAAGCATATGAGGGGGTACCAAAAAATCTTCAGAATTGCACTGGGAGGAGTGGAGCTTTTGTGGTGCTCATTTTTCCCACTAAGCGAGTATCAAGCAACTCACTCTGAGTTAGTGCACCCAGCGGTGTTGCCTGGGAAGGTCCTCTCTGGTCACAGTGAATTTTTTCATAAAAGCAGTTTTTTGTGATGGCCAAGAGAACAGTATGCAGCTGTGAAATTTTGTTTCCTGCTCGGGAAAATGGCCACAGAAACTGTTGTGATGTTGAACACAGCTTACAGGACAGCACCGTGGGGCAAACATAAGTGTAGGAATGAAGTAGGCGCATTGTGCGGTCATAATGAAGGTCATGGTAATGTCACAGAGGGCAGGAAAGATAGGAGAGAGAGTAGGATAAAGGAGTCAGACATGTTTTAGGGTGGCGTGCTCACCTCAGCCCCTCTCAGTGGTCCATGTGGAGGTGGGAGAGGAGAGGAGAGCATTTTTGCTATCTTGGGATATCTATAGGTAGCCATAGACATGCATATTCAGTAGTTACGGTTGTCACAGGGTGGGAGGAATCTACAGTCAGGTCCCTGAGCTCACAGGTGAGGAAACCTCATACCTGCATTGGGGGAAGGGATGAGAGGGCTGGGTGGCAAGGCAGGAAGAGAGAGCAGCAGATGTCTGCTTCCGTAGGGGGATAAAATCAACCATGTGCTCGCTTTAAGGCAGCATAGCTGTTAGGGGAGAATCTGTGGGAATGATATTTAAAGGAGGATCATGTCCTTGGACTTGATCTCTAATTTAACCAAAGTGGAGGCCTTCCTACCGTGGAATACCAGCTTTCCAGATTCCCTCTGTTAAAAGTTAGGGAATATTGTCCTCGTCATATTTCCCTCAGTGGGAGTTTCCCACAAAGGTGAAATGTCAATTGATGACAAACCTCATCTGATGTCTGTCAACTTCCTGGACAAACGAAGATGTCGACTCATACTGAGTGCATTTGGAGGTCAGACTGCTAATCAAGTTTTCTATTTAGAGGTTCTGAAAATATTGCATAACAGTGTGTAACAAAAAAGGCCTGATTTGTGACTGACGGGGAACTGGTTTTGCCACCAGGACAAGGCACCTGCTCACGCAGCCATCTCATGCACCCGTGTTTGGCAGAAACCAGCGTGCCTCTCTAATCCCACACACCTTACTCACCTGACCTCACTGTGTGAGACTTCTTTTTGTTTCTGAAAATGAAGAGGGACATGAAAGGATAGCAATTTGAAAATATGGAAGAGGTGAAGAGAAAAATGAGGGAGGTGCTGTCAGCCATCCAAACAGATGAGTTTGAAAAATGTTTCCAAGAATGGAATTGCAGGTTTGACAAATGTATTGTAATGGAGAGTACTTTGAAGGTGATAAGGTGGTTTTGTTAAAAAAAAAAAAAAGCAAGAAAAAAATTTAAATACATACTTTGTGGGGGGCGGGATTCTGGGTTTGGGGGAGTGCCCCCTCATAATCTGCTGCACTACAATGTCCTTTGTGAAGGAGTTTTTTAATAGTGAGACTTTAGACACAAAAGCAATTTGCTGACCACAGGCTCCGGTTTCTGTCTGTTCTATGAGCTCGGCGCCTCCCAGCTTATCACGCTGCCCTGCACACCTTGGCTGTGAGGTGCCACTCGTGCACAGGAACCCAGGGCGTTAGTGCACAGAGGAGGACACGCATTCTGTCACTGATGTTGAGAGGTGCCGTTGGGTAACCCCGTGCACAAGTGAACGAAACAGCGCCTGGTCCTGCGCCGTCCTCACAAGTTCCTGTACTTGAGTCCATCCATTGTCGCAGCCACTGTGTCATGCATCTCATCGAGGACCTCCCTTGTTGTCACTGCCCCTCTGCTCCACAACATGATGTCCTTCTCACCGGCCTGGCCTCCAAGCGCCTTCGGACTGCACTTCTTCCAAGACAGGCCTGTCTGTTCTTTTGACAGTCCGCAGTACTTTCCATATTCTTCGTAAGCTCCACACTCCAAATGCACGACTGTTTTCTCATGTCTTTTAATTCATTGTCCAATTTCACATGCATATGAGTCTTGAGAGTGCATTGGCTTGGGTCAGGCACACCTTAGTCCTCACAGTGACATCCTTGTTTTTCAGCGCTTTACAGAAGTCTTGTGTGACAGAGTTACCCAATGCACTGTGCTTTTTAATCTCTTGACTGTTGCTTGGTTGTGCAGCCAACAAGATGAAAGCCTTGACAGC
>NW_022103920.1:753690-755023 GCF_000313985.2 Echinops telfairi | reverse complement strand
CCCCCCCCCCCGGCCTATCATGACGTCATCTCCTGGGCCAGTTGCGAGGAGTTCTGCCTTCTTTGCAGGGAGCTGCCTGCTGACCTTGTTCATCAGCAAACTCCTGGGGTACTCTTCACTTTCGGCAAGCAGGGTTGTGTCATCTGCATGTCTCAGGTTGTCAAGCCTTCCTCCAAGCCTGCTATGAGGAGTTTTAGTGGCATATTGTTATGTATTGCGTTGCTACCTGCAAGGTCAGCAGTTCAAAAGCATCATGGGAGAAAGATTGGGCTTTGAACTCCCATCAAGAGTTCCAGTCCCAGAAACCCACTGTGGCAGTTCTGTCCTATCGAGACACTGTGAGGTGGAATTGGCTTGACAGTAATTTTGTTTTGGGGTGTGGGGGAAGCCAGCCCCTCACAATATCACAGGTTCAGTAAGCGCAATTGTACGGTCAAAATATAGAATGGTTATAGTGAAGTCACAGAGAATAATAGAGATGGGAGGGAGTAAACAAAGGAGTCAGACACATGCCGTGGTAGCACGCTCACCTCAGCCCTTCTTGGTGGTCCACGTGGGCATGCGGGAGGAAAGGAGGGCAGAAGAGAGAGATTTATTTCTAACCAAGGCTTATATATCTTTGGGGGCGTGCAAGACCCCTAATTATAGGTAAAGACATACATCACAGGAAGGGATTGTACAATAGGCATAAGCGTGACAGGAAGGGGATGAGCTAGGGGTGCACACGCTATGGGAAGAGGAGGGTTTAGGGGTAAACATGTGACAAGAAGGGTGGACCCTAGACTCAATATGGCAGCCTACTCTTGGTCACCCTTGAGGGGGCTTGACCTCCCTGGGCTCTCCTTCAGGGAAACAATCTACTATCCTTATCAGAAGGGAGTGGGCCCTACTTAGGGTGGGACAGACTATACACAGTCTGATTGCTCTAGATGGCTGATAGCCCCCAGGGAGAATAACCTCTGACCTGCTTTGTTGACCTCCAA
The DNA here is from genome assembly GCF_000313985.2 of Echinops telfairi. NCBI lineage: Eukaryota > Metazoa > Chordata > Mammalia > Afrosoricida > Tenrecidae > Echinops > Echinops telfairi. Next base: position 754,040 of record NW_022103920.1, on the reverse strand, counting down.
GTGTACAGCTGTTTGCCATGTGCAGCACATATTTGGGTAGACAACCTGGGGGAAATCTTTCTGTAGCCCACACTGGGGGGTTTTGTTTTGTTTTGTTTTTTAATCATGACACCACATTCTTCATATAACCCAGCTTCTCTGATGATTTTCTCAGCGTATGGACTGAACAACGAAACACAAGTAAACACATCTTTCTGGTGTTCAGAGTCAGCCTTTGCCGAGGGACACTCTACAGCCGGCCAGATCACCAGGGAGACACCTGAGAGTCCGAGCTCCTGGAGCCAGGCCAGAAGCCCTGGTGCTGTACATCTGGACACGGGGAGGAGCCATCACTGCAACCTGTCCTGTGA